>NC_087246.1:56289302-56630802 GCF_037042905.1 Lytechinus pictus | reverse complement strand
ACAAAGACATGCAAAGAAATGTTTCATGGAAATCTTGCAAAGCTTTATGATGTCATAGCTTTGTTATTCCTTGTGCGATTTTGATGAAATTTTCAGTGTTTTGTTTGTCTGATTTTTCTTTATCTGTTCATATCATATTTGTTTATTTATTTATTTTTTGCCTGGGGTTCCCCTTTACTTATTATGTGATCATCATCCCACTAGAACCATATACATTAAGATCTTTGTATCTATAGTATGATACAAAGTATAAAACATGCAGTCCACATAGCAAAGTCAAGCTCTTCATCATCCCTCTGGAACCATTTGTACATGAACTTAAGGTCTTATACATAATTTACATCAAGATACAGCTTTTTATCATCTCACAGAACCATTTTGTACAACAAGATCTTTATTTGTTCTATGATATTAAAAATATCAAATAAATGACAATGTTGCACAATTATCAAGATCAAGATTTTTATCATCCCACCAGAATGATAATGATATGGTACTTTATACATAGGGTATAATATTCATGTACTCTATGCGCCACTGGCGTAAATCCCGGGGGGGATGGGGGGGGATATATCCCCCCACTTTTCGAGGAGGGGGGGATGGCCTGTACAAACATCCCCCCCACTTTTTACGAAAGAAATAAAAAAAAATCACAAGAGATAATTGTTTTATTGGTGAAAATTCTTCCAAAAATACCGCTTAACAAATAAAATAATATTATTGAATCATAAAATGCAAATAAAGAGCCAGTTCACCATTTCCAAACGAAATACTTATGTCCTTATTATAACATTGAAGAGAAACCCCTGTTTCCCTCAATTCATCGATGTTGGGGTCTTTGGGAAGGGATTAAGATGGAATGTCAAAAAATTTTGAATGAATAATCTATAATAAAACCATTAAACCATCATGGGGTAAAAAAGATGGACATGCAGTGGCGTAACTACGGGGGACATGGGGGGCACATCCCCCCCCCCCATCGGCTGACCAAAAAAAAAAAAAACGGGGAAAGGGGGAAAAGGAGAAAAGAGGGAGAAAGGAAGAGAAACGTAGTGGGAAAGAAGAAAATATTATTCATTATAATGTTATATTATATTATAATTATGTTAAGTTACATTACATAAGAAACATTTTTATCATTACTTTATGAAACATAATTTGCCCAGGTCCTACGTCTTCATCGTTCCTGGTGCTCGCATTGTCTGTTTAACGAGATATATAATCCTGTTGTACTAAAACTTCCCGTTTTCAAGTTTTCAAATAAACCAAATATATTTCCTAGCACTTGAGTTATCATTGTTTTATGTAGTGACATATGCTTCTTTTTCATGACTCAAAAGTGATTGCCCCATGTTAAGGTCTTCGTATATATGAAACATTTCCTGTCCGTGACTACGTTCGCATTAGTGGATTGGTGAGATATGTCTGCTCTTCATGAATTCCTAAAATCAGTCCTTAAAATGTCCCTTCTTCTGATCTGAATATCAACAATTTTCAGCTCGCGCTTCGCGCTCGCATCATTTGGTTAATGAAATACGTATGGTCCTACATAGTTAATTCCTACAAAGAAACCTTAGAATGCCCCACTTCAGGTCTGAATTATCTAAGTTTTCAGCTCGCGCTTCGCGCTCGCATTGTTAAGCAAGACAGGTACTTATCATGATTACACAAATTTGATTATAATTTCCCTTTTTAGGTGTGAATATAAAAAAATTTCAGCTCGCGCTTCGCGCTCGCATTATTTGATCAGTGAGATACATATCCGTTTAATGACATTGTCCTAAAATGTCTCTATTAGGTCACTCACTCAGTCATTCAAAAATTTTGCTGGTGCCCCCCCCCCATGCCGTGACCGACGGTACGCCACTGTGGACATATCAATGACAATTCCTTGCATATCTAAAAACATGATTGCAAAAAAAATGCCAAAATATTTCAGTCATCCCCCCCACCCATCAACACGGATTTACGCCAGTGCTATGCACTTTACAAGTGAATGATTTATTACATAAGAAATCGGACTGATTATTTATTTGAATATCATTAAAATATAATATAATTTTATTATGGTAATTTATACTGTCTATTTGAATATCATTAAAATATAATATAATTTTATTATGGTAATTTATACTGTCAGAAGACTTACATTGCATTGCCAGGGCACGACAAACCAGCTTGCCCAGGGCAAGTGAAAATGATGTGCGGGCAAGCATTTCTCAAAGTCCATTGCCCGATCGGGCAAGTGGTTGTTCTGGAATTAAAATAATGAAATATCAGTAGACCCTGATATATCTTTTGGATAATCACAACTATCTCTCATTGCATTATACATAATAATGCATTTGTATATCATGAACTTTGTCTGTCGTATGATAATAAAAATATAAAATAAATGAAAATGTTAAACACTTTTTTTATTGTCCCACCAGAACCATTTGTACACAAAGGCTTCTTGAAGTGCTCCAAATAATCCGATTAATGATTGAAGTTTAAATTCATGTATATTCTGACTACATAGAGACATTTTATTAATTTTTTAGTTAAACTCTGTGATGTATCAACCAAGGGTCTCCTTGTTTATGCCTAATTGTACATGTATATTATTAATTTTTCAATTTATATAAAAGACAATTAAATTCACATGTATTATTAATAATACTTATTTTCAGTACTGTAGTTTGTTGTACTATGGACTAACTCAACAATGGAATTTCTGTCTTTCTGTTAGGAGAGGCATGTACAATTTCCAGTGAACAACTAAATATATTTCATGAATTGACGTACAATATTATCTTGATGCGGAATTTAATTTAGTTTAAATAAAAGTTAAAACAGATTTCTTTTCAAATGTTTCAATGAAAAGTTACTAGCTCATGTCAGCACTCAATACTTATTCTATCCTTTTTCTTCTGTTTTATTTTGCTTTACAGGCGGATAATGATATATCAGCAGACTGCAACCATGTGAGTATATATATAGTGTAATATACACCATTTATATTCATTGAAGAAAAGTATATTTGTGGGCCCAGGAACTATTCCCAAACTAACCATCCAATAATTGTGGAAAATATATTTTTGATTAATTTGAATATCTGTTGAATTGGTATTCACTGAATCATTATTCATTGAATAAGCATAAATTCTAGGTTTTTTTTTTGGTATATATATGTAGTGTAATATACACCATTTTATATTCATTGAAGAAAAGTTTGTTTGTGGGCCCAGGAACTATTCCCAAACTAACCATCCAATAATTGTGGAAAATACATTTTTGATTAATTTGAATATCTGTTGAATTGGTATTCATTGAATCAGTATTAATTGAATAAGCATAAATTCTAGGGTTTTTTTTTCAAGGAATAAATGAAATGACATGATTGATAATGCCCTCAAAGTTCTGAAAAGAGCCTCATAAAGGCAAAATCATGTATTTTATCTTCTCTTTTTAAAAACACTTTTTTTGTGTAATGTATTATTTTAATACTTGTACTGTTTGTAACCCTGAATATCAATTTTATAAGGACTTTTTATCAGAATAACAGAAATCTCATTTGTTTTATGGGATATTGATTTAGTTGAACCCAATGCAAACACATGATTGATCTTGATAGAACATAGCAGGTGCAAAATTAATTACTTTCAAGGGCAGCCTTTTTAGCTCACCTGCCCAAATAAGCTACATGGTATAAATTGGACCTTATGGGAATCTTTAAGGGCTCTTTTGTAGTTGAATAGGGCAGGGGGGGGGGGTGGGATTCAGGGGCAAATTAACAACAAGCCCTTGTGTATTGATTGGAAGCCTGTGTGATGTGATACAGGTCCCTTATCTAGCAAGAGTTTTAAGTGAAAATGAGTTCCAGATCATTAGAAATCATTTGGATTTGAACTCCAATAAAATACATGTCGATATTGTATGCTCAGTTCATTGTCCACGTGTACACAGTCTTTGCCATACACCCTTTTGAGATCATACTATACACCACTGAGCTTTAAACAGATAATAATGCGAAAGCATAGTTCAACATTTTTGCTTATTGAATGCAGTTTCGAGCTTGACTGATTTGTGATAAAAAAAGCTTCCTTCTTTTTTGTGCATTGTATGTGCATTTTACCTGTGGGAGATCTTGATGGCCTCTGAAGGATTGGAAGTCAACATAAAAACAATGACATTGGTTCCTGTAACATGACATGTATATTTTGTATTGCCTTCATACCTCATGTTCTTCTCGACATTTCTGGACGAAAGAGTACAACTTTATAAAAATATGGAATTATTTTTAGCATTTTAGCATTAACCAATTATCACATCAATCCAAGAAAAAAGAGTAAAGCCTTTGTACATAAAAAAGGTTAACAAAATTCTTGCATGTAGATGATGGAAGAAAAACAGTGTTCTCCAGGTGTGCAACACTTTAAGTTACCTCAAGGATTTAACCATAAATAGTAATGTAGGATTAATATAGCGCACATATCGACCATGTTAAGATGCTTAAGTCACTTCTATATTACCCCGGCTAAGCTCGTCTACCAATACTGGTGATCATAGCTTTTTGAGGAATTACTTCCTGCCGGTACCCATTTACCTCACCGGGGTTGAGTGCAGCACAATGTGGGTAAACTTCTTGCTGAAGGAAAACTTGCCATGGCTGGGAACTGAACCCACGTCCCTTAGATTGAAAGACGAGTGTCTTAACCACTAGACCACAATGCCCCCACTTATGCAGATAAATAAATAAATATATTGAAATAAATAAAAAAGTTAAACGTCTATTCATTGTAAAAATTAAAAATACCGGGTATCTATTTATTGTTATTGCTGCAAACAAAAGCTTTTGCATGATTGATGAGTTTGTAACAAAACATTCAGCTGTGTGGCAAAATATATTGGCTTCTACAGTATTCATTTCAGAAGTGAACAAAAAATTCAGTTTTGGTAATGATGTACAGATAGTTTGAATAGAATACAGTGAAATGACTACCAAATTCTTTATGTATTAATAAAAAAATATGTGCCAAGTGATTCCAGTCAAAGAGGAGACATTGACTAAACAAGCATGGCATTCCAGTCAGATGTCTGGTTTTTTTTAAAGCAATAATAATGAACCATGTGCTTGGGTGCATCGTGGTCTAGTGGTGCTGACTCGCCTTTCAAGCAGAGGGTCGTGGGTTCAAGTCCTAGCTATGGCGTGTTTTCCTTCAGCAAGAAATGTATCCACACTGTGCTGCACTCGACCCAGGTTGGGTAAATAGGTATCAGCAGGAAGTAATTCCTCAAAAAGCCGTGCGCACCAGAATCGGTAGACTAGCTTAGCCGGGGTAATATAGGAGCGCCTTGAGCACCTAGCAAGGTGGATATGTGCGCTATACAAATCCTATATTATTATTATTATCTATGTTGGTTATCTTCATTGTTGTCATTTTCAGCTTGTATTTCATTATTTTGATCTACCATTATTTTTGTGACAATTATCGACTTTCTCATGAAATCATTGTTTGTTGCAACATCAGTTGTTTAAAAGTGTATCAATAATTTCAATAAATTCTGAATGAAAAAATATATATTTTAATTTTTCTCCAGTTCCTGTGGAATTATAAGAGGAATTTGACGATGGATTACCGTTTTGACAACGCTGCATCTGAAGTATGCAGAGAGGACTTGGCAAAGGTAATTATGGTTGCATTTAAGTTTCCATAAAAATAATTGTTTTGAAACATATGTATGATTGAGGATGTTAAAAGGATACTCTGAGAAAGTTATATTGCGAAGTATGTATAAAAGGAGCAGTATATAATTATAAATTGAAAGGAAGAAAGCTAGAAATCATGAAAAACCACATGAATAGAAATTGCATGAACCTACTTTTATAGGTAAGGTGTTTAATTATCCAAACTTGCATGCTTAGGTCTCAGAGTTCAAACTATATGTAGCATTATTGGGTGTATGTCTAATGTCTTCTTCTCCTTAATCTCTTTCTCCTCCTCCTCCTCCCCTTCTTCCTCCTCCTCCCCTTCCCCCTCTTCCTCTTCTCCTCTGCCTCTGTCTGTGCTGCCTTCTTTTGTTCCTTCACCTCTTCTTCCTCCTCCTCCTCTGCCTCTGTTGCATCCTCTTCCTCCCCCACCTTCTCCTCCTCCTCCCCTTCCCCCTCCCCCTTACCCTACCTCTACCTTTTCTTCCTCCTCCTCTTCCTCTTCTTCCTCTGCTGTCTCCATCTCCTCTCCTTTTTCACCATGATATTTAACACTTGTCTGTACTGTTATTTATATTTCATTATAAGATCAGTTACTGTAATTTTGTTTATGTTGTGAAATACAGTTAAAAGACTGCAAAGACCTTGTGAGCGGCAAGGGTCAGGTTCTTCCATGTCTCCTTGACCACCTGGAGGATATCGGCAATGACCAGTGTACCCAGTACCTCAACAGAATGAAGCAGATCATCTTCAGTGACTACAGGCTCATCTCCGGTTTCTTTGATACCTGCAAGGGAGACATTGAAAAGTTTAAGTGTGGTGTTGTCAACGAAGATGGGACTCCTCCGCAAAATAAGGTATAGATAACGGATATATGCAGTTTCAGCGAGGATAGAGAGTTTAATTTGGGGTGTGGGTGTTGGGGTTGTCTTTAAAGTCAGATGGGCATCAGCTTTCATTGGGAGTGAATTATTATTTGCTGACCCCAGGCTTTGTGAAAAGCATTAGAAATACCTGTAAGAGAGACGTCTTTGGGGGTAAGCAAACTCTGTGTACCAGCGAGAATTTCCCCGGCCCCAAGCTTGCTTAGCCTCATGACAACTGTCAGACAAGAGCCCCATTGCAGAAAAGATACTATTATGGTAACTCTGCTGTCCAATGGTAACTTCCCTGAAATCTTGATTTTGATTGGCCACTGAGCATCGTTACCGTGGTAGCTAGCATTGGATGGTAAAGTTACCATAATGGTAACTTTAATGCAAGTGGACCCTGAGAAAGTGAAAGAGCGAGTTTCCCCCATACGTCAAATTTCCAGTGACATAATATAACTTCTGCTGGTCATAAATCCCTTTACTCCGGGTGATTTATATCCAAATGGTGTCAAATGGTTGTATTTACAAAATTCACTTAAAATTAAGTGTATAGATACTTAGTTCACTGTGAACAGGCAATGGCTTATTGGTGGAAAAGTCCTGTCAAATATTTGTGGTGAATCCTGAGTAATTTAGCTTGTTGCCAGTATAGCGGATCGCTCAAATTGGTAGGTATCAAGTCAAGTTTGCTTTTTACCCCATACAGCCCCCACTGCCTCACTCTCAAGGCGGCACTATCCATTGCCTGGAGAAAAACATCCAGTCACTTGAGGGCACCTGCAAACTGCAGATCCTTCGCGTTGCTGAGCTCTCCGCCAACGACTACCACGAGGACAGGTCGCTCTATTTTGCGTGCCGGGAAGATCGGGAGAGATTCTGCGCCAAGACTCATGCAGGGCAGGGCAACATCTACAAGTGTCTCAAGGAACACAAGTTTAATCCAGAGATGAGTACAGAGGTAAGCATGCCATAACTCAGAAATTTCATCCAAAACTTATTTCACACTATTTGATTAATAACCCACTGAGCTGCACACCTTCCATAAGTTCAAAATCAATCTTTTTGGGCTCCTCAAATCGGCAACATTTATTTTCTATTCATTTTCATACTTTGACAAAATAAAATATGGATTTAAGTAACTCAAACCTAAATTAATGATAAGGGAGTAACTTTACTGAAACGTTGCCAATTTGTATGTTTAAAAGATATTTTGTAGCTTTCATCACATTGCCTTTAAAGTGTATGATTAGCTCATATTAAACAGCCTTTATTCATGAACAGCATGTACTGGGGATGGTATCAATTTTTTTTCAGTCCATTTCTCTTTCTAATAATATTTTGTGCGTGATAGCTAGCATTCAGGATAATGAGAAACTGCAAAAGTGTATCGTTAAGGAGACATTGCACCTCTGTGGGTTAAAGAAAATAAGAAAAAAAAAGTAAGTTACATCAAATACACTACAAGGGAAGACTTGACAGTCAATAGAGCGTATAATGAAATGCTTGGGAATAGCACCCTACAGCGTTAGGTAAGATAATAGCATATCGCCATTTGGGTTGTGTAGGAAACATACGGGGGAAATGGTAGAGGGGTGAAGGAGGAGGCGATTTTGACGTTATAAGAGTATTTTCCCTAAAAAAAAATTCTAATAAAATTAGAGATGAATATATCTTCTCTGGGAAGGGGGAGGTGGAATTATCCCCAAGCACAGCCCTTTTTCTCTCTCCCTAACCCCCTCTGTCATTTCCCCCATGTGCTTTAAACACAGCCATGTACTGATGTGCGAGGTTTACTTACCCAACACATTGAGCATTAAAAAAAAAATCGCCAAAGTGTCCAGACTCCCCTTTGTAGTGCCTTTGGTTACTTAACTGAATACTTGGCAAGAAGCTATCGTAGTTTCTTGGCAGTTTTTTACAAAGAGATCATCGATCAACTATGGACATTCATTTAAATTCTTCGTATATAAAATGTGCACTCATTAGGAACATACTGATTGCCAAGACAATCATGCATGCATACATATTTTGATAACAATTTTAATATATACTTGCATTCTAGATGTTAGGAGTTGGTGGCTTTCCATAGTTGTGATTGATCAAATCAATTGCATCTGTTCGTATTACAGGGTCTGGGCCCCATGCACAAAGTTACTATTATAGTTAACTTTGCCATGTGATGGTAACTTGCATAGATTCCTTGATTTTGATTGGCTGTTGATCATCGTTACCATGGCAGTTATCATTGGATGGCAAAGTTACCATTATAGTAACTTTTGGACCTGGTGATGTAGTGTTACTTTAAATTGAATTGAATTGAATTGAATTGAATTGAATTGAATTTATTTTCATACTTCACAAGATAGCAAAATAATAACATAATACAATTGAGAAATACATTTGATTACACACAAAATACAAAATATAACATGTATAATGGCAGTAAATAAAGTGAAATATGAAGGAACCTGCATAAAAAGCAGAGCTTGTAATGTCTGCAGGTTCCTTAAAGTAATTATGAAATTAGTAATCAAGGAGATCGGACACACACAAAAAATCAGACTACAAAGGAAAAGCCAAAGATTAGCGGAAAATTGCAGGGTAAAGAATGAGAGGGAAAGTGGACAAATGTGAAATAGAAGGGGGGGATGAGCGAAGAATGAAAAAATTCAAACTAGGCAGTATACCTTTAAAAAGGTACAAATCAAATACATTATATATATTCAGCCAGTGCGTCTTAACAGGGTCTATAACTGGACAAAAGAAATGATTTCAGTTTACATTTAAACATACTTAAGGATAAATGGAAACAGACTTGCAAGTGTAAAGTTACACAATTAACCAGAAAGTTAGGATGCAAATTAATTAAGATAGATTATGATCTGATACATTAAAAAAATACATACAACCAATCAGCTGTAAGAAGGAGTTGATTTGATTCAATTTAGAATTAGATCCAGCAATGCAAAAAATGAAATTACCAACCTTGGATTGTTGAAACCATGGTAGTGATCAACTGCAAAACTTGCAATGACAGATGAAGAGAGTTTAGGATAGTTATCCTCGGGGATATGCACTCTGTGTATGAACCATCGATTTTAAATTCTTACAGTTACAAATCCTCAGGAATTCAAACCCTGATAGTCACGTGTGAACATAACTCTTGATGTGATTTAATTTTGAAATCTACAGTGTAAAGAGAAACTTACTACGAGGCAGAAGGTGGTCGCCCAGGATTACAAGGTGAACTTCAGGCTACAGCGCCGTTGCAGGAAAGAAATAGAACAAGCTGCCTGTGGTGAACTACCAGCATCGGCCAGAACTAAGGAGGTGAAGTTGGCTGAAATCTTGCTTTGCTTGGAAGAAGCTGGCAAAGGAGGTAACTTGTTTTCCAGTCTGCATCCTCATAACCCCTTTCCTCTCCCATCTTCTTCTCTTTCTCATATTCTTCCCCTTTCTTATTTCTACTTTTTTTTTCGTCATCTCAATCTTTCTCGTCCTCTTCAGATTTTTTTCCCTCCCATTTATCTTGCCTCTTCCTCTTCTTCACTCTCTTCCTCTTTCGTTCACTCTTCCTCTTCACTGTTTTCCTCTTGTGCTTCCTCTTCTTCATCTTTATCTATTGATCATATATTGATTTCTGTACGTTCCAAGGCAATCTCTCATGGATTATTATCACATTTTTCCTTGATCTGGGCCCCATCTTACAAAGAGTTACAATTGATCCAATCAATCGTAACTCTATGGAAATCCATCTGTGTCATAATTTTTTCTATAGGAGATTGGCACAATGTCCTTTGTAAACAAAGAGAAGCACAGTGAATTTTCAAGAAAACAATAAATGCATGAATATACATCATAGTTAGAAATTATTTGGAACAAACATGAATAATACATGCTGACGTTGCTGGCCGTCCATAGTTGCGATTGATTGGATCAATCGTAACTCTTTCTAAGACGGGGCCCTGATGTCACTATACCGTATACTCTTACTTAAAATGACACTGTACTAATACATAATTCATGAATTACCTGTGTCAAGAATATGACACTGGTGTTTCTCATGATACTCCTGAAACCCTGACCCTAGTCAGCAGTCACAGACCCGGATTGAAACTTTAATCAATACGTGAGTCTGCACACAGTTCTTGGGCCCAACATACACATGCATCAGGTTTGAGACTGCCTCGGACGCTGGCTTTGGAGGCGCCTTGGAGCCTGCAATTTTGTGGTGATACACGTACTCCAGAAGTAGACTGAAACCGCTTTGAGATTCTTTATCCACGTCGCCTATTCAAGTGAAACCCGTGCCTGTCTTTTCACGTCAACATTTTCAATTGTTCGTTAGCAATGATTATACAACACCTAGATAGATCCTTGTCATGTGATTGGTTGTTTGATTTCGATCATTCAGCCCGTTTTATAATAACATCATCATCTGTCCAATTTGGGATCCATACAATTTTTTTCACTGCATGCTCGCCGAGACTACTGGCGCAACACGTAAAAACACTTGTGTTTGCATTGCGCGAGTTGTATGTATGCGGCAATAGACCACGTTTGCTCTAAATGCACTTTTGCATTTAAATTTTCAATGTCAAATGACAAGATCTATTTTTAGGTGTGATATAAAACAAACAATGAATGTTCTTTTCATTCTTGCAATGGACAGAATAATTCAAGGTGAAAGATGAAATGAGTGATCCATTCATCGTGATGAAATGAGTGATCCATTCATCGTGTCATCTTTCACTTCATGAAGTATTCAATCAGACCCTAATTGAAACTTTAATCAACAAGTGAGTCCTCACACAAGACTTGCAGAAATAAAAATTACTGTTTCTATCGAATGAGAGAGACCCTCTGTTCACAGGTCTTTGGCAGGGTCTATAGGGTGCATATTCAGACCTCGAGTGAAGGATTTACACACATGAAATACCCTCACATTTAAGAACGTGCAATCATTGTAATTCAGGAAGGGTTGGGGATGAGTATCACATGATAATAGAATGTAATGTACACACAACTGAAAGGGTGGTGTTTTTTGACAAAATAGCTGAAATGTATAAACAGTTTAAGAACCTTAGCGATGAAGACAAATTTATATTCATAATGAAAACATAATTGATAATTTTTGTAAGTTCGTCAAAGCGATTATAAATAAGAGGGGTGAGTTCTAACATCAAGTACATTTTTCTTTTTAAATTTCATTCAAGCTGTCTTAAATCCACCAAAGCCACCATTACCAAAGATATATCTCTAACATTATTCATTTATTTACTTCCTGATTTGTATTCGATAATTAGATAACTTATGTATATTGCATTATGCTACACCTTCATGATGTTAAATTTCAATTCGTCATTTCTCTTTGTATATAGATGTATATCTTTACAATAATTGGAAATCTATATATTGATGTATTACTGATTTATACGACATACAGTTATGAATGTTTTTGTTTATGTTATCATTGTATAAATTCAAATTCAAACTCAAATTCATACTACCCTGACCCTAAGACTACACTCACCACCTAAATTCCTTCCTCTAGGAGTCGTATTCACCGGGGAATGCCAGGCCGAGCTGACAGACACACGTAAGGAACTCATGTCCGACTACATGATCAACCCAGAGCTTGTGAAGGCGTGTTCCAGCGAGATCGAGGACCAATGCAGAGGGTTGAGACGAGAGGGCAAGACCATCCACTGCCTCATGGCACTGGCCAAGAAGGGAGAGATGTCCCCTGCATGCAAAAAAGGGGTAAGTGATTGCAGTTGAACTGATGACACCCCACCTGACTTTAAAGACCCCACCCACATCCCAACTGTGATGTCATGTAATTGCCGCATTTCACAGCAAATGATCTTCATGGCCAAAATGTTGATAAATACATTCTATGATACATTTTTTTTGCGATTGCACAATATACTATTTAATATTACATCAGATGCATATTCAAAGGTAAGAAATATAACACCATTTTTTATGAGTCGATTTTAAGTTATTTGGGAAGGTTAGGTAAATGTAAAATCAAGTTTGGAAAAGACTGTGATGAATTTTTTTTTTGCATTGAACCTTTACTTTGTTATAATGTTACTAACAAAAAGTAATTACCTTGATCTGAGGATAGAGAGGAAAAAAAAAATGTTTGTCACGAAGTATGACAGTTATCTATATCCTTAGATATTAACTGGAGTTTTGGTACCATGCTTTAATGGGAAATAAACTACTGAACTTATTCCCCGACTCTTTATGATAATTTTCGCATCAAAAAGGCATACACGTGTTGGAAATCAAGTGATCAGGATGGTATCAGAAAGCTTACGTTAAACTATGAACTTTATTTGTTTTCTGTATAAAACCTTTTCCAAAGAGTCCTCTGAGGTATTAATAAGGCTTAGTGTGTTAATAATTTATGTAATCTGCTGTACAGATTTTATTCAGGACATAAATTTCATATTGCATCAGAATTTGCTTTGCATTATTTTCTGAATACTACATATAAAGATGTGATATATATAGCAAGTTTTGCACAGCTCTGTATAAAACTTCAATGAAAATAATAATGAAATTATTCATTGAGTTATATGACCTTTGACCCTAATTAAATAATACGTGTAATTTCTTCCGTAGCTGTCTACACTTGTGGAGGAGGCGGATGCTGGTTCAGACTACAGGATAGACCCTGCTCTTCATACAGCTTGTAAGGAATCCAAGGATGCACTCTGCCCCAAGAAGTCAGATGCTGAGTAAGTGTCTGAATAATGATGGTGATGATGATGATGATGGTGGTGATGGTGATGTTGATGATGATGATGATGTTGATGATGATGATGATGATGATGATGATGATGGTGGTGATGGTGATGGTGATGGTGATGGTGATGGTGATGGTGATGGTGGTGATGGTGATGATGGTGATGGTGATGGTGATGATGATGATGATGATGATGATGATGATAATGATGATGATGATTATGATGATGGTAGAAGTAATAGGAGAAGTAGCAACAGCAATAGTAATAATGATGATAATGTAGTAGTAGCAGCAGTAGTAGTGGTAGTAGTGGTAGTGGTAGCAGCAGCAGCAGTGATGATGATGATAATAACTTCATTATCACCAGTTCTATAGTCCTTTATTCATTCTTCATTTCTTTGCTTTATGCATTAGATATCAATGAAAATAAACGTCTAAAAGTGGGTTTTAAACGTTTGTTGTTATCTTTCGTAGAACATTGTCTTGTTTGATGGAAAATATTGAAGATAATCAGATGAAGGATGTCTGTGCAGAGAAGCTTCTTGAAATTCAATATTTCATCTCCAGAAATTTCAGGTGAGTTTTCATTATATTTCAGTGGTTTCTTTCAGGCATGCAAGTTATTTTGAAAAATCTGCGATCGCTATTCTGAGTAAAAGGGAGTGCATCCTGAAGCAAATAGTGATTTTCAATGACATCTGTTATAAGCTTATTTTTTTCCAAACATTAGCCTTGAGTTATTGCAATCATTGTAATGTGATAATCACTTTAATAAGCAAATATAACAACCCCTAATAAAGTGAATGTTGTTGGTGGGATTAAGTCATTAATAAGAAAATAGTAAAAGTTCATTTCAATGTGGTATAACAAATATTTGTAATATTGACTACTCAGGCAATAATGTTTTCAGATCAGGCAATATATTTATAGAGTGAGATTGATATCTAATTTTTCCAGTATATTGGTTTAAAGTTCAAATGAAAATAAAAGAAAAAGAAGACAGCATTGAAGTGAACCATTATGAATGTGAAAATATGGCTATAATAGTGATAAAGAAAGTGTTAGAGGCAATATGAAAAAGTATGATTATTTTCATCAATTTCAAACCGCCGTGTTTGTTATCTTCCCTGATCGTGAAGGCTTGACCCTGTCCTGTTTAAAAACTGTGAATCTGATGCAAATATATACTGCTACGAGGAGAAGTGGGATGGAAAAGAAGGAACTCCCAGTGGACTTGTATTTTCTTGTCTTCATCGTCACCTTCATGACCACCAGACCCCGGTAGGTATACTCTCCCTCGTTTTCACAGAGATGCCTTAAATGTTTGTGATTTTTTTGGGAAAAAATACTTATTTTCATCAAATAGACAAATATATTTAAGCCTATAATGTTTTTTTTTTTATCATTATCTTTCTCTTATTTGCTCTGAAGCAACTTGAACTTATTAAAGAATGAAAGTGTACTATATTGATTCATCGTATTTTTGTTTATATTTGATATTACTTGATATTACATTCTGACAAAAGTGCAGTACTCATGAGTAGTAATTATAATTGTGAGTAATATATTGTTTATAAAAAAATATGTAAGGTACTCATACTTGATAGAAAGACAGGGATAGAGGGGCTGAACATAGGTAGGAGGGAAAGTAAGGGTGGGGGTAAATATTTGTTGACACGACGTATGCTCCCGCAATATTTGCTCCGGTCTTAATATCTCTGAGGGCATAGGATAATGATAGAGTTTTTGCTTCAGGACAATGTGAAGATAATGATTATGGTTTATTTAGTTTTGGAGGTTAGGGTGTATGTTTGGCGTAACGTGCAGATTTTCCAGCGGAGCAATTGTCCCCGGAGCAAATGCTGTGGAACCAAATATGTAACATACACAGATTATAATCACTTTGGGCATTATAGCGAGAGTGCAGTATACATATATAAGTGATAATGACAATTGTAAATACTAGATTTGAATAAATATGTTAGAGACTTAGGGTGGGGGTAAATATTTGTTGACACGACGTATGCTCCCGCAATATTTGCTCCGGTCTTAATATCTCTGAGGGCATAGGATAATGATAGAGTTTTTGCTTCAGGACAATGTGAAGATAATGATTATGGTTTATTTAGTTTTGGAGGTTAGGGTGTATGTTTGGCGTAACGTGCAGATTTTCCAGCGGAACAATTGTCCCCGGAGCAAATGCTGTGGAACCAAATATGTAACATACACAGATTATAATCACTTTGGGCATTATAGCGAGAGTGCAGTATACATATATAAGTGATAATGACAATTGTAAATACTAGATTTGAATAAATATGTTAGAGACTTGTAGATTGAATAAAAGAAAGACTGGAGAGAGAGAGGGCTAGAACTTAATAAGAAAGGAAGGCAAGGGTAGAGACTGAAAGAAGAAGATAGATGAAGAGAGAGAGAGGGGGGGGGGGGCAGTATCTGAAGGCAGATAAGAGAAGGTGAGAGAAGGGGAAGTTGCGGCAATAGGAGAGAGACAGGAAGACACATAAGCTTGAACAAATATCAAGGAGAGAGAGAGAGAGAAATAGAGATGGAGATAAATAAAGCAAGTATGACACCCCTTCCTATGAATATTATTTCCTTATGTATTTCAGCTGCAATCGCGTTGTGCCGACCAAGTCCACCGTGTTCTGCGCCAGAGGGCCGTGAGCGTTCATCTCAACCCAAGAATAGAAGAAAACTGCAGGGCTGATCTAGGCAAGCTATGTAATGAAAAAACCAAGAGGGGAGAGGTAAGAAAAGAAAGGATATCTCGTATTTATACTTGAGCCAAATTAAGTTTAGTTGGTGAAACTTCCCCAATAGTGTTTCATGTAGGTTGTCATGAAAAACAATGACCTACAATAATTAGTGAAATCGTTGGCTTTTCTCGATGTAAATATTCTGTTTCTATGGAAATCAATGTTTTTTAGACCATACATGATGATTATAAAATAGAAACATTATATGGCAAGCATAAACCCACTACAGTACATATTTTTTGTCTCGCCTGCATAGCAGAGCGAGACTATAGGCGCCGCTTTTCCGACGGCGGCGGCGGTGGCGGCGGCGGCGGCGACGGCGGCGGCGGCGTCAACATCAAATCTTAACCTAAGGTTAAGTTTTTGAAATGACATCATAACTTAGAAAGTATATGGACCTAGTTCATGAAACTTGGACATAAGGTTAATCAAGTATTACTGAACATCCTGCTTGAGTTTCAGGTCACATGATCAAGGTCAAAGGTCATTTAGGGTCAATGAACTTAGACCATGTTGGGAAAATTATTTTCAAAATCTTAACCGAAGGTTAAGTTTTTGAAATGACATCATAACTTAGAAAGTATATGGACCTAGTTCATGAAACTTGGTCATAAGGTTAATCAAGTATTAGTGAACATCCTGCTCGAGTTTCAGGTCACGTGACCAAGGTCAAAGGTCATTTAGGGTCAATGAACTTTGGTCAAGTTGGGGGTATTTGTTGAATTACTATCATAACTTTGAAAATTTATGGATCTAGTCCATGAAACTTGGACATAAGGTTAATCAAGTATTAGTGAACATCCTGCCTGAGTTTCAGGTCACATGACCAAGGTCAAAGGTCATTTAGGGTCAATGAACTTTGGCCAAGTTGGGGGTATTTGTTGAATTACCATCATAACTTTGAAAATTTATGGATTTAGTTCATGAAACTTAGACATTAGGTTAATCAAGTACCACTGAATATCCTGTGCGAGTTTCAGGTCACATGACCTGATGACCATGGTCAATGGTCATTTAAGGTCAATGAACTTTGGCCGTGTTGGGGGTATATGTTAAATTACCATCCTAACTCTGAAAGTTTATGGATCTAGTTCATAAAACTTGGACATAAGAGTAATCAAGCATCACTGAACATCCCCTGTGAGTTTCAGGTCACAAAACCAAGTCAAAGGTCAGTTAAGGTCAATAAACTTAGGCCATGTTGGGGTAATTGTTGAAGTGCCATCATAACTTTGAAAGTTTATGGATAGAGTGAATGAAATGTGGACATGGGTGTAGTTGACAGTCTTAAGTCTCTGTTCAAATGTCATTTATGGTCAATGAACGTGGTATTATGTCATTATATGAATGATGTTTTTGTTAATGATTATTTTATAGTAGTTTTCAAAGTTAGCACTGCTGCTATATTAAATTGCGTAATGCAGGCGAGACTGCCAGAGGCGTTCCACTTGTTTAATGTTTGGTCACTTGAGTAGGAAGAATTGATTAAAAATGAATTTGAATAATTTTGGTACAATTGACAATTGAATTTTGGAGATTACGTCATGGATGACATGCGTGCCAATTGATCACATGATCAACGGCCGAGATCTGGGGGGTGGGGGGCTGCTTTTGCCAGAGGATACAAAGTACAACAAATACTATTACCCCGGCTTTAGCTCAAGCTACTAATTTTAAGCAAGCAACCAGAGGACTGATGGCATAAGATCCTCTATGAGGGATCCAGTAATTGGGATAAATGCCTTCCTTAAAGAGCACTATTACACTAGAATCGTAAGATTTCTTGTACTTTTCATAATAATAGAATAAAAAATTGGAATTGTGTGGAATGAGGTCAGGAGGATAGAGGCTCAGGAGCTGATTGCATGAAAGAGTCTTTGCAAGGACTTTATTTCGCCTTGCTGATTTATTATGATTTTATTCATCCATTAGCATAAACAAGTTGGTTATAAATAGTGTATGATTTCATTTAATCATATAAAATTCTGCAAAAGGTCAAGTCCACCTCAGAATAAGGACAACTTGACTGAACCATAAAATGTTAAACAATGGTAATTCCACATGTTCAGTGAGAAATAAAACTTTATTTCACAGGACAATGAGGAAAAAATTAGAATATTTCATATAATAAAATACAAAAGAAATAGTGAGTGATGTCATCAGTTCCCTCATTTGCATACCGACCGGGATGTGCATATAACTTTTTTGTGAAATTAAGCGAAACTTAAAAACTTCATAACTTATTTTACATCCGATTTTGATGAAATTTTCAGTGTTACGCTTGTTGGATTTTTTCTCTTTTTATTCAAATCAACTTTTTGTTGGGGTGGACTTGCCCTTTAATGATGAACTAAGTAATTTTCATAGTTAACAATATATTTTTGGAATTTTCCTCAAACATCACATCATATTGAATTGGCAACACAAAAGAGAGTCTTTGCAAAGACCATTTCATGCAATCGGCCCCAGAGGCATGTTTTTTTTTTGTATCATGGAGCAATGATGAATGTCTTGAATTCTGCAGGAGTTACGGTGTCTCCAAGACAATCTGGGTGAACTAGTAGAGAAGTGCAAGCAAGCCGTTGGTAACTTCACTGTTGAGGAAGCTGAAGATGTCCAGATGAACAGGAAGCTCATTGCTGCATGTGCTCCTATGCTGAGGAAATTCTGTCAGGTGAGCTCTTTCATCTAAACGGTATATCTTGTACCAGGTAGTTGTTAGGATGGAGCCTTAACTCTTGTAATTTATGCAAAACGTTTTTGATGGGATCAAAAGTGTAACAATGGGATTCGTAACATTCCACTTGTCTTTGAACTTGCATGCGGCACACTGTTCTTCCGCTGAAGTGATTTTCGGGAGCCTTGAACCAGTTTCAAAGTTTATAAAAATATTTGTTGAATTGCAATATAAATTGTAAAGCTTATGAATGGTTTGTGTTAGAAATAGCACACCGAACAAGTTGGTATGATATGAAATTACATAATTTTGCTTTCGCTCATAAAATGCATTACCGTAAGTAACGGTGTATTAACCGCACCCGTGTATTAACCGCACCCCCCATTTTCGGATGGAAAAAAAAAAAAAAAAAAAAAATCATTAAAAAAAAAAAAAAAATCATTAAAAAAAAAATTTAATCAAACTTACTTTCTATCTCTAATATGCGTATTTAAGAAAGAGTCAAGAACCAAAAAATATCGAAGAATTACTGGTAAAAAATGATGGGAAATCAGCGCTTCGTCACTTATCTGCAAGTTGCCGACATTATTGGCCACTTCCACACTCCGAGTCACCTCACACACACACATATGGTACCGGTGTTCATTGCAAGTACCGATACCAGCATCAACATGGGGGCTCACCCATACGAGAAGATCGTTCATATCATATTTCCTGCATCACAGCCCCACTTTTGCTTTCAGAATTCTGTCTAGCATTCAATGTCTTGACATGAATTTTAGACAAGGGAATACGGGAAGGTTCAAGATACGAGAAATTTGCGATTTTGTTCAGGTGTTTTTCTTGTCTGCTTTGAACCACTACTGGTAGTTCTCAGTACGTGTGTGGCGGTATCTTACAGACAGCAAAATAGGAAAAAAAATGCTAGTACCGGTATACCGTATTTTCAATGGGAGCTCTGGGCGGGAATAAAGTGAATAATAATTAAAAATAAAAAGTCGGAAGGAGTGAAGATGGGGATTGAAGATTGATTTTGAGATGATGGATGATAGAGAGAAATGAAGGAAAGGCAAATGAAAGAAATTAATTGTCAAATAATACCAATAATTTGTCAAACAAAATAACTTCCACGGAAAGGTAAAGCGCCAGCTTACGTTGACGTTGCGATAAACATTACACATGCATGTCTTATTCGGCTAGCTGCACCGCGCTGTGCGATCGATTGGCGTCTGAACTTTGCCGCGATGACTAAAAAATGACAACAAAGACAGAGTCACACCATTAAAAAAAGTCAGTTTCATGAAGGTAGGTGCGTTTGTTACCGTGATATAACTTTGAGGGACATTTACGGCAGATACCGGTAGTCATACTTGCTTCCCTTTTATACCCGCGGCTCATACCCCTCTAAACGGGATTGCCCCAAGCGGCTACGCTCGGCCACCCGACGCGAGTTGAAAACTGGTAGTGGTATCGGGCTGAGATTGGCTTGGCTCAGACCTGTCACCGTGTATAAACCGCACCCCCGACTTTTGATTCTGTCCCGCCGAGAAAAAGGTGCGGTTAATACACCGTTACTTACGGTACACATTTGTCCATTGATGAGAAATCATTAAAAGGGACAACAAACAGTTGCTGAGACACAATTTTCTGGTGCGTCAGTTTGAAACACTATTTTTCATGCGTTTATATTATCTAACCAACTGGATGACAGATACAGATTAGCGCATAACAATGGCGATGTCAAGCATGGGATCAAAGGAAAGCAGCTTGACCCCCGGACTTGACCCCTCTCCTTCCTAACAACTTCCTGCTTGTACTGTACCATTTTTTAATATATATATTTTTTTATGTATCATGTTTCACCTATCATGTCATGCACTTTGCACCTTGTACTTAATACCTTACACCTTGCACTTTATACCTTTACCTTTTACCTTATACATTACATCCCCAATGATTAAGTCTGCTGAGGGGAATTTTGTTCGAAAGTCATAGGAAATTATACCTAACACCTTATCACTAATACTTATTCATATAAATAAAACTGGAGAAGATTCAAGTTGTTCCTGCAATCTGTTACAGTTAGATATGGCAATATTCAGATTTTTGGAGAAGAAAAGCTAATTTTCACCCTTTAATTTCTAATTTCTTTTTAAAACAAATTGTCTATGCCTATTAGTAGAATATTGGAAAATATCAACAATTTGTGGGAAAAAAAATTCTTTATCATTTGTTCCCATGGTTTTTCAGAGTTTTCAGGTAGGCCTATTTCTGTTTGGAGCCATTTGCTTAAACTTGTCATGTGACTCACACCTCAAATCCACCAATAAGTTGCACCACAACGGAGGAAACAACATAAATCAATCATTATGGTGGGATCAGTTCATTTTTCTGTATTTGAGAGAACTGGGAAGTATTTAGTAAACAATAATACACATCATCAACAGCATTAAGGCCCTGTCACATTGTTCCGTGCAAGCATTGTGGGTGACTAGTTTTGCTACCCGCTGGTCACCTACAGGTCGCACGCAGTTGCCCGCAGGAGCGCGTGCAAGTCCGATTTGCACGGAGAAAAGTTTTGAACATGCTCAAAACTTTGTTGCAGGTGATTGCCCGCAACTCACCTGCAAGGCTTGCACGGAGCAATGTGACAGGGTCTATAGATTGCATGGATGATGTACCTTTGGAACAGGCCTCATGGACTGTTTTAAAGGTAACAAGTGTAATTATTTTGAATGCCTGATAATTAAGAAAAAGTGCTTAAATTCAGATCAAATTTTCAACCTGCATGTGAATGTAGTCCCATTCATTTCTTTCTATGTGCAGTGTATTTGACAGTTCCATGACATTTGCTCTTGTGGCAATTGCTCTGCGGTAAATTCCAAACACTAATCGAATGACCAACTTCAACCCTGGGTTTAACAATATACCCTACCCTTAACCCTAATTCTCCCGGGGGGGGGGGCCATAATGGCCCCCCCTCGACAATTTTCGCGATATATCCGCTGCGCAAATTTTTTTGACCTTGCCGCTCACTGACTTTTTACTTTCAAGTCTCGCGCAAATTTTGAGACCAAATTTGTGACGACCGGATACGCGGTTACGACATTACGCAACATTATGTAAGTGCATGTCAGACCCAAAATTGCTCACAAACGTGATTTCATGTACAAATCCAATGCAAATTGTGTATTTAGCCAAAATTCATAAATGTATCATTATTTCTACTTTTACTGATGGAATTTAATTAATTTTGCCTTGCTTATGATCAGAATTAAGTCTGGAACGATTTCCATTGAAAAAACAATAAAAAAACAAAAAGTAAAAAAAACAAGGAAATACATAAGAAATTCATAAAACAATAAAATACATAAGAAATTGATTTCCAAACTGAAGTTTTTTTTTATTGCGATTGTTAAGAATGCTACAAAGAATATTTTAACAAAAAATTAGCATTCTAGGAGCTTTATTTAGTGAATTAGAGCAAAAAGTATGATTTATGCATAAATTAGCATAATTAATTCATATAAAATAAAATCTCATTATTTTGGAAAATTTTACCATACAGCCTTGTAGATTACATCGCACACAACCAGCGTGCAAATTTTTGCGTCGCTCGAGCGATCAGCGGCCAAGATCTTAAGGGGGGGCCATAATGGCCCCCCCCCCCCCCGGGAATGACAAGAATCAAAATACCCCGGGAGATTGAGGGTTTAACCTAACATAAAACCCTATTGTAACCGTCACCCTACATCTTAGACGAAATTAAGCCTGGAACAGTTGTCACAGGAGCAAATGTTGTGTCACCGTATGTGACATACAACAGTGTTCTATCAATTTCTTATTCTTTCAATGATTCTTATTCCTCACATTACATTCCGATCCCTTTACATCATTGTAAGACTTCCTAATTTACTTTCCGGAGGTTTTATTTTCAATCAGTGTATTAAGGTTATAATTGAAAAATTTATTTCAGTGACTAAATGTTTCATTTTGGAAAGGCTTTAGTTGCAATAAAATTTTTTTTATTTTGTTATGGTGATGGAAAAGAGAGATAATTCGTAAAATAGCCTTAGAAATTGAATACTTAAGCTTTCTGACATGCACTCATCGGAGTAATATCGCATGAATGAACAGAACATGCAATTTTACTCTGACGAGTGCATGTCCAAAAGCTTAAGTATGTCTGTTTTTAAGGCTATTTTACAATTTTGCGGTACCAAACACTTTAAAGAGATAACTAGTAATAAATACAAGTTTGATAACTATATCATCAGTAAATTATGTTTATTGTGAGAATATCCATTATGGGCAATTCCATAAAATGATCAACCTTTTTGTACGTCCGACTCCATTTTTCTCAAGTTTTACTACACTTCATAAACTGACAGACTGTCAAAAGAACAAGAAATCAGAGACAGAAAATTTCACGAAGGTCCCTCATATAGGGGGTTGGACGTACATAATTTATGGAATTGCACTTATGTTATGGGCCAACTTATTTTTCTCCATTCTTCTTTCTTCTGTGTTTGAAAGTTAAACTAGATCTGATAGCATTGTATGTTTGTTCTTCTGTCAGGATAAGTTGAAAGCTAAGAGAGTTGATGAAGGAGAAGCTTTGAAATGTCTGATAGAACACAAGAATGATGACGAGATGGAAGCTAAATGCCAAGCAAGCATTGAACATTTTCAACTTGTAAGTATTGTGAGAGATGAATGTAGCATGGAAGAAGGGTAGGATTGATTACTGGATTGAAGATTGATGGATAATAATAATAATACCAACATGCTTATATAGCGCATATCACTGCCAAATGCGTCCCTATGCGCTTAATTGGATATTATTACCCTGGCTTTAGCCTCGCAGCCTTTTACAGCGCGTTGGCATTTCAAGGAATAAATTCCTGCCAGGTACCCATTTACCTCACCTGGATCGAGTGCAGCACAATGTGGATAAATTTCTTGCCGAAGGAAATTACGCCATGGCTGGGATTTGAACCCACGACCCTATGTTTCAAAGTCCGAAGACTAATCCACTGGGCCACAACGCTCCACGTTGTGGATAGATGGAAAGATTGAAAGTGTGGAAAATGACAAACAATCTGTGCCAGCCGCACAGAAGCATTGTTAGCCTAACAGAGCGTTAGTAGTAAGCACAGTCTTATATTTCGGATTGTGAAGTCAAAATATTTATTTCAATGTGTACATATGCATTGTTGTAACAGGGCCTCTGTTAGCGCAATGTTAGCGCTAACAACATTTATGTGCGGCCAGTACAGATCCACAAATATTAAACATGAAAGCTAGTGAAACATGAATTGACTTTTTTTCCCCATAAGTGATTTTTTAAAGTAAATCTGTGAAAATCAACATGTCTAGTTACAAGGAATAACTTTGAAGTAGATTTCTATAATTGCATTGCCAGTTTCACAAAGTATGCCTTTTGGCCTAATACATTAATACTTTTTTTTTTATTTGATTTTAGATACCCATAAAAGAGCTGCCAAGTGTATGGATTTTCCGTATTTAGTAATAAAAGATCAGAAGAATACTGATGATTTCATGCAAAATATGGATTTCTAGAGTTTCAGTTTTATGTGTTTTCCTACGGTATTTCTTTGAAAATACTGATATGTTCTTTTTCAGGTTGGCAGCTCTGCCATAATGGTATCCTCAAGTACTTGAAATGAGGCTACTTAACCCTATCTAGGCCGGGGGGGGGGGGGGGGGCCTTGGAGGCCCCCCTCAACAATTCGCGCAATAATTTTGTAGCGCGATTTTTTTTTTTACCGCGCCGCTCGCTGACTGTTTACTTTCAAGTCTAGCGCAACTTTTGAGACCAATTTTGCGTCACCCGGGTACGTGGTTCCGAAATTACGCATCATTATGTAAGTGCATGTCAGACCAAAAATTGCTCAAAAACGTGATTTTGTGTACAAAGTCAATGCAAATTGTGTTTTCAACCCAAAATCATATATGTATGATTATTTTTAGTTTTGCTGGTCTAAATGTATTTATTTTATGCTTTTTATAATCTCAGAAGAGTCCCCAACAAATTTCATTGAAAAAACAACGAAAAACAAAAGGTAAAAAAAAAACAAAAAAATACATAAGAAATTGGAAAACAATATAATACATAAGAAAATGATATGATATCTCAATTTTGTTCATGTACACTTGCTAAGAACACCACAAAGAGTTTATATACCAAAAATAAGTACATTTGGAGCTTTATTTAGGGAGTTAGAGGAAAAAGTATGATTTCGCATACTAATTACGCATAAATTAGCATAATCACTTGGTAGCAATTCGCATGAAATAAATTACTATACAATTTTGTAGATTATGTCCCAGACAACCCGCGTGCCAATTTTCGGCGCAATCTCGCGGTCTACCGCCGAGATCTCAAGGGGGGGGGGCTCCCATATGAACTCCCAAAATACCCCGGCCTAGATAGGGTTAAGTCATTAATAATATTATTGGAATGAAAAAATCTGACCCACCAGGGACTATTTTTCTCTTAAAACAACTATTCTTATTTTGTGCAACATTTAACTGCAGGTATTAATTTAATGGATCACATGTGGCATGGTTTGTGAAAATTGAGCATTTGATATCATTTATTAACTATGAAATCTTATGATGACACGTTTCCTTTGTTGAATTTACAGGTTCAGTTGAAAGACTACCAATTTACCTTCAAATTCAAGGAGAGCTGTCGCAAAGATGTACTCAAACTATGTAAAGGAAGCCGAGATAAGTAAGTATTGTTCAGATACATGTCGTTCTCAAACACTCATCTTGATATTTAAGGGCTTTGTTCTTGCAGTCGGATGATAGACTGCTGTGCTAATACAGTATTATGTGCAATTCAGTTTATTGAATTTGTTTGATTGATTGATTTTGTATCATATCATCCGTGTACCTAATTGATTTACAACCCAACCATGAACACTAAAGCCCAAATTCACAAAGGTGGTTTTGAAAACCCACGGTTGAGTCCATGGTTTATGTAGATTTCCTGTATAAATTACGCTTAATTTAGCCCGTATCGGGCGCGTGTATAAAAAAATGTCCAATGCTGATGTGCGCTTTTGTCCACTCTTCAAACAGTGGACTCATGAATAAAATAGCGTGGATAACTATAGTAACAGGCGTAAATTTGGCGCACTGTGACAAAAGCGCATTTCAGCATTGGACATTTTTTATACACGCGCCCGATACGTGCTAAATTAAGCGTAATTTATACAGGAAATAAACATAAACCATGGATTCAACCGTGGGTTTTCAAAACCACCTTTGTGAATTTGGGCCTAAGAGTCTGGAGCTCCTCAAAACTTTTACTCAAGATTGAGATGTTTGAATGATAATTTGATGGAGTTTGCATGTTTTAATGCCCTAAACCATGGACCTATTACAAAAGGACATTCAACAAGAGAATTTTATGGCCACCACCCATTTTCAGCTGTCAAAGTTGCTGTCAAATAGTTAAACTTTTCTCTTAACGCTGTTTTTATGACCTTGCCCGCTGCGCATGTTTATGCAACAGTCATGTTAACCCGATCATCGTCACCAAGAAATCACAGGCCCTCTTTTGGCTAGAGATGATCATGCTCTAGCTCTGATAATTATGTTCGCTTTGTATAACCAACAGTGCAATGCGCTTTTAACATCCGGTTTTCCGTGCATGATATTACGCCATTGATTTTGTGCAATTCTCGTCCGATCATAAAAAAAAATCTTTTTAAATTTCTTAAGTACTGTGAAATTTTTTGTCCATATCTACATCACATTTCCAGCGAAGATTTGTGCGACTTTCGATGTAATTAGTCTTCTAAAATGCGGGATTTTTAACCTCTTTCCTCACATTTGCTGATATTCTGATCTGCACAGTGAAAGCAATGAATTCTGTGAGCGGTTGTTAGCGATGTACGTAAAAAAATAAGTAAATGCTAGGCTGTTTTCTTGTTTCTGTGATCATTTCGCTGCTGTGTGTACTGCTTTTGGAAGTGAACGAACAACATCGGAATGTGTGGGAGCAATGCACAATTTATTTCTGCTGTCCTTCAGTGACAGCGTGTTTTACAATTGGCTTGATGAGCGTCCGCTGTCAGCGCTTTGTTTATAAAAGGATTAGCGGGGACCTTCTTTTGTCCAAAGGAGGGGATCCGTTAAATGTCCAGTTGTAATAGGTCCATGCTTAAAGAGAAATATGGCATCATGCAGATGCTATGAATCATCTTCATCAATTTCATCATCAACATTATCATCATTACCTTCATCATCGTCATCATCATTATTTTCATCATCATTGTCAGCATCATTATTGTCAGTTTCATCGTCATCATCATCTTCATCAGTTTCATCATCACCATTATCATCATCATCTTTATTTTCATCATCATTGTCAGCATCATTATTGTCAGTTTGTTTCATCATCTTGACCATTATCTTGATCATCATTGTCATCATCGTCACCATCATTACCATTGTCATCATCATCATTTTTTCGTATACTCCATGAATTGCTTGTCCTTGATAATCAACCCAATGTTACCATCCCCTTCTACATCTCTTATGTCACAAACAGACCTTCCATCATCAATTGCCTTAGTTCAGCCGTGCGGGACAGTGTCTTAAAGCAAATGGAACCACCAGTAGATCCAGAGTGTCGCTCGCAACTCAAGTTTGAACTCCTCCAGAGGGTGAGTATGAGGTCATGAAGAGGTCAGAAGGGGTCGAGTAGGGCCGTTTTAGGGTCATATTCAGATCATGGAAGTGACATCTTTCAATTCGTTAAACCTTGTTTTCATGAAGTTTTAAGTTTTTACGGGGGTCAAGAGTAGAGGTCAGATAGGGGTCAAGAGGTCATGTTTGGTGTATGTTGCGATCATATTTGAGAACACCTAGTTGTATATATATATCTTGTAGTATTGTTTAGGGTTAGGTGGAGGGCAGATAAAGGTTTGATAGGCGGTCAGAGTGAGTTCATGATTAGATCATGTCCAGGACATGTAGGGCCACCTTCCGGTTTCATTGAAGTCTTGTTTGGATTAATGGAGATGATGAAGAGGGCATGTAGAAGTGAGATTGGGTCAATAGGGTTATTTCAGTATCATATTCAGGTCATGTCTTATAGCTACTGTAGGATAATAGAGGTTGCTGATGAGGCCCAATTGGAGGGCAGGTAGGGGTCAAATAGAGGTAAATTAAAGTCATTTAAAGGTCAAATTCAAATCATGTCAGGAAATCTGTTTGAATTTATGCAAAGGGGTTGATGAGGGCTCAGTTGAGCTCAGTTTAGGGCCTTGATGATGTAGAAGAGACATAGGAGTAACAGGATCAAAAAGGAAAGAAAAAAACTGAAAGAGGATGTTTTTCCAGTTTTGAGGATTTTGATCTTCACTTGAAAGGATGAAAGATTGTTTTTAACTAGTATAATTTTGAAGGATCATTTGATGCCGTTCCTGTTTGCTTCCGTAGGATGAAAATATCAAGTTGGATCCTGAGCTAAAGAAAGCATGCAAGAGTGAAGTCCGAGATCTTTGTTCCAAGGTGACCCAGGGAAATGCCAGGATGATGGAGTGTCTGCGGTCCCACCAGGAACAACTGGGCAACGACTGCCATGTCAAGGTCTTCAACAGGGAGAAAGAAATGGCAGCCAAACCCGACATCGATTACGCTCTCATGCACTCGTGCAAGAAAACCATCAAGGTATGTTATCATTATTGTCCTTGAATGCAGTTCCAACAGCATCAGTTTTTGTCTCGCCTGCATAGCAGAGCGAGACTATAGGCGCCGCTTTTCCGACGGCGGCGGCGTCAACATCAAATCTTAACCTAAGGTTAAGTTTTTGAAATGACATCATAACTTAGAAAGTATATGGACCTAGTTCATGAAACTTGGACATAAGGTTAATCAAGTATTACTTAACATTATGCCTGAGTTTCAGGTCACATGACCAAGGTCAAAGGTCATTTAGGGTCAATGAACTTAGACCATGTTGGGAGAATTATTTTCAAAATCTTAACCGAAGGTTAAGTTTTTGAAATGACATCATAACTTGGAAACTATATGGACCTAGTTCATGAAACTTCAGCATAAGGTTAATCAAGTATTAGTGAACATCCTGCTCGAGTGTCAGGTCACATGACCAAGGTCAGAGGTCATTTAGGGTCAATGAACTTTGGCCAAGTTGGGGGTATTTGTTGAATTACCATCATAACTTTGTGAAAATTTATGGATCTAGTTCATGAAACTTGGACATTAAGTTAATCAAGTACCACTGAATATCCTGTGCGAGTTTCAGGTCACATGACCATGGTCAATGGTCATTTAAGGTCAATTAACTTTGGCCATGTTGGGGGTATTTGTTAAATTACCATCCTAACTATGAAAGTTTATGGATCTAGTTCATAAAACTTGGGATTCAAGAGTAATCAAGTATCACGGAACATCCCCTGTGAGTTTCAGGTCACAAAACCAAGGTCAAAGGTCAGTTAAGGTCAATAATCTTAGGCCATGTTGGGGTAATTGTTGAATTGCCATCATAACTTTGAAAGTTTATGGATAGAGTGAATGAAATGTGGACATGGGTGTAGTTGACAAGTCTTAAGTCACCGTTCAAATGTCATTTATGGTCAATGAATGTGGTATTATGTCATTATATGAATGGTGTTTTTGTGAATTATTATTTTATAGTAGTTTTCAAAGTTAGCACTGCTGCTATATTAAATCGCGTAATGCAGGCGAGACTGCCAGAGGCGTTCCACTTGTTAGTCATGAAGTGTTACAACTATCCTTGATTTCTTACCCATATTCTGACATTTTATGATAGTTACGCCAATGTTGTATACTGTTCAAAGACATTTTTTATGTGGGAAACTCTTGCCACTATGTTTTTTTTTTAATTGAGATGATAATGAATCTACATCTAGTTATCTTTTATCACTTGACTTTTTGAAAACCCTACATTTATGACTTTATGCTGGAAACACAATTTGTAAGGGATTTTTACATGAAATCACGTTTGTGAGCAATTTCTGATCGGATGTGCGAGTACTGAAACATTGCTTATAAAGAGCGTTCAAGGATGTTGTGAATCTCTAAAGGTGTGTGAGATAGTAGTGAGTAATCCCAAAGAGTGCTAATAGGGCTCGAATATTGAGTTTAAAGTCAGATGGGTGTCTGCTTTCATGGGAATGGATTATTTGCTGACCCCAGACTTTGTAAAAAGCATTGGAATTCCATGTAACAGAGACATCTTTGGGGGAAAGCAAACTTGGTGTACCAGCCAGAAATTCTTTGACCATGCTTGCTTAGCCTTCCGGCAACTGTCAGGCCAGAGAAAGTGAGATAATGACTTTTACCATAAGGCATTTTCCAGTGGCATTACATAACACCTGCTGGTCATAAATCCAATTCTACTCTGGGTGATTTATATCTAAATGGTGTCGAAAACAATCTTCTTTGAGCAAACTTTGGCTGATGGAGCACCAGCTAATTTAGACCATAAATATCAAAATACATTTTCATACCTTACATGGAGTGGCTGATGTGAAGTAGTCTACTGGAGAGAATATCTTTGTCTCAGATTCATAAGACTTCACATATCAAAATGATTTTTAACATATTAAAACTAATTTGTTTTTCTTGGTTGTTGTTCTTGCAGTTAAAGTGTAAAGATGTTGACCCTGATAAATTGATTGACTGCCTTAAAGGGCACAAGGATGATCCTGATACAGAACCAAGGTGAGACAGTTCTCAAAAGAATCTTGATAATAACATAGAGGATGTTGCAGCTTAAGCCATTTCACAATTCCTGCAAGTTGCATCCTCTTGTAATGTCACTTCTCTGCGTTAATCCTCAGGGATTGGTTAAAGATAATGGGTGTCACCAACACCATGCATTCTTCATCTTGTTCCTCTTTCAATGTGATAACAAATTTATTCAAATAGTTTTCTTGGGATCTTTTAGTTTTTGTGATTATTTCTTAATTTTCCCTATGCTTGGGATCAATCATTCTACTAAATATATCTAGTGCGTTTTATTTGGAGAAATTTGTTGATCCACAATGAAAAGTAAGCCTCCTGTTATAATGAATGAATGTGGATTGAATCTTAACATAGGTTTAAGTTTTTGAAATGTCATCATGACTTTGAAAATGTAAGATCCTTTAAACCTATTAAACTGAGACATAATAGAACCATTGGAAGTTCAGAGCAATCAGCTTCCCTCTGTTGAGGATTTTATTCAGACGTATTTTGTTTGAAACAATCCCTGATGGAAGTTTCACAAAGAGTTAAGTGAAACTTAAAAACACTTCAGAATTATGTACACGGCTCTATGTGAAACAGCCTGCAGAACTGACCACCATTTCTGACAATTTGCCAGTACTGACAAAATCCTTATTTGTCCTTATAACATGGTGTTGGGTCCTTTCATCGATGAATACTCCTTTATGTTATTCTTCCCATTATTGACTGATCAAGTTCTTCATTTTTTTTGTTTTCTCCATCCACAGATGTAGGATGGTCCTAAACAAACGCCAGATGGAGCGCAACTCCAACATCCAGCTGAATCCACAGCTGCGTAAGGCATGCAAGTTGGATATCCCCAAGTTCTGCAGGGATATCAACGAAGAAGTGAACAAGGACCCTACCAACATGGAAGGAAAGGTCATCGAATGCCTCAGGGGAGAGTTCTCCAAGAGACAAGCTGTAAGTACAACGTATGCCTGCGCTAACTGTAGGTGGTTGCCAAAGGCATTGTGTTTTCTTGTCAGTTCAGTTCAGCTCACTTTAGTTCAGGTGGTCCATTTCAGTTCAGTCTATTTCAGATCATTTCAGTCCATTTTAGTTCAGCTCAGTTCAGTTTAGTTTAATTTTAGTTCTGTTCAATTTCACTCAACTCAGTAGAGTTGGATAATTTTCTTTCCATCAATGTGTTCAGTTCATCCAGTTTACTTCGGTTCAGTACAATTCATTTGAGTTCATTTCAAATTCAAATTGATATCATTATTATTAGTTAACTTTTCAAAAATCGCACTAAGATTTTGTCTGTTTTTATTTTCTCTTACAGAAATTGAGTCCAGCCTGTGAGCAGCATATAAGTGGAGTGAGTATTAGGCATAGACCTTTTACATTTCAGTTTAAGGTTGTTACTTTTAGGCCAAGTCCACCCCAACAACATATTGAAAGTCAATAAATAGAGAAAATGCTAATGTAAAATAAAAATAAACTTATGACATCTTAATTTCACAAAGCAGTTATAGGCACATTCTTGTCAGTATGCAAATGAGAGAACTGATGATAGCACCCATTCACTATTTCTATTTGTATTTTATTATATGTAATATGAAATACTTATTTTACATTATAATGTGAAACAAGGTTTGATTCCTCCCTGTACATATGTAATTTTCATCCTTGTAGCCTGTTTTGATTAAAGGGGAATCCAGCCTTGGCCATAAAATGTTGTGTTGGGAAGGAGAAAAATAAATGAAACAGAATGGTGAAAGTTTGAAAGAAATCAGACAAGCAATAAGAAAGTTATAGCTGCTTTAAAATTGAGATCACTAATACTATGTAGATTTCAAATTGGCAACTGAGTAAGTAAATTATGACAAGGGGCAAGGACAACTTTCCCATAGGCCATGTACTTTATTATCAGGGATTAGTGGTTTTCTCCTAAGTACCCATTCCCCTGGGGCAGTAATCTAAATGTAACCCAGGTAGTATATTGTTTTATGTGCTCATGAAAGAAAAATATTATTTGAAATAAAACTTTTTGGAAAAATGACATTTTAGCCATAATATGTATTGGAGTACATGGAAGAGTAGTCCTTGCCTTACATCACTATGACATCCCATATGCGGCCAATTTGAAGTCTCCATGGGTATCGTGATTACCAATATTTACAACTTTTAAAAATTCATAACTTTCTTGTTGTTTGTCCAATATTGTTCAAAATTTCACCTATCAACTTGTCTGATTTTTCTTTTCCTTATAAAAACAAGTTTTTATCTGGGTTGGATTCCCCTTTAAGTTGATAAAAGCTTTCTGGTATTGTCAAACATGCAAAACTTGAATAGTAATTGTTATGTTTTGTTATCATTGTGAAGCTTCTGAAAGAAGGCGCAGATGACTACCGACTGGACCGTAACCTGGTCAAGTACTGCTCCACTACTATCAAAGAGAAGTGTTCAGAGGAGATGGATAACCCAGGCACTGGTAGGGTGGAGGAGTGCCTCAAAACTCACCTTGGTGAGATCAAGGATGGAAAGTGTCAACAGGTCAGTGCTCATTGGGTTACTTGACATTTGGTCCTGTGACAATTGCTCCTACTGAACTCCACACATTAAACCTGAGTTTCAAACCTTACCTTAATATCAATCCCAATCCCCTCATGATTCTGAATAAAAAAACCCTACACAATCCTTTCTATCTCCTTATCACTCCAGTGAAATTAGGTGAGGAGCAATTTTTTTAAGAGCAATGTTGTATCACTACTTGATGTTATGTTCCAAGCCTGTATTAACTCCATCGTGACCACATTCTTCAAGCCATTTTCAACCTGGCTTACTGCAAGGTTTTCATTTGTAAACGATTGTATTCACCGTCCAATTCCAATGATTATTTGGAGCATCAGAAGAGTGATATTTACTCAAAATTTGGACACAAAACACCTTCCTTATGTATTCAACTTACCCTTACTGAACTGATTTTATAGTTATTTCAACAAATATAGAACTGGAGAAGAATACCCCTCGGTACAAACCACCTTTTCTGATGCCAACCCATTTTCTTGCCTCCTTTGAGATTTGTATACACACAAAGTCTTGCAACATTCAAATGCATGTAACATGAAAATTTACAACATAAACATATTGTATGCCATATATGATGTAACAAAGTGTTGCTAAACAATCTTTTGTGTGGTACCAAACTTGAGTTATAAGGATGTCCATGAAATAGGAGCATTTTTTGGATGGACTTTTTTTTTGCAACAAATATAATACATTCATATAAGCAGTTCTTATTATTGTAAGTCATTTGTTTGTATCATTGTCAAGACAGTAACAACATGAGCTCTTTAGAAGACAAAAAATTTGAGTATTTTACCTAAGAAATTTTTCTTGTGTTTTTCCTAACAGCAAGTGGTAGGTCTATTCCGTGAGGGTTTAGCTGATATCCATGTTGATCCTCTACTTTATAAGGCCTGTGCCTTAGACATCAAGCATTACTGTTCAGGAATTCCGCAAGGACAGGGACAACGTAAGTTTCATATTTCTTTTGTTTTGGTACATATTGATAAGGGCTGAGTTGAATTCACCGGTGCTTGACAGATGGTGCAGGTCATCGGTGTAATTTCCTGCAAATCGGCGGACTGGTGAAATGAAGAATTACGTAATTACAGTTAATAGATTAAAGTTTCAAATTATGATATTATCAACCAAGTGGGACCATAGAAATGAGATCATAACCATGTAGGAATTCTCAATTTCATTGCATAAATTTATGATGTTAAAATATCATTGCATTTGCGTTGTAATATTTGTTTATGACGACTACCATTGTTTGCTTCTCAACCCGAAGCAGTGCTATAACTCCAGTGGTCCAGTGGAGTAACTAAAATTTGCAAACAGACAGAAATACAGTTGGCTAGTGATCTCACAACATTGACATATGAGCACGATCAGTTTAAAACTGAGCACATTTCAGTCCATTCATGACACTCTTGATGTCCTATATTGAGAGACTCTGAACATGGCCCAAAGATCGCATATGATTACGATCCTAACGTAGACAGAACACTGTCAGTGAATATTTAGGTGGAAGGAATTTAGTGAAAATTAGTTGATAAAAATGAAATATCTAGTGAGATGTAAGAGGGGATTATACAATTTTTCATAAAGTAAGTATTCTGTCGTTAGATTTCAGTGATTTTTATTTTAATTTTCATTTTCATTTTCAGAAATGTCGTGTCTGCTAGAAGCTTTAGATGAAAAAGCAGTAAGATTACAACCTGACTGCAAGAGGATGCTAAGTGAAAGAAAAGAAATGTGGGAATATGCTGCACAGGTAAGATAGACAGGGGCATTTTGCTTTCCACACCTGATTACACCACTATGCCTGCGACCTTTATTACTATGCTTTTCAGCCCCAATAGCCATGTACAAATTTTAAGTACACACATAATACGCTTGGTGAACTCATCCGAAGGCGGAAAGTACTGCTTATACATGCATGATTGTTTCTCTCTGTTTACATCAATGCACATGTGATGATTGTCTTGTTGTATTGTACATGCAGGCAGCAAATTTTTGTACCATAGATTGCATGCATTCGGATAGAGGGAGGGGAGGGAGGGGGTGGACAGGTAAATTATATGGGGAGGGAGACTTACGGGAGGGATGTGTTGAGAAAGGGAGAGATTGGAAAAGGGGTAGGGATAGTCTGCAAGAGGGATGAGGTGTAAGAAAAGAGAAAGAATAGATATTAAGAAATGTGAAAGCAAAGAGGATTATATCTTAAAAGAGTATATGAAAATTAGGATGGGATGAGAAAGAGAGATAATATAGACAGAGAGAAAGGGGAAAAGGAGGATAAAGGAATAAAGAGAGATATTGGAGGAAAAGTGGAAGAAGAAGAAGAATGAGAGACAAAAGGAAGATTGTGTAAAAAGGATAGGATGAATAAGGATGGGAAGAGAAAGAAATATACAGAGGAAATGATAAAAAGAAGAAGGATTAGGAGGATAAAAGAGAAAGGAGGGGAAGAAGTGCAAAGAGGAGGGGGAGAAGAAGCAGCAAGGGAAGAGGGGTGATGGAGATAATTGAGAAAGAAAAAGAGAGACGGGGAGAAGAAAATGAAAAAGAAAATATTGATCTACTCAGTGTAACATTGAAGCAAACATCCAAGTGATGCCTTTTTCTTATTCTCTTTTCTTCCTTGCTCCAGGTGGCACCCGCTTTAAATTTCTTCGACCTTTACAATCAGATACGAAACTCGCCATCCCATAATTACTTTGTGATGGTTTTCCTCTCCTTCGTGGGGGTTCTCTTTTTCTTCGGCCTGTGCTGCGGACGCGTCACGAAGCGGGTTAGACAGGAAGTAAAAAACAAATAATGATGGGCCCCATTCAGCCTCCGCGCAACCAGCTAGGCTGGAATTCCAGATTCGGAACTGTTTTGTGTGGAGTACACGTGAACGTACAAGATCATCTTTTTTTTTCCAGAGAGTATATGTCTGTCGTTCACTCTCAGTTTTCCATCTTTATTCTGTCTCTCTCTCTTTCTCTCTCTCTCAGGACAAGCCGATTGGCTGACACCCCACAAAAAAAATGTTGCCATAAGATTTGCTGCAGACCATCTGTGGTATAAAACCTCTGTCCTATCTGCATCTCTCATTTTGTGTTTTTTTATTATTTCTCATTCTGTCCTCGTTTCTCGCAAAGTTATTCTTCTCTGTAATATTAGAAGACGAGCTTCATTATTCTTTGTTAAATTCATTTCTGGGGCCTGTTTCATAAAACTTGTTATATTAACAAATTTGCAATAACAACTTAAAGCTACTGAAATCTTTCAATTTTAACTGGCTGATAGTAAACTTGTTAAAGAAATTGTGCATAACAAGTCTCTATGAAATGGATCCCTGAAGTAAGTGCATCATCCCATACTCTGTATGGCTCTGCACATGCTGGTGTATGATACTTCCCTCAACAATATATAATTGTAACTATGGGTTAGGATATCAATCAATATGATTTGTTAATGATCATTTTAGACATGTTAATCAGACATGTTTTGCTTTTCTATTGTATTATTAGTTTATATTAGGGGGGTGAGGGGAAAACCTTTTAAACAGTGTTAAATGAGATTATTTTGGTGTCTGCAAAGATGAAGCTGTCTTCGAATTTCAGAGGATACATATAACTTCTTAAAGATTTTTTTTTCAACTAAGGATTTCTTGGTGTTCTCTTCATATTTATTTGTAAAATTAATCATTTACATTTAAAAGTTGAAATGACAGCTGTGAAATACACAGAGGGAAAAAAATTCTTCAAAAAGACTCAATTTGACCTTTGTTTTCATGGCTTTCATTATGAAAAAATAATGACTATTGGAGATTAATTACTTAAAGATCACTTTATTTCCAAGTTGAAGCAAGATAATTATTTGTATCTCTGTATTAAGAGAGAGGCAATGATTGTTTCTTTCTGAATTAGAACATCAAAGAAGTTATTCCAAATCGTATTCTAACTTCTGACCTACATGGTCAGCCATTGGAGGTGGTTATTTTTGACGAGTACATTTGACCATTTGACATTTTATACTGGTGAGAGGGCTCAGAAAGAACATTGCTTTGTCCTCATTCTGCATCTTGCAGATGCTTCTTTTTCCCCTCATTTTAAAAATTAGGGTTATTGTTTTGTTATTTATATTTACAAAAAAGACTATCCCTTACATTCAGCAAATCAACATTATTATTATCTATATCTGGTAAGACATGGTGTAAATATTTCTTCTATAGGACCTAAATTTGTACAGAATTATATTCCCTGCACCTTCTATTGTCGTGTGTAGTGGATAGCTGAATTAAAAAAAAGGGGGGGGGCAACAAGTGTATCCAGGAAAGAATCATAGCCATTTTGTAGATTAATGGTAGATAGTTTTTTTATACAAAAAAAATCAGTAAAAATGGAGAGCTTGTTTGATCGTTGTCGAAATATATTTTTAAGGATGTGTCGTAAAGTGGTGTAGGTGTCACGTTTTACTTATTTTACATATTTTGAATAGTTTTGAATAGGCTTGAGTTTGGTTTTACGTTCATGTACTGAAGCTGTGTATGCTTCATGTTTCATACTGTTTAAGTCTTGTAACGTATACTTTGATGTGTTCAGATAAGAGAACCAGATGTGTATATCTTGTGCCAATATTTCAATATCTGTTAGGAAGGAAATTTCATTGTCACAAATATGTCTATGTATGATATACATACATATTAAGTACTTAACCATTTGTAACTTTCTTGTGGACTGAAGAATGTATCATGATATATGTTGATTGGTCTCTTTCTCGGAAAGTGCTAACATTTTTATGACTCTAATGACAAGCCAATATAGAGGAAGACAGAAGGCCGTGACTCAAAGACAGTGATTTAAGCGATGCTTAATGATTTTCTTGTCTTGTTGAAAATTCAGCCGATTGATTGATTCTATTTCCTAGAACAAAAAAGTTTGCTATTAAGCCATGAAAAGAAGCTAAACAAGATGCTTTCATTTTGAGTAATGAAGAGATTTGCATGGTAGAAAATGACTGAACATCACTTTTCTCTAAATTACTGTTTTTGAGTTGAGGCTTTCTGTCAATACTCGCTATCATGTCAGCATCTATGTACTGTACAGAATATTGGTAATGACTTAACGAAAAAAGTGCAATGCTACAAGTATCTCTTTTAAGCGATACAATGAACTTTGCACTTTTCACAAGATTTAACATGTGGCATTGTAGAAAATTGCAATTAATTGCAAGTAAAATACAATCAATCATAAATCTCTTTGAATTGATTGCTAGTCTGCATCAGTCAACAGGAATGGATTAATTTTCTGTTTGAGTTGATCAGTCATAATATTTTTTTGAGTTGATAATTGCAAATGTTGCTTGCAGCACCCTTTTGTCTTTATGAAATTATAAAGCACACTCCAGAGAACACTCTCATACTCAAATACACTCCCCCCACACACACACATTTAGACTAGGCATTTCTTATGGGAGCATAAATATCATGTATGATTATTTATAAACATACACTATAATTCATTGAAAATTGAATGTAATGTCACCTTGTATTATATACATGTTGTTGTCTATATGATTATAATATTAATCATTCTCTTCATTAAGGAAATTCTTCACTGTCATGTAAAAGTGCTGTATAGCCAAGGAAAATGTAAGAATTTAAGTTGTTCAATTGTATGTATGAGCCGTAGTCATCAACGCATTTTATTCAAAGTAAATTTCCTTTCTAGATTATTAATTTCATTTTCAGTCCATACTCTTTAAATGTAGAAACTGTATAGTATTGTATTTAATCACGACTGAGCCTAAAAATGCCATTTCTCAAAACATCACACTGGATTTTTTTTTCTGGAAAACGGTTGTGTGTAATTGAAAGTGACATATATTCAAAGTTGGTCTTAATACATTCAGAAATATTTTGAATTTACATGATTTGTAAATTAGAGAATTGTGTTGAAAGAAGTGTATTTGTGTTATGATATGTAATGTTACTTGTAGAAAAAATGCTATACCTTACAAAATATATTTTTGATATATTTTCTGATTTTCTCTGGCTTCTGAAACATATTTAATCTCTGTAATCTCTATTTTATTCGCTTTGTATTATTATTATGAAGTTTCTTTTGCTGTATAGGTGTTTTTCTGTGATTGATATTTTTACAGATTGACAATTCACTACATAATAACCACAATTTCTTTGAGCAGATTACCAGCAAAGGTTCCACCTTGTTCAACACAAGAGGTTTTTGAATTGTAGTCTCCTTCTAAAAACATTTTTTTTTTAAACATTTTTACCACAGCAAATGATATTTCTGATTGAAGTATTATTACAATGTATTTTAATATCATAACGTATAAATGTATATTTTTTTCCTTTCTGCTTTTAGAAAAAGTAATTGAATAATGAATGGAGAGCAAGTAGCTTATTTTTGTTTGTGAAATAACAAAAGAGAGAAATAAGGCAATTATTGATTATACTCAGACACAAATTAGAAAGAAATTTGAAGCATTGGCATTCCTTTATAACACTAAGATAAAGAAAAATAAAAAGAGAGTGTTGAGTGAAAATTGTTTGTTTCGGCTGACTTCAATGGAATAGTTTTGCATGTTTTTATCAATTTGTTTGTATGGCATATTTTTTGGTTACAATTGTAATGAATTTATATTAAAATAGAAATCAATGATTTTATATCACCTGTTTTAAGATTTGTTTTATATTTGTTTTATATTTCCCCCACCTTCTCTGTGTGTAATAGGAAAATATTGATACACAGAATTGTTCAGTGACTGTCTGAGACAAACATTTAACCAATATGAGTTTCGAATCTTTCAACATTATTCAAATTTACAATGTTTGGACCGTTATTCTCGAAAGAGGTTTCAATTGTACCATGGTACTAAACCATGAAGTATCCATTTCTTTTTGTGTGTTTATTTTTTACATAATCACTCTTAATTAAAAAAATATAAAAATATCCAATCAAATGCATGCTTTTGGCAAAGGGTGCTAAACAAGGAACCATAATAATACAAGAAATCTGCATAAACCATGGTTATGTATCATGGTACTATTGAAACCTCCTGAGAATATGGGCCTTTAGTCAAATTAATATATGATTAGGAATATGTATAATCATGTTTCTCCTATTATACAGATGAAGATTTAATATCTCTATATATATATTGAATTCCTCAAAATAATTTAACCTTTTTTCAAAACAGATGATATATAAAAAAAAAAGGCCTCTGCTCTGGTGAATTGAAGTATGAGTATATTATTGATAAGAACTTGAAACACTTCTTTAGCTCACCTTGTGCGCAATAGTTTGGATATGATTTTGATTCTTTTCGAAGAATAAATATATATCGCCCTTTCACAGTATGCATAATGAAATGATACAATGAATTGTTGGTCAGATATTTAGTTATTATCTTTTCTTGCTTTTGTAGTTAGTTGTGTTCATGTCACTGCACTGTTTGCTAGCCTGTATTCTAATGAAACTTAAATCCTATAGAAAAATCAAAGGGTGCTACCCAAATAAAGGTCTATTTTTGCCACTCTTTGTGTATGGGATTTAGCTGAATAAGCAGAATACGAATCTTTGATTGTATTTAATTTTTGTCTTGATTTTGATTTTCTGTAGATGGTGTGAGTTTTACTATGCATCTTTTGATTGTCTGTCAATTGTATAATTCCAGAATGATATCTATGTACAATGTAATAAATGATTTTCCTATTTCCAAAAGTAATTTATCAGCTGCCATTTTATTGTGATGATTTATATAAAAAGAAAACAGAGAATGGTTCACAGGTCAAATAAGAAAAGGTGAAATGGAAGGATTTATCAGGAAGACTGTGTGGGTGGGTGAAGGTGAGGGTGCGTGTGTTTTATGTGTGAGGAGGGTGCCGTGGCCAAGTGGTCCATGGCACCTATGCCTGTGAGCAGTGCATTAAATTGACTGCTTTTTTATCCCAAATTCATATAAATGGAATTGCTATAAGCATTCGTGGTAACTATGTATGCACTTGTTTTAAAAATGTATGTGGGTGTGTGTGAGAAGAGAGATGGGACACTTTTGAACAAAAGAGAGGGGTGGATTTACCCTTATTTTTATTTACGTGTTTTTTTTTAGGTCCATGAAGTAAGCTACTTATTCCTTTTCCTTGTTCAAAATGTGAAGTTAGCTACTTCTTCCTTTTTCTTTTATATTCTTTATTCAAATTGTGGAGTTCGCTACTTATTCCCTTTTCCTTATTCCTCATTCAAAATACACTTTTCCTTATTCAAAATACACTTTTCCTCATTCAAAATACACTTTTCCTTCTTCAACATGCACTTTTAATTATTAAAAATACCCTTTCTTATTCAAAATATACTTTTCCTTTTTAATATTCAAAATACAATTTTCCTTTTTCAAAATGCACTTTTCCGTATTAGAAATACACTTTTCCTCATTTAGAATACACTTTTCCTTATTCAAAATACACTTCCTTTTAATATTCAAAATACAATTTTCCTTTTTCAAAATGCGCTTTTCGTTATTAGAAATACACTTTTCCTCATTTAGAATACACTTTTCCTTATTCAAAATACACTTCTTTTTAATATTCAAAATACAATTTTCCTTTTTCAAAATGCACTTTTCCTTATTAGAAATACACTTTTCCTCATTTAGAATACACTTTTCCTTATTCAAAATACACTTTTCCTCGTGTTTTGATTAAGGAGAGAGTCATTTTGAATAAAGAGAGAGTGGTTTGAATAAAGAAAAGGGAATAAGTAGCTCACTTCTTAATTTGAATAAGGAAAATGGAATAAGTAGCTAACTCCACGGACCATATCTTTTCTAAATTTCCATTATCCATTGCCCTTTGGGACCGAGCATATGTAAACTTGAACGAGACATGATGTTGAAACACATTACATAATTTGAATTTGAAGTATTACTTGCTTCTGCATTCATATAGGTTACAACAAAATAATGTTCATTTTTACATCACAAAGATTGTAATAACATACGCACTTGTAATCATATTATGAAGTAAGACTTTTATATATACGTATATATATAAGCAGTGTTTGTGTTGAAATATGATGATGATGGTGATGATGATGATGATGGTGGTGATGATGATGATGATGATGATGATGATGGTGGTGGTGGTGATGATGATGGTGATGACGACGATGGTAATAATGATAATGATACTCGAATATTTTGGACATGTTCGAAATATTCGATTAGGTAACCAGAGCGACGTCGTTCAAGGGAGACTGACAATCTCACCTGGGAAAGCTAGTTCGACAAGACTAAAAGAAAATACATTGATCAAGTCGATCATCTGGTGACGTATTTATGAAAATAGTTGTCACCGAGAAATAGTTCTTATCTGTATTTTCAGCCAATCAGCAACCACGAATTTAGTCAAATTTACTAAAGTAATTTCTGTCGGGTTTTTATGGTTTTTCACTTAAAGAGCACCAACTGCCGCCTAACACTATACAAAGAGGGCCTTGGGCTTACTAACTTAATTTGCCTCTTATATGTAAAAAGAAATAACCAAGAAACACTAAAAAAATTGACTTCTCCACAGTAAAAACTCTATATGATTTTTTTATACGAAGCTGTTTACTATAATATACGAACCTTAAAATTGTTGTTTAAACGTTTGAAACAAGTGTTTAAATCTTAAACAGTTAAGTTGGATTTTTTTTTATTTAATTCTCAATCAGTTATTCTTGTAAATCAACTATTGTAACAGGTTCATATAGTAAACATCGTTTTTACTGTGTCGGGCATGTTGGCGAAGACAAATATAAACCTTACCCCTTTCGTTAGTCAGCCTCCTACGCCGCTGTGATATGCTCTTTGTTTTGATGTTTTTAATGTTCGCTTCTGCGCTATGCATTCGAATGCGAATGAAAATGTCAGCATCAACTTAATTCCCCCCATCACCAAAACTAACAGTAGGCTATACACAGAAAACATCACACAGGAACTTCTCCCAGGTACGTGATTGGGTTTCAGTGTGTTTGACCCCTTTGATCTTCACCATGTCAACGTCAAGCAGGGAGATTAAACCCCTGCCAAGTTCACGATCGTCTTCAATGTAAAACACGTTTGATGTTATGTTATTGATCCTCTTCTCCATGTTAACGCGTTTTCGTGTACTGTCAATCTTCCTATATCTCTCATCGAACAGCAACAAATCAATCCATGCCTTTTCACGACTTGTGCATTATAGATTCTAATCCTTTTATCTTTGCAAACGAATCAATATTTGATGAGGGACATGATTCGACGAGAGAACCGGGTCAAGCTCACGGTGGTATTTTGCAGTGGAGATGGAAGGGAGAAGGTTATGTCGACATGGATCGGAACGCTTATGTTCATGATGATGGGGGCAAATCACTCTGATTTATCATGGATATTTCTCTGAAATAACTTTACCTCTGAATCTGTGCAATATTTATAACGACATGTCAAACAAAGGGGAAGGGTAAGTAAACGTCAAAATCTATAGATTTCTTCTTGTATCTTGTATATTTTCTTGTATCCCCCAAATCCCAATTCTCCTCACAATCCACTTCTGTTTCCATCTTTGCTTATCAAACTGATGAAATTAACTTCTTTACACTACTGTCAACAAGTCTTTTCAACAGGGACAGTTGCGGAATATCTAAAATGCTTAACCGATTACAGAAAATCATAATGACTTGTATTCTTCTTTTGGGGTGAACGCGCATGATGCTCTTTATTTCCAAATTATCAAGTTATATCATTTTGCAAGTGGATTTCTTACTCGTTTTTTTTCTGACACCCAATATTGATACGGGCAGTGGCGGATGTACGGGGGGGGGGGGTTAGGAAGTGTACCCCACCCCCTTGGGTTGCTAAGTAAAAAGAAAGAAATGACCTCCTTTTTGGAGCCAGCCCCAAATTACCTTCATTTTATAGTGAACCCCCTTTTCAACGGGCTTGTAAAAAAAATTATCGGTACCAAAATGACCTTCACTTGAGTGAACCCCCTTTTTTAGCTTGTCAAATGTTCTCGGTCAAACCCCTCTATGGAACAAAAAAAGCTAGATCCGCCCCTGATGGGAAAGTTAATCACGTTAATGCAAATGTATTCGGGCTTTATATACTTATCTACTCGAATTTAGTGGTGAAGATGCATATATGTACATGTACTTTTGCCCAATACTCTCTAAATTTCATTAAATTTCATTCATTTAGAATTATTCCGAACTGTTATATCATTAGGATGATTAAAATTTAGAGCGTATCCTCGTGACCCATCGAATGTTACGCTGAAAATGGCCTCCGTATTTTTGTTGTATTTAAATGATGTTTTATTGATCACTTCAAGGTACATTCAGTTCAATACAGTTGAACAAATACAAATGATGCATTATAAGAAATTACATAACAGTTACATAACATAAGTGGATAACCACTGTTACATTGTAACATCATAATACAGAAGCTTTCAATGATCAAGTTGATGTTTTATAAAATTTTTGATTAATTATGGATAAAAATATTCGAAGCCAATTTTACAATAATACATCTATGTTTACGAAATTTGTAAAGAAAACAATTCTGTCATGACAATCATGTACTTGTACAAAATTGTGATAAAAACGTTTAAGTATAAGAGAGATAGAAATCATTAGAAAAAGTCTGTCAAAGACTGTCCAATATTCACCAACATGCCTACTTTCTATATACATGTAGCTATTTTTTTATAACTAATATGATGCCTCTGCTCGAGTTGACTTTTAATTTATGTAGTTTAGAAATCACCCATAATTTGGTTAAATTTGAGTGTTGACGGTATGTTGCCCATTTTTATTACAGTGTAGTTGTTACAAGCGCTAGGTGACGATCTACACAAGACTCGAGTTTAGTTATTTTGTCGAGCCCGATTTATACATAATTATTTTCATTCACCGTATTGTGTAATTCAGAATTAAAAAAACTACATAATATGCAAAACCAATTTGGCAGATATCCATTTATAACAGTGTAACATAACATAACATAACATGGGGTAACCATTTGGCCCATAAGAGTGCAACAGGCCGCACTGTAAAAACGCTGTGACAAAATGTTAAGCAACGCTGTGTAAGCCAGTCACTCTAACAAAATATTGCTTAAACAAGTGATTGTTAAAACTTTTTAAAACAACTTTTTTAAAAGTTTAAACAATAGTTGTTAGAGTGACGGGCTTAAACAGAGTTGCTTAACATTTTTAACAGCATTTCTACAGTGTAACCATTAAGTTAATTTGGTGATATACAATTCATACTTCATTTATAATAAGGGCTAAAATCATGTATGATTCCCAAAATAATATGAAACCATTTGTGTTTTTGAACAAATCACTATCACATGGGTGAACACCCCCCCCCCCTTTGCTCGCTTACCAGAATATATAGCTCAAGCCACTGGCGGATCCAGGGGGCGAACCCCTTTTGAGAGGCATAATTAAAGTTTGTAATGTAAAAATGCTGTTTGCTTTTCACATTTTTTTTCGTGGACGAAATACCCTTAGTTTTGGGTTAAAAACTTTTTTTTGGCTTGTCAAATTTTTCCTCGGGAAAATGTGCCCCCCCCCCCTTTGGGAAATCTTGGATCCGCCCCTGGCTCAAGCCTTCATCCAGTCCCTTTTCACGGAACTGCTAAAAACCCAATTTTAAGCGTAAAAATAAGCAACAGGTCAGTTGTCTAAACACACATTCCACGTTTTAATGTAAACTATTATGCACGGCAAACATCCTTATTTAGTGATTGAGAACAATGGTTAAAATGATTTTATTTGGAATCGCTAAATAATGTTAACAGACATCGACGAAAAGAAGAGCTTTGGAGATTAATTGTTTATCTTTATCTTGTATAAATACAATGACCAAGGACTTAATCAAGCAATTGATATTTCTGCCTCGCCAAAAGTTTATATAGTAAATGACGTGGTCATAGTTAGCTCTTCTATGGGGGATGGGACAGAGACAGGTTTTACCGGCGACACTTTGAGAGGGGGAAAAATAATAAATGTAGATAGTTTTGTGCATTGGAGGCATTAAAGTGCAATATTAGCAGAATTAATAAAGATTGATCAATAAAGGTCAAGTCTCCCTCAACGAAAAAGTTGATTTGAATATAAAAAGAGAAAAACCAAAAAAGCATAACCGTAATGTCATCAAAATTGGGTGTAAAATAAGAAAGTTATGACATTTTAAACCATCTTTTATTTTTCACAAAACAGTAAGGCCTAGATCTATATTATGTACAACTCAGTGATATGTAAATGAGGGAGTCGATGATGTCCCCACTCACTATCTCTTTTGTTTTTTATTGTTTGAATTATAGTAAATTTCAATTTTTGCACATTTGATAAGAAGGACTTTCTTGTTTAAACCACAACATTTTAAAACAACGGATAAACATAATAATTCACGGAGGAAAAATTTCGTTTCATATTTGACAATGAGGAGAAAATTAGAATATTTCATATTCCATGTAATGTAATACAAAAGAAATAGTGAGTTGATGTTGTTGTTGGTCTCCTCATTTGCATACCGACCAGGATGTGAATATAACTATTTGTTTTAATTAAGCGAAACTTTAAAATGTCATAACTTTCTTATTTTACATCCGATTTTGATAAAATTTTCACAATTATGTTTGTCTGACTTTTGTCTTTTTATTCAAACCAACTTTATGTTGGGGTGGACTTGTCTTTATGTATGCCAGAGCAGAACTTTGAATGACGCAGAAACGCAAAAAAAAAAAGAGGTAAAGGCGGAAATGAAGATATACCCCAATCTTTACAATACGTATTGCACCAGAAAAGAAGCTTCCGATGTTTAAAATACGATAATTTTCTGGAGCTCGCTTTGCTTTTTTGCAATTATATTTTGTTTGAGGTTAAGTTTTGGGGCATGAACGCATGAATGCAATTAAGCCCCCCACTTTTTTCCAAAACCATGTACATTTAATTGTACAAAAACGTAAAAATGACCATATGATTGTGATTTTTTGCATGGTCAGTCCCCCCCCCACTTTTGGCTCAGCCCCCCCACTTTGAAAACCGTTCCGCGGCCCCTGGATGGGAACAGGGATCCTTATTGGTTGATAAATTAAACCATAATAACGTACAACAAAATTCGCAGCCCAGAGAAGAGAGAGGTGATCTCTGTGTAGGCAACAGTCAGACCGCAGGTCCCTATGCTAATGAGCAAAAAGGCCAGATTCATCCAAATCATCTCATGGCTGAATCCTCCTCCTTGCAAAATCTCGTGATTCGTGAGATTTTCTTTCTCTAAGAATTTACCTGTTTTAACCTCAAGTTAAATGAAATATTATTACACGATCAGATAGAGTAAAAGTTACTCTTTCATATTGGTCATTTACTTTGTATACAATATTTTGTTAAATAAGTAAATTTTTGGCCTGAAAATGTGCCTAAAAACTGAATCTTCTTCCTCTGTTTTCTTTTGCAAATTGTGCAAAACTTTTTATTTTGAGCCTCAATGATATCTATATCACCATAAAGCTGAACATCTGTACTTTCTCACAATGCCACTCTTGATATGCGGCACCTTTTAATCGGGTCAAGATCACACTTTTCCCACCAAGGTACAAGACGAGATTTCTGAAATTTTGTACTTGCATGAAATCCAGAGTGCTGATTGGCTGGATAAGGTTCACAGAACAACAGGCGCGGGGTATTTGAGGAGATTACCACATGGGAAGTGTGACCTTCCCACAAACCCAGGCACTGGAACCGTTGGAATTTGCCATTGTGTGGTCTCTTTGACCAATCAGAGTGCAGTATTCTTGTTTTCAAGCTGCTTTATGTACTTTGCAAATGAAAAGTGTGATCTTGACCCGATTAAACCAATTCTTATTTTGAAACCTATATCATTTCAAAGCATACATATTCAGCTTTATCATGATATAAAAATCATTTGGGCTCAAACAAAAATAAAGTGTGAAAATAGCAGCTTTTGTCAGGTGAAAATATTTATTTTGTAGCATATTTTAGATCAAAATTTTAACCTATATTACAAAATCTTTGAATAAATTCAAACACATGACCTGAAAGAATGATTCTTCTTCTTTAAAATGGTACCAAATTCATGAAATTCGATGCACAATTAGAGCAGCAATGACCGAATAAAAAGAGGTGTTTTGGTCCGCATCAAGCTCATTAAATATATAAAACATCTCAAGTCATGAATATCACTTGGATGAAAGAAGCCACTTTCAGGACCTGCAGTCTGACTGGGCAAAGACTGTAAAGAGCGCCATCTCCGTCTATAGTCAGCATGATTTTGGCTTTGGTTGCATCGAGATGAGAGCCATATCTCTATGATGAGAGCTCTCAAACTTATCACCCGCTTCTCCCTCTCACACCCTCACGCCTGCGCCTCCTCCCCCTCTCTCACTCTATTTGCATATTTAAACCTCATTGTTCGTTTCAACAAATGTCTAGCCATTAAAATTTATTTGGTTGTCTGTCATCAATGATTACAAATGATGGGTCAATGGCACCATCCTCTGACAGCACCTAGCAACAAGCTGGTGGGAAATGTCTGTCAAACGTCAGTTATATGGAAACTATTCGGTAACAATAATTTTTTTCTCGCCTGCATAGCAGAGCGAGACTGTACCTAAGGGTAATCAAGTATAAATTATTGTTTTGCACATGTCTTATGTCACATGATCATGGTCAAAGGTCATGTTGGGTCAGTGGACATAGTATTTTATTATCATACCAAATGAGTATGCAAAGGAAAGAATATCCGGGAGAATGTCAGTAAAAAGAAGGCCATGCATTGAACATGTTGAAGAACTTGAACTACAAAATAATTACAGGCTCTTTATAGTGTTGATTGAAGCGAAGATGTGAAAAGTATATTGGAATAATTTTAGATTTTTGAAGTGGCAAGAAAATAATACAACGGTATACCAGTAATCTTTAGGCAAATATAGTATATATAATTACATGGATATCAATGTCATTCTTTCTATACTGTTCATTATGTTAAAATATTATTATTTTTGACTTAAGACTTTCTCCTCCAATAACTCGTCTTCTTAACATTTTTTCATAACATGATATCCACTCGTCAATGTAAGTGAAAATACCAAAAAATAATGGCCTCCAAACTTCCAAGAATTATTGGTTGCGACCCGTATACTTTCACCGTTGGCTATACCCCTTTTGTTTCATGCTCTGCTACTCCCTGACCCTATATACTCTGGTTAAAAATCAATGCATGTATTGTATTGATTAGCATGGTTAGAAAAGATTGACGTCAAAGAATTATTTTAACACCAATTTGAACTCTGTCGAATAGCTCAAGTCATGTTAATCCAAATTTCCAACTGGTCTCATTCCTTTTTTTCTTTTTCTCTTTTTTTCTCTTTTATGGTCATTAACACAAAAAGTCGAAATCGTTGTGTTTGAATGACCATAATCTTAGTATCACCAATTTTCATCACAATCGACGATGTAATATAGGCATAAAAGATTGAAATGGACGTTGTCAAAGGTTTGCCGGAAACAATCATGTATAGGCCTATAATTTTCCTTTAATTGTCTTATTTAGTTTGGAGATATATGTATTCGCTCGACTGATCAACCATGCGTTATTTTCTCTATTTCCTTCTTCCATTATTTTTCATCCCGATGACAAGAAGCCAACACTTGCCGTTTGCCTACAACATATTACGTAATCCATTTATCTCACAAACGTGGAAAAAATAATCACCTGTTGTCCCATTGTACGGTTGATCCGTAATTTATTGGGCGAGTTCACTATCTAAATAGGGTACCAGTAAAATGAGTCTGGAAATCATGTAATAAAGTTAACCATATAAAACCATATTCTATATTTTCACATTTCAATACATAATTAATATTATAGAAATATTAATAATATACGGGGGAAACAAAAACAAAAGAATCTAGTATTCAGAATGATTTTACAAACACCCCTTTGGTATTTGAATGGAGCCAAAAAGTTACGTCAATTCTTATCCAGTTGCCTTGGTGCACACACGCTCATGCCTGGCGAAGCCGGAGCGCAGTGCTTGCTCTCGAGATTTTCATTCACATGCACAGGGAAAATCCGTGTACCGTTCTAAACATTGATTGGGCATAGCAATTAGTATACATGTGTGACGTGATGTCCAGTGGAAAGAGGATGGCAAAAATTACATAATATATTGGATTCTTGAATTATTGGTCATATCTCGTGAAATTGGTTGGACTTTCATTGGAATATACACCCTAACATCAGTAACTGAAATAAAAAGCATCAACTGGCCGACTGTGAGCTCAAAGGGCCAAAATGTCGGGAGGAGGAGAATCGTGAGTATTATATTAACCCATTGCCCGCGTGTGATGAGAGAAATCCGCTAGGGCAGACGGGAAGCAGACCAGGGAGCTCGGAGAAAGGGCCAGGCGCAGGCGGTGCTGGAGATGGAGATGATCATGATGATGATCAGATAGAGAACAGTTGGTCATAAAGGGAGAAGTTCCTTTTGCGACATGCGACAGCCACCCACCCAAAGCGATAAAAACAAATTTGAAAATATGCTCAATACATGCAGACACAATACTATAGTGCGTGATCTTTAAAAGATTTGAAATGAGACAAAAAAAAAACAGTGGTGCATGCTAAATTATGCAGTTTTATGTTTTATTAACATGAAAGTAGACTTACTATGTGAAGGTATAGTTCATACACTTATGAAAAATCTTCACACAATGTCGCATTTTAAATGATATTCTTCAGTGAATAAGCCCTTATGTATTTTATCATGAAGAAGTTTGTAAGTAATGTTATAATATTATTCTTCTCCCTTTTCCAGAGTAAAAGTAGCCGTGCGGGTGCGGCCTTTCAACTCGAGGTAAGTGATCTTGCATATCATTTAAATTAATGGAATGTACTGTAGTCTTGAACATAAAGCGAATGGTATACTCTACTTGTTTTTAATTATTTTTTTTCTAATAATTTATTTATTTATTATTCTTATTGTCATTGTTACTGTTATTATTATCATTATTATTATTACTATTGTTTATTTATTCAATGTTCATATTAATATATATATATATATATATATTTTTTTTGGGGGGGTGTCAATTCTCAGAAGTTTCTTTATCAAGAATTGTGCTAGCTTTGTTGAACATCCTATTTCCTCATATAATTAAGATGGGTTATCAGTCTATGGTTTGTGGGCATCAGGCCAGATTCCCAGGCCAAATTCTATTCTTGCTACATTTATGTTGCTTAATTTGTGTCTATATAATTTATAATATAAATCCCTTGTGCCTCATATTGCCATCGGCTTCAGATATGTAGGCCTATAGTATTGAAATACAGGGATGTCGATAGAGGTGTACACAGTGCACACCCCCTAAGAGAAAAATAATTTAACTAGGGTGTGTTTCAACATTAAGGTCCTTGATAAATGGTGAGCATTGAGTTTTGAATTTCAAGAAAGCATCCATAAAGATATTTCAGTATAGAACTCTAGATAATTTAAATTATTGAAGAATTAGTCAGGTGAAAATGAATAAATTCATGCAGGACAAGAATTTGTTGAAGTAAATCATGTTTATTTATCTTAATGTTGTATCAATCTGTGGTTGAATGTTTTATCTCATCAATTATTTCAATTAAACTTATTTAATGATTGCATCTTGCTTCCTCCTGTTTTATTTTTCAGAGAAAAGGATAGGGGGGCAAAATGTGTGGTGGAGATGTCGGGAGCCACAACGAAGATGCACAATCCTGAAGCCCCAAGTAAGTCTGGTTTCTTGAGATTTCATTCAAGCAATTTGTCTGATTTTTCACTGACGTTGATTCTGTAACCTACTTAAATCCTAGCATTTGGTAGATAGTGAGAAAATTTGTCAGGATTATTATTTTTACCAACACCAAAATAGATTCTTCTGATTTTTTCAACCAATTGTACAGGGTATAGTGAGCGGCCAGTGGTAAATGAAAACTTAAAAATTAAAAAGATGTTTTTGACATCTATTCAGAAATTAACTTAGAAATTGTGAGCTAGGTTCTATTGCACCAAAAAAAAAAAAAAAACTCAGCAAAAGCAGTAAGCATAAATGTGTCTCACTCAACATCATTTGAAATTGGCACCATAGTCAAGGACGAAAGAATGGCAATTTTTTAACTTCTAAGTAAAGAAATGTTGATATATATTTAAGCCAGTACTTGAGCTTTATTTGTTCAATTTGATAACTAATATGATTTTTATTTAAGAGCATGAAGTCAAAAGTCCATATTTTGCTGCAAAAATTCTTATTTATACCAGTAGAGAAAAGGTTGCATGGGGGTGGCCGCTCACTGGAGCCATTTTTCTAGCTTGTCCAGTGGGCGGCCACCCTATGTAAAACGTGTACAAAATGCAGGTATTTGTAGGAGGTTGTACTCTTCCTTCATTTTTTGACATGGCATTTGATAAAGATAATTTACTTTTGACAGAATTTATGGATTTCTACAGAATATTATTTTTCATGAAGTATGTAGTGTGAATTGTGAATTATGAAATTCGATATTGATTTGGTCTACTTTAGTCACGTATATAGTGCTAAATGATCGCCAAGTGATAGGCGGCTGCCCACAGGGATAGGGGCGGCAGCACACTGGACCCCTAACACCGTTATGATAAATGGACCCTACTGACCACATAATTGGTCAAAAATTTAAAGTTTGCCTTCTGTTTAATAAGTTCATATTTGGATACTGCATTGATGGTATTGAAGTTTGTGTGAATCTTTCATTGATAAATATAATCAGCAAATTTCCTTTAAAAGCAGCCGCACACTGGAGCCTATACTCAAGCTATATTTTCTGATGCAGTTTTATTTGAAGCACCCAAAATAATGGTAATTAATGCATGTTTCTGTTACAGTGCTAAACATAGGCCTTACTCTATGACATTATGCACATATTATGAGAAGAGTAAAAGGCAAATAAGATTCATTTTAGAAGCATTAAGATGCATAACATGTTTCTCTGCTTTTGTTTATTATTAAAAAGTGTTCTATAGCAGTAAACCAATTTGAATGAGCAGGGTTTTTTTACGTGTATAGTATAAAAGATTTTATAAAATAGCAGCTTTAAAACTTCAAAGCAATCTTAAATTATTTCCAAGGACTGGAATTAATGTGAGTACCATTCAGAGGAATACTTACACATTAAGTAATATAACATTTTGTATCTACTTTCTTTTATCTCCTATTACAGAGGATGAACCTAGATCTGTAAGTAGTTATTTATTTTTTAAATATTTATTGATCTGAGCATTGGTGCTGTTGATGTATGAGGCATTTAGAGCTAGTTTCTTTCAAGATGATGAAGACAATATAATTTGTAGTTTTTATATTACATACATACATGTAACTTGGAATTGACAAGTCTTAGGGCTGTCTCATGAAGATTACGTGTGACTAAATTTTGAACTTATATTCCCTGTTCCGTTTGGTAAATGATGCATTTTTAATAACATTGGTCAAATAATGCTCATGGTCAGGGGACAGGCTCTCCATCATATTATTCATAAGATTGCCTCTTAAATATAATATGCGTAGTGGCAATGTGAGTTTTAGTCAGAACTTAAAGGGGAATGAAACCTTTGGAACAAGTTGGCTTTTGTGGAAACAGAAACATAAAAAAATGAGATCAAAGCAAGTTTTAGAAAAATTGGACAAACATTGAGAAAGTTATGATCATTTGAATATTGTGATATGGAAATCCTCCCATTGGCATATGAACAACTTTCCCTTTAATGGACCCTGAAAATGTCTGTTTTTGCTCTTTCTTAGGGTGATACAAACTCTTTATCCATAATGTATTCTTTGAAAATCTGCATTACATGTTCTCCTATATATCTAAAAGAATACATGATCTACTGATGGATATGTGAAAAAATTTTGAGTGAAATATGTAGAAAAGTAATATTGTTCACATGTGACATCACACATCTTTGTCGCATCAATTGGCAATAGGAGATCTACATTACAATAATGATCTAAACTTCAAATGTTCATACACGTAACTGTCTTATTATTCATTAAATTTTTCTCAATCTTTCGTTTATCTGTTTCTTTGATTTTTCTGTTTTTGCACAAGCTGTCCTGTTTCAAGGGTTTCATTTTCCTTTAAATCTTGCTGAAACACCCATTTCTGATTTAAATTATTGTAATGTTCACATATATAAATAGAGGCAGAGTAAAGAGAAAATGCCCATTTTCTATCCTTATGCAAATGAAAACTTTTATGTCATTTGTAGAAGGTAGTTAGCAAGGGAAAATTAATTTAGTTATATTCTTGGAATAGAAATAAACCAAGTGTTACGAGTCATCCTATCTTCTCCCTCCTTCAGGATGTGTGCATAAGATTGCCGACCTGATAATATTTGGACTTTGTTTAGTGGTTTTTGACAATTTGTGCAAAGAGTACTGTCAGAAAGCGCACCAATGGCTGCCAAATGTTGATACTGAATCTATAAAATTGTAGAATCTTCGGTCAGTTTCATTTGATAGTTTGTCTTTTTGTTCTCGACATTGATATTGACACAACGAATATCTCTGACATCGGAGTCTGTCTTTACTTTTATGATGCATTGTGCTCTTAATTGTGGATAGCTTGTGTTGTCATCTATATTGATGTACACTGACTTTCTTTCACAAATGTCCCTTATTTCTACAAACCCTAAATACCAGACAAACAATGGTCTGGATGTAAATTTTCTTATTTACCCCCCCCCCTCCTCCCCAAATCAGAGTATTGTCTCGGAAATATAGCCCTAAGTCATATTTGTCGCATTTGGTTGCTATGATAGTGATATAACTTTGATATTTGGACATCCAAGCCTATAATTTTGAAAGATTTTGAACTTTGTTCAAGTAATAAACTAAAACAAATATAGTTCAATAAATTTGTTCCTAGTTACAGAGTAAACATTTGACTGAATTTAGAAGCGGTCACTTTGATATGAAGTGACAGTCATAGACCAGACTAATTAAAAATTTTAGGAGATGATTTAAGATAAAATTTATTCTGTTTGAAATATTTTATAATTTTGTTTATTTTTTCTTTCCTTTTTTGCAGTTCACATTTGATTACTCATATTGGTAAGTCATAATTAATTAATTTTTAAGGAACTTAGGGACATGGAGGACTTTATCAATTGGAATCTGTACAGTAGCCTTAACATTGATACCTTTTGTTAAAACAGTTGAAAATACATTTTTTTTCACTGTGTTATGAATGATGGTGATTTTATTCATTTCTATCGGTAAACAGTAATATTCAGAAAAGTGAAGTAATGTAATTCATTTGTTAATCTTGGCAATATACTTATATGAAATTTGTGTGAAAATAAGGTAATTTTTTTCTTGCTTGGAACATGAGAGACTACATTATTCACAGACATGGACTGACTGGTATAGGTAACCCTAACTGGCAAGCAAAAAGCAGGGAAATGGGGCAGATAGAGCCTACTTTCCATTGCTGAAAATAATGCTGTCAGTTATGAAAACAACGAAAACACACATTCACTTGAATGCCTTATTACCATGTTTTAAGTTCAAAATGCTACTCATAGTGAAAAGAAAAGCAGAAATTGTCTTGCTTGGTTGTTGTATGTTTGCGCCCTTACACAATCTCTACTTCACTGGAATGTCTTTCAAAGGACAAGTCCACGCCAACAAAATGTTGATATGAATAAAAAGAGAAAAATCAAACAAGCATAACACTGAAAATTTCATCAAAATCGGATGTAAAATAAGAAAGTTATTACATTTTAAAATTTCGCCTAATTTCACCAAATAGTTAGATTCACATCCTGGTTGGTATGCAAATGAGAAGACTGATGACATCATCAACTCACTATTTCTTCTGTATTTCATTCCATGGAATATGAAATATTATATTTTTGTTTCTCCTTGTCATATGAAACAAAGATTTATTCCTCCGTGAACATATGTATAATCATCATTGTTTTAACATTTTGTGGTCTAAACAAGCCCTTATTGTAAAATCTCTAAAATTACAAGGTGGATACCACACTTAATCATACACAATCTTAAGCACAATAAAAAGGGTTGTTTTTTATGACAGTCAATCTGTATAATTATATGCTTTTATAGTGAAAAGTATATCAATATTGCTATGAATATCAATATTTAATGAATAAAGTCTAATTTGATTTCAGTCTTCTCCTTGTAAAAGGTTTTAATGTCATCCTATCATGAAAATTGAATATTTGAGGCATTTGTTGAGGTGGGGAATAGATAACCAAGTACTTGTCAAGAGTATTCTGAGATTGAATAGGCCCACATGGAGTTTTTAAGCACTTTACGTACATTAATAAATTGAACATTTAACAAACAAGAAAGGAAATGAACTGCGTAAAGCAGGTATTGTCATACTACAAATTTTGACACACTAAACAATTCACATGTGCATTCACCAAATATTGTCTGACATACAGCACTTCTATCAGGACTTCTGATGATACCAGTACTAAAAACTAATAATATTAATAATCAGATGTATTAATTGGGACATAAAAGTGGAACATTATCGAAATTATCCTTGCTAGGTGCCCAACTTCCACCCTTATCCCACAATCAATATTTGCACTTACAAACATATTTATAAATTATGTGTATTATGTCATTTATGATATTATAATTGTTATAAGATGATGATGATGATTATTATTATTAGTATGTATATTATTATTATTATTATTGTTATTGTTGTTATTGTTTGTATATCATCATCATCATCATTATATTATTATTATTATTATTATTATTATTATTATTATTATTATTATTTACTATTATTATTTTTATTATCATGGTTATGTATTGTGTGAGTTGTATTACAAACCCAAAATTTTGCGCTGTATTAGCGTTCGTCTTTCAGTGGGGTTTGTCTGGTTACTGTATATCATTTCCCTGTTGCTGGGACAATTAATGATTGTATTCATAATCAATTGATCATTCTTCCCTGACAATCCATCCTAATCACCCATGAAATTAGGAACTGAATAAAAGCCTATTCACACTCAGGGCAAAATGTATATAAATGATTAAAACCATTCAGTGCAAACTCATGATGATATTGGATTTGACTGCATAGAGAAAAGGGATGGTAATAAAATAATTTTAAAAGAAAAAAAAATCAAGGAGTTAATGAGAATAATGATTTTTTAAATAATTATTTGTGTGACCATTCAGACTATGATCAGTGTTTTTATCTGTGTTAAGTTATTTAAGATTATATTTGAACTGTATTCATTGTATGTGTAGGAACAATATGTTCCATTAATAGATAATTATATTATTTAACTAATAGAAATAAAAATTAGTAATAATATTGCAGAATAGGAGACACAGTGAATTGTTAATAATAAAAACCCAAAAGTTCAGAGTGGAATTCATTCTAATTCTTTAAAACTGTTCATGGTATTTGTGCTGTTGTATGATGAATAGTTATTTACATTTGAAAATAATTATGTAAAAGACTTTCAGACTGGAAAATAATATGAGGTTGGCTTGCTAGGTGTTCTGGTAATCTGGGAGTAGGATATTGAGGAGCACTATTATTGGTATCATTCAGTATTATAGGGAAATGTGATTATTTGTTCTTATAATTATTATTATTCATCTGATAAATTTGAAAATATAGTAGGCCTGATAACACTGCATCATTCAATCTAGATGAGCCCCATCAGTAGCCTTTCTTTCCTTCAGTACCTGTTGGAAGTTTAAATCTATGTCATGATTCATTGCTTGAGATATTAAAGAAAATGATTTTACCTTCTTGATCCCATTTTGTTTTAGTCCAAAAACTGTCCAATATCCTGTTACATGATAATGGAAACCCCAATTAAAAGTCAAACGTTTATTTTCATGTAGGCCGATTACTATGCGTATTACTCCTTTTTTCTTTGTACCCCTCTAATTTCTGAATTTATTAGAGTAAATGAATAAAGCATACATAAAATCAAATCAGGTTAGCCCAACAAGCTACAATTCTGCAACCTTCACTGAAATTAAAATTATTCAACAACGTGTAATTAGCTTGATTAGATAATAATAAGATTGTTTTGATGCTATCTTTGATATTAAAAGGATGACTTTATCAAATCATCTCTCAAATGATGCATTGAGCCGGTCTGATTTTAGAAGATGCCCATATTTTGAGCTACCATCTTTAATAATAAAGATAGTGCACAATAGATGACACATTGCTGACACACTCAGTCAAATAGATGATAATTAATGAGCTTCTTCACTGTCTTCAGCATTTTCTATAGCTCTATGTATGTTTATATCTGAATAAACTCAGATAGCAGTATCATACAGTATCTATATAGCCTTGAGAGGACTATCAAAATAACTTCTACTGGGACAATGCTATCTTTAAACAGCAATTGCAAAGACTTTAAAATCAAATTTTAAAGTATTAACCTTCAGTTGTCAGTCAAAGAAGAACATTGATTGGTTGATCTGTATAGTTCACACTAACTAAATTATTAGACAGCTGACCATATTCCCATACTGAAGGCTAAAGACAACTAGAAGATGAAAAAATGTCATGCCCGCCCATTGTAACCATTTAAACAGCATAGGCCTACATGTTTAACCTGTTACCTGTAAGACCTTGTTTGCTATTTTTGTAATATATTTTCTATTGTATCATAGATTTAGATATGCTGAATAGTAACTGCGTAAATGTTGATTCATGCTTCATATATCTGGCACATGCAGAAGGCATACAGTGTACACCATTGTTTAGAGTATCCGTAGCAACTACCCACATTGTGCCTCAACCCAATAGCTGTGCAAACAATAGCGGTCTGTAGAAGAGACCCAATCATGCGTACATTCTTTATGGTAGGGGAGAGATTCTCATTAGCACCGAGATGTTCCTTCATTCCTTTTCTTCAGATCAAAAGCAACTTTGTCCAGACTATAAATAAACCGTGATTATTTGCCTCCAGTTCAATAGTTTACAGAGTTGCCATGCTATAAATGTATATTTGTTTGAGAGATTGATAATTGGTTCCCATGGTGGGTTAACTTCTGAGGAAAATTTGAGATAGGCCTAATCTACGCTTTATCATGATGATCTTTTCATTTTGATTCTGTTTATTTGTTGTACATTGTGGTTATATTATCATTATGTTTTGAGTGATAACTACACCTTGATTGGGAAACAATCCTTGGATTTGTCTCATGTCACTCTGCAACCGATCATATGAATAGATTGGGATGTAGGCATAAATGTAGGCCTACAGTCAACCCAGCATCGTGTTATAATACACTAATTCTAAACTGATACATTGTATTGTCTTTGACAAAAATTTGCCTTGGGTTAGTCAGTTTAGTCAATATCAATTCCATAAATATAATAAAATGTGTGAATTTTCATGTCATTGTGGAATTGATCAGTATTCGGCTATTTTCCTGTCCAATTGCTGTAAAATATGGAAATTATTATTGTTCACAATATAAAGGGTAGGGGGAATGATAAAAAAGTTGAATATGGCCTTATATTTCTCAGTCTATAACAGACAAAAAGAGAAATGGATAAAGTTTTGTCTGAATGACATAAATTTGAAGTGTAATTATGCACTAAAATTTGTAGGGGCATCGTTGTCTAGTGGTTACGACTCTCGTCTTTCAGTCAGAGGGTCGTAAGTTTGAATCCCAACCATGGCATGTATCTTTCAGCAAGAAATTTACCCACATTGTGCTACACTCAACCCAGGTGAGGAGAATGGGTACTCGGCAGGATTAATTCCTTGAATGCACAAAGCGCCTTTAGCAGCTGGAGCTACAGCAGGGGTAATATATAGTGCGCCATTGAATAGGCAACTAGATCATCGGTGCCTCATAAATGCTATCTATTATTATTAAAAGTTAGCTATCCATCATCTTGTGAGTTATTATACGATATCCTTCAATTATTGATAAAGGACATAGATCTCTATTTCAGTACATTTATCACTTGATATGATGCAGGTGTATTTGACAGTGCATTCACAGCAATGAAGAGGCACGTTAAAGCTTTTTGCCTGATATCGATGTTTTCTATAAAGGGAAACCTATCTTAATCAAAAGCCAGAGAAAAAAACATTAACTGAAGCTGAGAATTGAAAATTAATTCTGGAACATTCATGATATGTCAGATTGCTCAATGAAATTGTGTGATGGGCAATAATGTGGCTAAATTAAAAAACCTTTAATTTCCCCCAAAAGTAACAATTTTATGAGACTGCTGCAGAATTATTTGCTATACTTCTTAATTTCTGAAATTTCAATTTGATCGGTAAAGACCCTACTTCCACGAAGATACCATAATATTACAAGTTAATTAGAATTCCTCCGTGATTTCCAGTGCAAGGACGTACCAGTATCAATTATAAATCGATCTACAGCGCTTAGTTGTTGATATTCCATCAGTGTTATGGAGACCATTGTCTGCTGTTGCACTATGTAGGCCAGTGCACTTTATTTTCATCCATGGATGTATCCTGTATGGTGAAATATTGCTGTCTCTCCATCTTGACGGGAGATGCATTAGGGAGTTATGGTATGATGATTTACTAGGATGCTTTCAATAATGTCCATCTGAAAGATAGTATGGCATCGTAATTTTCATTTTATTTTGTCGTTATTTGTATTTTTATGTTTATATGTGACCAAAGAGAGTGCATCATAATTTGCAATGTTATTTATGCAATGTACATCATTTTTGTATGTCAAGGAGGGTTGATCTTTAGATATTTGTTACCTAGATTGCTCATACAAAGGGGGTCATCATTTACAAGTCAAACCTATTGTATATTAATTATATATAAATATATATGTATATTTGTTCCAGCACACAATGTGATATTTGTTATGGATTTTAACAAAGAAATTCAAAATTTTATCCCGACTCTTTAAAAAAAAAAACAATAGGGGCAGTCTACTTTTTATAAGTTCAGATAACCTTATACAGCTGCGGGCCATATTATTTGCCTCTCAGTTTTTTGGTTTAGGTGTTTGTTAAGAGCTGGAATACATAGCTGGATAATTTCTTAAATTTTTTTTCCTTCTAAATTTGACCTCCTGTAAACAAATGTGATGAAACTGCAGAAATAATTTGTGATACATTGCTCTTTATGTAAACACTAGATATTGCATAACCAAGGGTAATATGATAACATTACATGTCTATCATAATGTTCTGCATACCCAGACATGATCTAAATTGTTATGGAATCGTCTATGATGAGCTGAATTGCGTAGACATACTTGTAATACTCTGATATCTTTGGCTAAGCTGGATTACACAGAAAGCCCTCTTGCCAAAAAGCAAGAAACTTCCCTTGACAGAACAACCTTTGAATAAACAGTTACCATGTGCCCAGAGACACAATACATACATAACAAGACCCCCTCCGACTGGTTACCTCTATTCACAAAAACATGGATTTGCATTCGGTGAATAGAACGATAGGCTTCACTAAAAACTGTGATTCGATCTGCCTGCCCTACATTCCTGTAAACCACAGTCATGTGCCTCCCCTCTTTGCCAAACGCAATGCCCATCCAAATACCAATGACAGGTCATCATAAAAATGTCATAATTTGGCAGCCAGGGTTGATGAAAATTCTATAATCAATAATCTAATACATGCAGGAACTTGGCAGTAATAATCAAATTAAAAAAAAATTTGACTTGGTAAACTTTGAAGATGAATGTAGAAAAGGTATTGTGCCAGATAAATTACCATATAATGCCAGGTATATATCCAAGTTTGACATATTGTCAAAAAAGTGAAAGCTTGTGATACATGTATGTTCTTATTAAAGGAGAATGAAACCCTTGAAACCAGCTGAATCCATATCGAAGAGAAAAATCAAAGAAACATATTGTTGAAAGTTTGAGGAAGATTGAATGAATAATAAGAAAGTTATGAGCATTTGAATATTGAGATCACTATAATGCCATGTAGATCCTCCCATTGGCAATGCGACCAAGATCTGTGATGTCACACACGTACAACTCCCTCATTACTTTAGTACTTATTTCACTTATATTCTCATTTTTATAGAGTCTATCACAAGGTGAGGTGTTCTCTTTATGAGAGGACAAGTACAGAGGTTTCACAACATTATATCATTGATGAATCGTTTGTCATATGATTATAGAATGAGCAAAAAGAGATGTTTTGGGGTATATTTTCAGTGTCCAAAAGGGGAGAGTTGTTCATCTGTGACATCATAGATCTTGGTTGCATTGCCAATGGGAGGATCTCCATAGCATTAGTGATCTCGACATTCAAATGCTCATAACTCTTCTATTGCTAGTCCTATTTTACTCAAACTTTTGTTGATCTTATTCTTTGATTTTTCTGCTTTCACAAAAGCTAACTTGCTCCAAGAGTTTCATTCTCCTTTAATGTCTTCAAATCCCACAAACAAATCATAATGTGTGGTTGGCAAGTTTATTTTATTTTGATTCAGTCACAATAACATTATCAATCAGTCAGACTGCAGGTCCGAAGAAAGTGGCTTCTTTCATCCAAGTGATATTCATGACTTGAGATGTTTTGCATATATAATGAGCTTGATGCGGACCAAACCACCTCTTTTCATTCGGTCATTGCTGCTCTAATTGTGCATCGAATTTCATGAATTTGGTACCATTGTAAAGAAAAAGAATCATTCTTTCAGGTCATGTGTTTGGATTTATTCAAAGATTTTGTAATATAGGTTAAAATTTTGATCTAAAATATGCTACAAAATAAATATTTTCACCTGACAAAAGCTGCTATTTTCACACTTTATTTTTGATTGAGCCCAAATGATTTTTATATCATGATAAAGCTGAATATGTATGCTTTGAAATGATATAGGTTTCAAAATAAGAATTGGTTTAATCGGGTCAAGATCACACTTTTCATTTGCCAAGTACATAAAGCAGTTTGAAAACAAGAATACTGCACTCTGATTGGTGAAAGAGACCACACAATGGCAAATTCCAACGGTCCCAGTGCCTGGGTTCGTGGGAAGGTCGCACTTCCCATGTGTTAATCTCCTCAAATACCCCGCGCCTGTAGTTTTGTGAACCTTATCCAGCCAATCAGAACTCTGGATTTCATGCAAGTACAAAATTTCAGAAATCTCGTCTTGTACCTTGGTGGGAAAAGTGTGATCTTGACCCGATTAAAAGGTGCCGCATATCAAGAGTGGCATTGTGAGAAAGTACAGAAATTCAGCTTTATGGTGATAGAGATATTATTGAGGCTCAAAATAAAAAGTTTTGCACAATTTGCAAAAGAAAACAGGGGAAGAAAATTCAGTTTTGAGGCACATTTTCGGGCCAGAAATTTACTTATTTAACAAAATATTGTATACAAAATAAATGACCAATATGAAAAAGTAACTTTTACTCTATCTGATAGTGCAATAATATTTCATTTAACTTGAGGTTAAAACAGGTAAATTCTTAGAGAAAGAAAATCTCACGAATCACGAGATTTTGCAAGGAGGAGGATTCAGCCACGAGATGATTTGGATGAATCTGGCCTTTTTGCTCATTAGCATAGGGACCTGCGGTCAGACTGCAATACCCTTTTTGACTCTCAAATGGAAAACTCACCTTGACAATAAGTTGGTTTAAAGGAAAATGAAACCCAAATTCTAATACCACATAATATCACTGATAAATGCTGGATAATCAAAATGAATCCACTAATACCCCAATCGGTAATTTGATTTTCTAGTATTGATCATTCCCACAAATTTTGATCGTAATCAAAGTTAGATAGCAGAATAGATGAGGATATTTCTCGAAATATATATAATTTTGTTTCTGAATATAGCAGAATAAAGGATATTTATTACAATATATTTCTTTCTGAAAGCCAGACATTCAATAGGCCTACTATATTTTCTTCCGATCAGAATATAAAGTCTTTTTGTTTGCTCTTTGAATCTTTTGAGAGACACAGTGGTAGTTCTTAATATATTTGCTCTGCAGCACATAATTATCAAGATAATTGCTTGATCAGTCGGCTTATGTGTCGTGTTTATGGTGTTACCATGGCAATGCTTGTCAAATTCCCAAGAGCCCTAATTTATATTTAATTATGGTGCTGGATGTTCAATAAATCTGTATTGATCAAAAAGCTTTGTAATGGAGGTTTATTACACATTTCCTTTGAAAACTTGATGCTGACAATTTCATTAAGATATTCAATAGTTGCTTACAGTGCTTAACATTTCTACTAAACTGTTGATAAGAAAAGTTTTAGTTATTAATGGTAGTTTAATGAGTTTTAATAATTTTTTTTTATTGTCAAATTGTTATTTTTATTTAAATGTGCTTGATATTCTAGAGAACTGTATGTACAGTGGATTTCACCCTATAATTTTTTAATGATCCCTGCAGTCACTATTAAAGGTCAAGTCCACCCCAGGAAAATTCTGACTTTAATAAATAGAGAAAAATCAAACTAGCATAGTGTTTAAAATTTCATCAAAATCGGATGTAAAATAAGAAAGTTATGACATTTTAAAGTTTCGCTTATTTTTCACAAAACAGCTTATGATGTCCATCACTTACTATTTCTTTTATTTTTTTATTGTTTGAATTATACAATATTTCATTTTTTTAAATAGATTTGACAATAAGGACCAACTTGACTGAACCATATAGTATTAAACAATGCTAATTCTACATGTTCAGGGGGAATTAATCGTTGTATCACTTGACAATGAGAAGAAAATTAGAATATTTCATATAATAAAATACAAAAGAAATAGTGAGTGGATGACATAGTCTCCTCATCTGCATACCAGCCAGGATGTGCATATAACTGTTTTGTGAAGTTAAGCGAAACTTTAAAATGTCATAACTTTTTTATTTTACATCCGATTTTGATGAAATTTTCAGTGTTATGCTTGTTGGATTTTTCTGTTTTTATTCAAATCAACTTTTTGTTGGGGTGGACTTGTCCTTTAAGATATTCAGTAGTTGCTTACAGTGCTTAACATTTCCACAAAACTTGATAAGAAATGTTTGAGTTATTAATGGTAGTTTAATTTGTTTGAATAAATTGTTCTTTTTATGGTCAAATTTTTATTTTTATTTAAATGTGCTTTATATTCTAGAGAACTTTATGTACATTGTATTTAACCCTATATTTTTTATTAATGATCCCTGCAGTCACTATTAAAGACATCTAGAGAAATTAAACATTTCACTGTATATTCACTGTAAATCAAATCACCCTTTGGTTCGAATCACTTTTTGATGAGCAAATACAAGTATTTTAAATAGTTTTTCACCTTCTTTTGCTTGGGAGTGGTCTAAGAATGGCACAAGAAAAATACTGGGGCTATTTCATATGTGTTGCTTTAGTAAGATAATCAAACCTATACTGCTTGATAAATCTGCATTTATTAATCAATTCATACAATCCATTCATTCTTCCGTCCGTCTGTCCGTCCATCCATCCATCCATTGGCATCCATCCATCCATCGGCATCCATCCATCCATCGGCATCCACCCATCTATCCCAACAATACATCCATCTATCCATCCATCCACTTATTCATCCACTAATACCCACCAATGAATTTCCAATCTTTAATTAGGGCTGACTCTTAGAGCCTAAGTGGTGATATAGCGTTAATTAATTATGAAATCATATATACTCTCACTCCCTCTGTGATATTAAGATAATCTTTACCGCACTAGTGATTGGTAGCTGGAAAGAAGACTTGTTTAGGGACTGGAGCCTGGCAGTAATGTATGGACCATGACTTATGAAATAAATTAGAAAATGGTCATGTACTCTTACTCCCTCAGTGAATTTAAGATAATCTTTACCCACTAGCAATTAGTAGCTGACAAGAAGACTTTTTAGGGATCTAGAGCCTGGCAGTTGAAAAAAGTAATGGTTTTCCTATATATGCACTCTGGCATTCTGGCTCATATACATGTATGTCGTCATTCGGAATAATATAAAGCCATACACTCAACCATGTTAAGATTCTTAGAGGTCCTACATTTATATCAGATATTGCTGGTATTGCTGCTATACAAGAAAATGCTATGCAAAATACAATGCTGAATTATCAGTTGAGAAAAAAACTATTTGTACCGTTTTCTCTGTACTGCTACCAGAGTAATAATAACAGCTTCTTTTTCTTCTTTCTGTTTAGGGACTTTTCTTCTTTTAACTGTGGAAATAAATTTGAATTTGAATTTGAATTTGAATTTAAAATGTAGCATTCAGTTTGTTGTTGATTTCATCAATAGGTCACATGACGGTTTTGAAGAAGACGCTGATGGTATTCTTCATGGTGTACCTGGTAGCAACTATGCATCACAACAGAACGTATTTGATGACCTGGGACAAGGTGTCTTAGACAACGCTTTCAAAGGTAAGTTACCCATTTTATGATTAAAAAGATGGAAGTGACATAATTTTTTAGGATAGGATTTTCTTCTTACAATAAGTATTACGATTGTCATTTTTTATATATTTTCATGATTACTTGCTTTGTAGATATGGAATAAGATTGAAGATGCTAATGATTGAAAACTTTTATTCCTATTCCTTATTACAGATTTAGCTTCACTATTTCAATAAGTCACTTCTTTTAACCTAACTAGTGTAGATTTTTATACATGTATGTACATGTATATGTGACAGAAATCAAAAATTTTTAATCTATGATAACTGCACTGAGTAAAACATAAATTGTGATGAAAACATGAAATTTTTTAAGATAAACGATTTGTTATCCTTAATGCTGCTGTTGTAGCAAAAGAGGAAATTTTAACAATTAAAAAAAAAAATCAATTTTATGAATCAATTCCGGCTTCATTGATAGCAATCAAATGAGAAGCAATGCCGAAAGTTTTATTTCTCAATAATTTACATGCATGATTGAATGTAAAAAGGTACTAATATGTTTGATCTTTTATGAGAGGTTGTAAATTTGCTAATAACTCTTCCGCTTTTAAAGTGACTAGTACATGTAAGTAAGTAAGCATGGTTCTGGTAATTGTTAAAATCCTCCTCCAACAAACCAAGCCCCTTGGCTCTGTAAGGGTTAAAATGTCTGTTCACTTTCATGTGAATTACTTACAATGAATGAATTCAATACTTGTCATCAGAGCTTGGTGAAATGAATTGATTTATCAGTCAATTTCACTTCACTTCAATTCAATTCGTTTATTCTTTCCATTAAAAACCCCAACATATATACATTCATGATGATATAGACAGCTGAATTATACATGTATATAAAAAAAATGAATCAAATACATAAACATAGCAAATTAACATTATGAGTAAAAACAAATAATGGAAAATGAAACACCTGTAGGAACCTTTTTTAATAAAGCTTGTAAATGACAGGAGTCCAAAAGTTAACAAAATGCAGAATGTGTAATAATAATAGATGGCGCATATATTTGAATTCAACGTCTTGCCCCTCACCCTATCCCGGACTCTCCACCCCCAACCCCCAACCCAGGAGAAGGTATAATCTCATGAATTTGTGTCACCTTTTCATTTTCAAGGCTTCAACTGTTCATTATTTGCCTATGGGCAGACAGGGGCTGGTAAATCATATTCCATGGTTGGATATGGTCAAAACAAGTGAGTTTATAATTTCTACCATTACCCTCCTTTTCCACTGTTTGAATTCATTATTCATGTATCTGTAAAAAAATATCCAGACATTTTCTTCTTTTTACTATGATGTATTTGTAAGCTAATCATCGCTTAAGTCTGATGTAGATTCCATAAAAGCTTTAGTATATAATCAGTATTAATGTGACAGAATTTTCTGTTACAGGAACATGACAAATTATTTTGTAATTATAGTCGGTCTAAACCCACTTTATGATCTATATACGTGTATTGCAATTGTGATGATGCCCCGGGGGGGCCACTTCCATTCACGAGTGGATACCATGCGCGACCATGGGGTCTCGAAAAGCACCCTAAACACGTAATTTCCATATTCGGAAAATGCGCCCCTTAACAAGTATTGGCGTGTGAAACCCTACCCTTAACAAGTATTGGTAACAAAACGATACTCTTGGCAAATGTTCCCTGAAATGAACCCCTAAACAAGTACAGGAATGTTTTATTGATACGGGTCCTTCGGTCGTCGGCTTTACCTTATTTGGTTTAGTACGACCCCACCTTCTACACCTCGCGCAAATCGGACTCTAAACACGAAGTGTTGGGGCAAAAAGGACATCCTTTATAAAACATTTTAATCTTGTTTTATCATCCCCGCGAATTTGACCCTAAACACGTAATTTTCCTAGCGAAATAGATACCCTTTTTTCATTATTTTTGTGTTTTTGACACCCTTATCACGTTACGTACGTAACGTGCCCTATCGTGAAAAAGACATCCTTTTTACGTGTTTTTTTGGTCGCGCATGGTATCCACTCGTCAATGTAAGTGGCCCCCCCGGGGATGATGCTCAATAATGCAAAAAATATCAATAGTGCATTTAAGATTTGAAAATTCAATCAATAAAAGACACTCTCTTGCATTTACTACATCAGAAATGTAATTGGTATAATACAGTGACATAAAAGTACAATGTATTTATAGAGGACTTATACTTTACCTAAATCATTGTTTAATTTCTTGTATTTTGTTTCATTATTTCAGAGGTATTGTACCTATCACATGTGATGCTCTCTTCAAGACGATAGAAAGTTCCTCAACAGAAACAGTGAGTACACTTATCAGATCCACGTTGAAGAGGCTTAAAGTGTGTGGGGATGTGTTTTATTCTCTTAAGTATATTCATCCATTCACTTCAAAAATTTTTTTAGCTGGTTTGAAAAAAAAAGAAAATCCATATTTTATTGTTTGAAATAGACATGAATTGAAATTCTCTGAAAATTTGCTTTGCCCAATTGATCGTGGGCCCGGCAGTGCCAGATCGACGAGGCTCTATCCCTTTAATTGATTGACGCCAAACATGGTAGCAGCAACACCCATCTTTTAATGTCTTTTGGTCTGATGCGGCCGGGGTTTGAACTCCCGACCTCCAGGTTGTGAGACGGATGCTCTACAAACTGAGCCAACACACCGGTGTGCTTGGAAGATCCCCTTTTGGGCATACTGGAAAAGTTTTCTGGATATGATATGGGGTTCGAAAGTAGTTAGCAATGTTGGGAAAAATTCATGAAATGATATGTCCGTTATTGTCAACGATAATTTATAAAAGCTACTGGAATCCTTGCATTTGATTGGCTGAGTACACTTTGGCAGCAACGAATGACAGAGAAGTCCTTCAGTGAAACACTACCCAAGTTTTTACCTGGTATGTTTTTCCAACCCCAACCCTATGCACAAATGAGGATAAATTTTTTCTAGCAGCCATTGTCATAGAATGGCCAGTCTCAGGGATTTTTTTACACCCATTTTGAAAAGTTAAAGCCCCGAGGAATGAACTTATCATAGGAGAATCAGTTGAAAGCAGTTAGAGTGACTTAAAACAAGGAATTCACCAATGATATTGAAATTCATTTAATAACTTTACATTATGCTATATTTTGTCAAGGTTTTTGGTTGTTCATATTTAAAAACTTTTAGCTGGCAACTGACAATGATTTGCTCTATTCTGTTATCCCTCATGGCACTTTGCTGCTGTTGCTGTCATAAATTTTAATCTTTAATGTTTGTCTTGCCAGGAACTGTAAAGTGGGTAGTTGCTTTCTGTTTAGAGAGATGAGTAGATTGAAAAAGATTTTTTTATATAGAATTATGTAATAAATAATGAGGATCCATTTCCCCTTTTTTTTCAGAAATATGAAGTCACATTCTCCATGTTGGAGATCTACAATGAACAGGTCCGTGACTTGTTACAGAAGAACAACCCAAAGGGAGGTCTGGCTGTTAGACAGAACCCTAAGGAAGGTCTCTTCTATGTTCAGAATCTTAAGAAGGCTGCCGTAGGGAGCTACAAGGAGATTGAGAGGAAGGTCGATGAAGGTAATATATCAGAGATGGTCTCAGCAGAATGCTAGAAAAACTTTTTTCTGTATATTTTGCAAAGATAGATTTTCGATAATTTCATTACCTTTGTACTTCTTTCAAAGTGCATTTTGGTATGTTATGGCTTTACTCAATCATCCAAATTCATTCTGATTTGTTGAAAATTCTGTTGCACTGTAAACAATAAAATGCAAATCTTTGTGCAATGCAGCACATGGCTTGAAATTTTGGGCAGAGATCTGCAGTCGATTTAATGTCTTCTCTAACTTCCTTTTTGCCATGTAGAGACAATATCTTTCTTATTTTTACCATGAGCCTTTCATATACTGGATAGTATCCCCCTCTTTTGAGAACTTTGTTTAGATGGTTTCTAAGGACAAATCGCCTTAGAGTAAGCAAAGGGAAAAGCAGGGGAAAATTCCCCTTTCTAATTCTGATCTATTATCAGCATACATGCTCTTAATGCTTAGGGAATTTTTTTTCTTGGAGATTAGATTCAAACAGAAACATTGATCTATGTAATATAATCTCTGTAGGTGGTGTCAGCCCTCCTGCGTTGTAATTTGAAAAGCTTTTTAACAATATTCTCTTCTGAAATGATGATTACCCCCAGCAAAGCCATTGAACTCTCGAAGCAACCCCTTTACAAACCATGAAAATAGGAACAGTTTTGGAAGTTGCTGTGGGTGATAGAATCACCAGTGTTTCTTCATTCTATGGAGACCTTCAAATGCCATTGCAGCTTGTCTTAAATTCTCCGATACCAACATTCACATTACTTAGGATGATGGTGCCAAAATGTGGCTCCTCATCGTATATCCTCTCCCATGATGACATGAACTCCTTACTTTGTGACAGAGCTGGTCGATTCTTTACTTTGTGAACATTTATGATTGACTATCAAATTGATTATTTTTAGATCGACATTGAACCTAAATGAAATGAAACACAAAATTATTGTCGATTGAGAAACAGTTGCTGTCAGTTGAAAGGGTTAGTAGGTAACCATGCGATAGATTAGTAACGAACAAACATCATTAATCATTTACACTTTTTGTCTCGTACCAGATATAATTAGTCTGTCTATTGTTCTCTCTCTGTCTATATCTCTCCCACATTTACCTGTTAATATAAACCCATTCTGAATGTTGTAATGTGATCATGACTCCACTTCTGTTTGACAACAATGGAATGCTCAACTTCAATAATTTCTGCCAATTAGACTTTGGGTTTGTGTATGGGTTACCATAGAGATATCGCTAGTATCAAAGTAGATGGATAAGTTGCTTAGAAAGAAATTGATCTGCACTGTTGAGGTCAAGGGCATTTGGTTATGTAAAATGAGCTTGTGACAGAAATCTAATTAAAGAAGATCATGAAACAAAATGATGGTGGAAATTTCCAAACTAAGCATATTTATTCCAAGATTCTAAGTTGCTTAGGTGATAATGAAAAACTGCCAATTTGAGAGTTATATAGTCTTAGTGATCTCATTATTCCTTTTATAATTTCTTTCAAATGTTTAACTGTTTTAATATGTTTTTCCTTATTGCACTGCTTTTACCTAAATGAATTAATCAACTAAATATTGGATTCATCTTTATAATATTTTGATTCAAAGCACTCTCAGTTCAGTTATCTTATACAGTATAGATGAAAGCTACAATATAACCATTTACACTCCCTTCATATAGAATCATTTATTGGAAAAAAATATGTGAGAATAAGTATCTACTCAACTAAACATTATGATACAAATGAAAATGTAATCTATTGTGTTACTGATTTAAGTAATGAATTTATAAGTGTTCTTTCTTCAGACGAGCAAGATGTTGATGATGCATGTATGATTTTCGCCATTTTTTCCCCAAATTTATTTGCTTCTCCACATAGCTAATTAAATTCTAGCAGTTCCCCGTCTTACAAAGAGTTACGATTGATCCGATCAATCGTAACTCTATGGAAATCCATCAGTGTCATAATTTTTTTCTATGAAAAATTTGCACAATGTTCTTTGTATGCAAAGAGAAGCGCAATGAATTTTCACGAAAACAATGAATGCATGAATATACACGATAGCTAGAAAATATTTTGAACAAACAGGCATAATAGATGTTGACGTTGCTGGCCGCCCATAGTTGCGATTGATCGGATCAATCGTAACTCTTTGTAAGACGGGCCCCTGCCATATACCTATAGGTATTAAAAACTATATATCTATTTTTTGTTCTTTTTTTTAACTAACAGGCACCGCCAACAGAACAGTAGCAGCCACACAGATGAATGCTACGAGTAGTAGAGCACATACTGTTATCACAATCACATTCAATCAGATTAGTAAGAATGATGTTGGGCAGGAGACTAAGAAAACTAGTGTTATCAACCTGGTTGATTTGGCTGGTAAGTTTAGAGGCTGAATTAGATATGATTGATTGAACAATTGTCACCTTGATAACTTTGTAGGACTACTGAGAAATAAAAGGCACTGCATGCTAAATCAAGGGTCAAACTGGAATAAAATCTTGCTCTATGATAAACAGTAATTACTTATAGGTACATCCAGGGTGTTACCTTGGTGTACCCAGGCAACATGCAATGTAAAATGATATTGAAGCTAACATCAGGATGATTTTCTGACCAAATAATGGTGGAAGTCAAGTCGTGACAAGAAATGAGAACTGCTATTCCCACTTTTTGTCTTTCTTGATGTTACCATATAAGATTTTGTGATAATCATCTGAGGATTAGTCAGACAAGAGGAAATCACTTGGACTTCACTCACTAATGTGAAAAGCAGGTAGATGTAACCTGGATCATCACTGTGCATTGGGTATCAGATGCCACCAGAATGACCTGAGCATTCCACCGCTGCCACCAGTAAATAGAAAAAGCACAAGATGACTTAGCTATAGCGTCGTGACATTGTTACTAGTAACTGACTCACATTTATTTCAGAAGAAAAGCAATGAAAACAAATATAACCAATATTTACCTATTTTCCCCATGTATCATAATTTGATATTATTTTCTATTTAATTTTGTTTTCATTTTCAGTCATTTACATCATTGCATTATTTTCCCTTTAATGTACAGGTAGTGAAAGGGCAGACTCCACTGGTGCTACAGGAGACAGGTTAAAAGAAGGTGCAAATATCAACAAATCTCTATCAGCTCTTGGCAATGTCATATCTGTAAGTCTAGTCATCATTCTTATCAATACATACAAAAAAATGTGAAGATGTTCAGCTCAACATTCCTATTATAGGCTAGGGTCCATGGGTTAATGACACTAGTATTTTTTTATGGAGATGACATTTAAAGATAAACTCTTACAAAATGAATCATAAAAACACTGAAATAATCTTCAATGGATTTATGATGTAGGCAATCTAATTTATGATAAATAGGCCAGTTGCCTAATACTAGTATTAAAGATAATTAACAAAATTAATCATAAAAACATGAATTTCATTTTGTTTTCATGCTACAATTATAATTATATACACCTTCATTTTACAAGTAAGTTTGCTGACTTCATAATAGTAGAAGATATTCTAGAACAAAAAATGTAATAGACATGGTTCAATACGGAACAGCCTATGGGCCCTGTGACATAAAAATTTAAAAGTAATTGTAACTATTATCAACAGCATCTACCTTTGCAACATGTGTTAATAGCCAATCAAAATCATGATTTTCATTGTGTTTGCTAACTTTACCATCAATGGTAAATTTAATACAAATGGATGAGTTAAGAAATTGAAGAATTCTTTTGTCTGGATTGTTTTCACACATTTTATAATTCTTTTTACAGGCCTTAGCAGATCTATCTATGGGTAAGAAGAAGACAATGGTTCCGTATCGTGATTCTGTCCTCACGAAGTTGCTTCAGAATGCTTTGGGTGGTAACAGGTAAGAGTACTAGAAACATGATATTCATCTTGCAGTAGGAATGAATAAAGAAATATTCAAATATACTGGTTTTATATTTTCCCTTTTCATGTCATGATACTGTACTGATGAATGCAGCATAATGAATAACTGATTGGAAGCAATATATTAGCCTGATCATTTTGTCAGCAAAAAGTACTGAATTCCTCCTATATTATTTGCTATATAATAAAAAAAAGCATATCTCTAAGAAGTCTTTAAATTCACCTGTGGCAATCCCAATTTCAATTCCATTTTCATTGTAAATTGACTTTTATTTTACTTTTGTCTTTTCTGTAATGTATTTATTTTGTATGGGATTTTGTGATCGCATGGACTTGTAGAAAAATAGCTCTTGGCTGAACGAGTTTGCCAAGTAGGAATGTTGTAAATGAAATTGAATATAGCAGACACCTTTCATGAGAACATATTCTACTACTATTGAACTTTGCCTCTCCATACAATAGCTCGTAACAGAAACCTGTTACTTGAAATGATAATCATGGCCCGATCAACACCCTAATTTCCCTATATACAGCAAAACCATTATGATTGCTGCCCTGTCTCCGGCTGATATCAATTATGATGAGACCCTCGGTACCCTGAGATATGCTGACCGTGCCAAGAAGATCAAGAACAAAGCCGTTGTGAATGAAAACCCAGTGGAGAAGCTCATCAGAGAGCTGAGAGAGGAGAATGAAAGACTCAAGAAGTCTCTTGGTGGAGGGGTGATGCCCATGGAGGGGTCGGCCGGAATGAACCCAGAAGGTAAGTACCCGTACCGGAAAGGAGGGGGGGGCAGTGCTGCCACCAGGGTAATAATGACAGTTACTTCCTTGAGCACTAGGATGGAGTGTTTTATAAGCTACATTATGATCATATCTATCAAGTCTTTGGTAACTATTATTGGCTGTTATTTAGGCTAAAATGTAGTGTTGATTGCTAATATTGGCTATTATTTTCTGCTTCAAAAAATGGATTTGATGGCTGTTATTGGCTATCAATTTGGCTGAAAATATGACTGATGCATGCAGACTGTAATTAAACGACATAGATGTCTCGCTTATCCATGCTATAATTCTTCACAATAAATCAATCGGTATTTTAAAAGAAATTCTGTAAATCATTTTCCAACTTTACTCTGTCCCAATCTGCAATGATTTGATAGCAGAGAGGATTTGAAGTGCCTCAAGTTCAAATCTACTTTATGTATGTAGGCCTGTATACCTTACTTTGGCTTGAATCATGTTGTATTCCCAATTTGACCCATTTTGAATAAGATTAATCTGATAAATGACTCAATAAGACTATGCTTTTTTTTTTTCATTATAAAGAAAATTATGTTGTACATTATTCAGTACATTCACCTCCAACTGGTGGGTTTAGAATTCATTTAGACTCTTTACTAGTTGAGCCACGATCTTGGTATATCTATTTTGTATGTATCACATCTCTATCAACCTGTTTTTGATGGTTTTTATCAGAAATTGAAGCAATGAAGAAGCAGATGGAGGAAGAAATCAGGGCACAGCTGATGGCTAACCAAGAAGCAATGTCAGATATGGATTGGGATACAAGGGTAAGAAGGAATTATGTGGTTGCTATGGTTTCCTCCTAGCAGATGATATGATTCTGCTTTTAAAGGTCAAGTCCACCTCAGAAAAATATTGATTTGAATCATTAGAGAAAAATCAGACAAGCACAATGCTGAAAATTTCATCAAAATCGGATGTAAAATAAGAAATTTATTTACATTTCAAAGTTTCGCTTATTTTTTAACAAAATAGTGATATGAACGAGCCAGTTACATCCAAATGAGAGAGTCGATGATGTCACTCACTCACTATTTCTTTTGTTTTTTATTGTTTGAATTATACAATATTTCAATTTTTACGAATTTGACGATTAGGACCTCCTTGCCTGAAGCACAAAATGTTAAAATAAGGGAATTCCACGTGTTCAGGGAGGAATGAAACTTTATTTCACATGACAATGACGAGAAAATCGAAATATTTCATATTTCATATAATAAAATACAAAAGAAATAGTGAGTGAGTGATGTCATCAGTTCCCTCATTTACATACCGACCGAGATGTGCATATAACTGTTTTGTGAAATGAAGCGAAACTGTAAAATGTCATAACTTTCTTATTTTACATCCGATTTTGATGAAATTTTCAGTGTTATGCTTGTTGAATTTTTCTCTTTTTATTCAAGTCAAGTTTTTGTTTGGGTGGACTTGTCCTTTAAATAGTGCTTATACGTGAGCAATGTCAAAATTTCAAATATATCATTACCTTGGTCAAATCATTTGCCTGCTGACCAGGGTGTGCATATAACCGTTTTGTGAAATTACGGGAGACTCTAAAGTGATACAACTTTCTTATTTTACATCCAATTTTGATTAAGTTTTCGGAAATGATCTTGTTTGGCGTTTCTTTTTTTTTTAATATAAAAAACAACTTTTTGTTAGGATGTAAAAGAATTAACTTAAGGTAAACTCTAGAATGATATACCTTTCTAACTTAACATTCAATTTTGATGAAATTTTCAGCATTAATCTTGTTTGATTTTTTTAAAATTAAAATCAACTTTTTGTTAGGGTGTTAAAGCATTAACTCATGGAAAACTCTAAAATGAAATACTTTTCTTACATTACATCCAATTCTGATGAAATTTTCAGCATTAATCTTGTTTGATGTTTCTTTCTTTGAATTAAAATCAACTTTTTGCCGGGGTGTACAACATTAACAAAAGTTAACAATATGAGATGAAATGAAATATTTTATCATAATATTACTTGTTCTTGCTTTATATCACCATGCAGTTACAACAAGCAAGAACAGAGCAAGCAGATGACGATGGAGATCGTGACATGCAGGAACAAAGAAAGAACAAAGAACCTCACTTTACAAATCTCAATGAGGATAATGTACTTAGTGGTGTCATCCTTCACTTCTTGAGTGCCAGTGAGACAACGATCGGTAGGAAAGATGCCAGCCCGGCGCCAACTATACCGCTCAGCGGTCTCAGGTAACGATTGCATTTGAAATTCAGGAGTAGAAATTTGAACTGGAATAAGCATAAGATTATAAAATTCACAATTTGAAAAAAATATTTGTTCTTTTAAAATTGGGGTCGATTAAGTATGAGGTATTTCTTGAAAGGGTTACAATAATAAGTTATTTTTGTCTGGGAGAAAAGATGCCATGTGAATATAGTATTTCAAATGAAAAAATATATATATGTACCATATTGAGATCCATGTTTTGGTCTGCTAAACAAGGATTCTTTGTGATGCAAGGGAATCAAATTTCTCACTTTTTGCTCATCTTTTCTGATTACCTGTAAAATTTGATCACTTTTTCTTGATTTGTACCATTTTGGAAAGCTAGTGTATGTGCTTTGTGCAGAAAGAGTACCCTTGTAAACCTTATTCAGCTGTGAAGTTGTGATGGTTACTTGGCCCGTCCTAATGTCATGAATCTGCATTAGAAAACCAAAACCCGAATGCCTTTGTCAGTGCTTGCAAAGCACAGTCTTTGTAGTCGGTGTAATGCAAGCTGTTAGAATATGACACATGTAGTTATTTTCTATTATGTATCCATACAATATGAGCATTAAGTCAATAATTGATTTTTTTTGTTTAATCCATCTTTGATTTCTTTGTATTTACTTTTTACTTCAAAATAGTATTCAGAAACAGCATGCGCTGGTGAAGAATGAAAATGGCGATATTTCCATCAAACCAGCCACAGCGGGGGCAAAGGTCAAAATCAATGGTGCTCCTCTTGTCGGGGAAAGGATCTTGTCTCATCTTGACAGAGTCATGTTCGGTAAGTAATCCCTAAACTTTGTTTTGATGTTATGTATTGGATTAATTGTAACTAATTCAGAGCACTGCATTTATGTAAGTCATCTATGATGAAAATATATGTGATAATCTTCATGTGTTAATATTAGAAAAAAATATATTGTTTTCGACCATCATATTCCTATTTCTGCATATAGATAGATATTATTTGGCTAGTACTTAACATGATTTGAATTCCTTGCATTAATACTAATACTAATAATGAATATTTATGAGTGGAGTGGACAGAATACTTCGTGAGGTGAGACATTCATCTTTCACAGAATGAAGTGTATATATATTTAAAAAAAACAAGTCCACACATACTTACAAAGATTGCATATATCATTTCCATTTATTTGAATATAGGAATAAATAGCATTGTTGATAAAATTGCGTTGCTCACAGGCAATAGTGCCATGGCCGGAATCAAACCCGTAGTTTCACGTGTCTAGCAGGCGCCTTAATCCACTCGGCCACGGCACCTCCACGATTGCACGATTGCAAAAACATTCATTATTTGTTTCATATACTTTAGGGTTAGCTTTTTTATATGTTTCATAGCCATCTGAATTAATGTTATATATTGAGGATATACATAAAGCAGGTTTTGTGTGGAATATCTTATCATTGCCTCTATTTTCTGTCTACTTAGGTTCAAATCATCTGTATATCTTCAAGAATCCTTTAAAACCTCAGTCTGCTGAGGGCACTCCAGCGAGCATCGATTGGGAGTTTGCTCAGAAAGAACTTGCTCAGGCTAAGGGATTTAATACCAGTACATCTGGACTAACAAAAGATCAACAGAAGGCCCAGGACCAGATCCTGGAACTGCTTCCCATGGTGAATGAAGTCAATGCCGTTAGTGAAGAACTCAACAAACACAAAAACTTTGAGATAATACTCATCAGCGGGGCTGCACAAGATGGCCCTAACAAAGAAACAAAGTAAGTCCAGTGCCCGGTGTCACAAAGACTCGTGATAATGGTAACTACCCTGGCAACCTTGATATTGATTGGTAGCTGACGATTTTTTAACCATGGTAATTATCGTGAATGGAAAGTTACCATAATCATGATTTTCTTTATAGGGCTAAGAGAATCTCTCTTTACTGTGCATGGTTCCCACTTCCAGGTGAACCGTTGAAGAATGCCAGGACTGGCTACTTGGAGCTCATGAAGACTTTTATTCCTGATGCCATTAGACTGGAATATTCTTCCATTCTGCCATTACAGTTAACTGCACTTCAGTAGCCAGCTTCTGAGGTTGAGGTGCAGAAAATCCAACTGCACTAAGACTGCGTTGATTCTTTTTAACAGCATGTAGAATAGATTTTCCACAGCACTGTACATACTCCTGCACAATTCTACAAGTATGACGATACACCAACCCGGTGGACTGTACTTTCAGGGATGATGATGATGATTATATGTGTTAAAGTTATGTATTCATGGGGTTGCATTTTTTAAACGCACCAGACCTGTGGCTAAAATACTGCTTCCCTCAGCCCATTTTCTTCAGCCTGATCATTGCAAGACCATTGATCATTCCTTCACTCTCCATATGATCAGATATACCCCCCCCCCTTATAATGGTAGATGACCGCAAGCACATTCAATCTTTTATAATGTGGGTAAGGGGATGACCTATATAATAGTGTTTTCATTAAATGAGTGTGATGAGATCACCATGAATAACTTATGATTCAAATGAATCGTGATTGGTGGAACCTAACATTAACGAATCAAGAAGATGGGGTGCTATATTTTGACAGAGATTGATACCAATAGAGATTGCTTTGTATCGTGCATTGTTGGTGGTTACAAGTAGCTTTTTGCATATTTCACAAAAATACAGTCCTTGTTTGTGGCAATCCAGGGGCCTGTTGCAGAAAAGTTTGTTTAAACGTAATTCAAAATATCAAGTGCAAGTCCTGAATACGAGTGCTTCATTGGCTGAAAATCAAGTTGTGCAAGATTTTTTGAGTTGCGTTCGATTGCAACTCTTTCTGCAACGGGCCCCTGATCTACAAATTCACTTCAGTGTATTTGAAATTTGGAATTACTAGATAATTAGGAATTCAGGTATACTAGTATCCTTGATTGTATCATCGATGATACGTCTGGTTCTGATTATTGAAAAGGTTTGACTGATTGTTTGGATCATGACATGATTGTGAAATGAATGTTTTGTATGTTGATGTATTCTGTTTGTTTTGTTTCCAGGGTGACAGTCAAGATGACCAGTCTTCTGAATGGTAATGAATGGCTATGGGAAAGGGGCAAGTTCATCAACAGGAGATACGTTGTCCAGGTAAGTAGTCACGAAGGAAAAATATGAATATGTTTGATATGGAGTGGATTTTGATTCAAATGTCCACTGTCAGGGGCATTATATTTGCATGGTGGATTTAATGAGAATGATTTGAGTTCAGTAAGTTGAAGATCTCATTTGTCAAAGTGGAATGTCTCTTAAAAGTATCTTGAGGTCAGTTGAAACATCATGTATGAATGCACATTTAACCTCAAATGCATGATCAGTTTAAAATATTGAGAATATTTTTGAAAACTTTCCCACCACTACATAAAATGCTATATGATGGTATGATGAGTGGTAGAATTCAGTAATAGGTGTCATTATATATTTGAAAACCTCTTTTTATTTTGCTGATATCTATAAAAATCAAGAGCTTTGTTTTTTACACTCCTTCATCCAATTTCTCTACTGCGGTATATCAACCTTTCACCTCAATTCCTTTTTTTTCTAGGACTTGTATCAGCGATACCTTGATGGTGATGATGATGTCCTCAGCCTTCCAAAAGAAGAAGATCCATTCTGGGAACCTCCTGAGGATGTCCTGATTGGTAGCGCTAATGTCTTCCTCCAGAGTCTCTCTTATGCTTTAGATTTTGATGATAAAGTTACCATCACTGATTTCAAGGTACGTCATAATCAGTCAATAATGATAATGATGACATGTATCTAGAAATGCTAGAAACAAATAGCACCATAGCATGTACATCACATGAATATGAGAACAATGAGTTGTTCCAGTGAAAATAGAGAAAAGAACGATGATCAGATGACGTATGGAAAAGCAAGTTTTAAGGCAGTTTTGAGGCAAGACTACTGGAAGCCATTCTTATTGAAAGAGGGATAGCATTCTAGGTCTTGGAAGCTGCTACAGGAGAACAGTTTCTTGTTGATGAGACTTTTGACAGGGGAATGCAAAGTCTGCCTGTGTCAGTGATTGGATGAAGATTACAAGATGACGTGTATATTTTTGATGGTATTTGTAAGATACTCAGGTGCCAAGTGATTAAGAATATTGGAGACATAAATTTGGAATAGGGGTTACCAGTCATTGGGAGGTTTAAATCAAGATCCATGAATAATTTTGAAGTCATGAATGTTTGCACTTAGTGTGATTTCTCTGATAACAAATGTCATATATCAAAGAATATTTGTCATATATCTCAGATGACCATCTGACAAGAATTATATCATATATAATATTTTGGATCCTCGTTTGACATATTTCTATATTATTATTGCTTCCTTTTTGGGAGACCAGGAAATCTGTATGGGACACTTTTTTTATCACTAAGAATCTTTGTAACCTTTTAGATATTTTGTCAAGCTTGGTCATAATCATATGTACTATAGATACTGAAAATTATAATGTAGTATTTGGTGATACCATATCATTGTGTGATTTTGTATAATTCATGATTTTAGAAAAAGTTAAATTTGGGCTAACATTGCACACTTTGAGGTGAAATGGGACATCAAGAAATCATGAAATTTGAATTGCACAAGTAGAACTTAAACATGCTGAGAAGAAATGTGTACAATTTCTCCCCCTTGACCAAAAAAAATGACTGCCCCTATATTTAACCTGTCCGTTATCAAGCAATTTTGTTGTCAGAAGTTTGCACACTTACTAAGATACCAGCTAGCATAATAGAGGATCTACAACATCTGTGTAGTGTACTTGCAATTTTAAACAACATAGTATAAAAAGGGTTTTTAAATGTTAGTTTTAACTTATCTATAGGGCTTTTAAGTTCTAAGAGTGTCCCATTTCTCCCCGTGTCCTCTCGCCATCTCCTATTTGGTACTGTTATACAGAGCTTGGAAATCTTGTTAGAATATACGTACAATGCTTATAATTGTTATTGTTAGTGTTATTAATTTTCAGATGGTATAAGTGGTGAAAATAACAAACATGTATTGTGAACATTATCATAATTTTATCTCAATTTGCAGGGTGCTGAACAGGGATACCTGATTGTGAATGTTTCCCCTTGTAATCAAACAGGGAAAACCCTCCCTGATGATGAGTTTGTCGATGATCCTTCAGAACTTCTTGGAAAGCCATACCATTTCAAGGTAGGTGTTTTTTATTTCTATTCAGTGGGTTGTCCAGATGCAATGGAATTTTTCCTATGAGGTTTAACTTTGTACTCCAAAGATTTGGTAATGTGCATATATTTCTTCTTAAAAGAGTTTCATTCCAATTGCTTGCTCATGCATTTTGAGAATTCTCAATGACTGTTACTTTCCACATCAGAGTGATTTTCATGTCTTGTTTAATCATCAGGTCACAATCCGATCTGGAGAGATCAACAAATCCCGCTTCTCTCGAGGCCTCCATGTCACCTACCGATTCATGGATGATCCCGACCTCACTGTCACCCCCGTCATCAAGGACACACTGTCACCGGAGTGGAAGCACAGTCGGGTCATCTCTATTGCTTCTGTTGATCAGAAACACTTGGATTTCTTTGATTCTGGTCTCATCTCCTTCCAAGTGTATGGGAAACAGGTGGACTCGGATCCTGACCCCAATCTCACTAAACTTACCACAAAGGTTAGATATTCCCTTTCCGTGTTTGGACAAGAGTTCTGGTTTGTGATATTCTCTCCAGAAAGTTGATTTCAGAGAATATGTTACATTGAGCCAAACATAGAACATAGTCTCAAGCCCAACTTTAAACTTGATTCCTTATTGTCACATTGTGTTGATTAATATCCTTAGACTGTTGCAACTAAGCCCATTTATCTTTAGGGAATTCAGTGTAGGAGCAATGCTACAGAAACAACTGTCATATCATCAACACACTGCAAGATTATCATGTTATGTTCTGTCAGTATATATTTGTTTACCTAATGTAGTTGCTTCATTGCTTTATATTATTTTGTCATGAGGTATTGAAAAAAATTCCTTGTATTTGATTGGCCGAGGGCAGATATTGGGTATTTGTCTATATCTCTTTACATACTAAAATTATCATTTGACTCTATTACGCATCACTCTTTAATACTGTAGTCACAATTATTATGGCATGTTTATAAGAATGGTCATGCTTCCTTCTTCCATTTTACAGGAACTACGTCAAATGAAGAATATGAATGACGGTGGGAGCGCAGGACTTAACCGTTCCATATCAGTGGTAGAGAAAGATGAGCTTGCTCAGATCAAGAGTGAATTAGTACTACTCAAGAAGAAACACGAGAGATTAGAGAAGAAAGAAAGAAGATTACAGGTGAATGCACATATAATAATGATAATAATATTCCACTTTTACATAACACAAAAGATATCAGGGGCCTGTCTTATAAAGAGTTACGATTGATCAGATCAACCACAACTGTATGGAAATCCATCAATGTCATAATTTTTTTCTACAAAAACTTTGCACAATGTCCTTTGTAAAGAAAAAGAAGCACATTGAATTTTCAAGGAAATGATGAATTTATGAATATTCATATCATCTAAAAAATATTTTGCACAAACATGCATTTTAGAAGTTGACGTTGCTGGCTTTCCATAGGTGTTGATTGGATCAATCGCAATTCTTTGTAAGAAGGGGCCCAGAACTACGTCGCTTTACATATATATTTTTACCCTGGTCATCGGATCCTGGCTTGCCTGCACACAATGTTCTCCACTCCCTGGGGAGCATTTCAACAAGGGCTGGATACTGTGCAAATTGGATCAGAATTTCTATGTATTTCATTAATATGAGTCTTGCACAACAACAACAAAAAAGAACTTTCAGCTTAGCATATTTCTAGTTTCATGAATTTGATATTACTTCTACAAAGGGAAATTATGATATATTCCCATTTTCTTCCTACTTTAAAATTGGTCTGGATGATTATATGGAAGCATCATTGGAAGCCCTAATTGGTAAATTTGCAAGTCTATAACCTTTTGAATGTTTATTTATTTGATTTTAAAGGAAATTTGCAAGGAATGGGAGGAAAAAACCCCAGAAGAGCAACAGTTTGCCCCTTTCTTCCGATCTGTCTCAGCAGTAGCTAACTCTACTGGTACAAAACTCAAAACAAGAGTACAGATGCTCAATAAGGTAAGATGCTTAAAGGAAATAAAATATGCTGAAGTATTATTTTGCTGTGATAGGTTTTTAAAAACTGAATGTCAGATATCATAACCCATTGATATTTTTGTGATGTGTAACAAAAATCGACTGCAAATTAAAGAACTGTTTGGTAATCATAATTGCAAATTGGGCATGTTTCAAAAGAGTGAAACCAAGCACAGGTCATAATTAATCAAATTTCCCTTGAATCAGCCAATCAGAAAAGTCCTTTCAAGAAATTGAAATATATCTTGTTTCGGATTGGTTGATGCAGGAAATGCATCATCTTCTGAGCCAACCAGGGTCTGCCTTACTAAATTGTTGAATAATTTTGGTACAAGAAATGTGATTTTGACTTCCTTTTTTGGCAAAACTGAGCATCACTAAAACATATTGACAAGCACTAGTTTGTTGTTTGATATAGTATAGTGCAGTGTGTCTCTAATAGAGCACCACATTAGGTTTAGTATGCGATTTTTAACCTTGATTGCTTTATTTTATAGACATATACATGTTCAATGTTCTTGTTTAAATGAAATCTGATACTCTATGAACTTGTTTTCTCCTTGGAATTAATTTATTTGTCCAGGCAGTGAAAGGGATTGCATGCTGAAATATCTAATCTTCTCTATCAAACATTTAGATGATATTATCTAATAGTTGTAACAGGTAGAATGTGTACCAATTAAGGGATGTGTGTGGATGTATTAAATAAATATATTCCTAAGTTACGCTGTACCTGTTCAAATGAGACAGTACGCAAATTGTGATAAAATTTTATTCCGTGTGAACTATGTCATCTTTTATGCATCAGTCAGCTAAATGTGACTATGTAAATGTGATGAATGATTAACTACCCCTCAAAGTTGTCAAGATATGCATGTCTAGTGCAAGATCAATGATAGGAGGATTAAAAAGTAATTTGTAAGATGGTAAGGTATTAGTATGGAGGAACAAACAATGTGTTAAGATTATACATATTTGTTGTCACTCTCACAGAACAATTTTTAAGAGCTTTAAAAGATACAAGATCAATAATATTGTAAACAGATATCAGAAAAAAATACAATAATAAAAGATGTCTTGATATTTATTATAAAGGAAAAATCTGGGATATGTAGCAAAAACGTAGTTAACTGATTATGATAATGTAGGTTTGATTTTCTGGTAGAAAATAATTTCCATGTCGATTGTATTACCAGTAATTTTATTTGGTGAACTACATCTTTCTAACTCTTTTTCTGTCCATGTATTAAAAACTTGATACCGAGTTAAGCTTTTATCAAGCATATTTTGGACTCTTGTTAGAGATTGCTCAAACAAATGTTCTGTGACAGAAATACTTCTTTTCCTTTTAATATGGGAAATATATACACAAGATTTGTTGAAGGCTTTGCAGCAAGTACTTTTCTGTTGCAAAGGGCTGCATTTTTTGGCATTTATCATGATTTTGATGGCTGAGTTTGAAGAATGCATTTTTTTCTCTGCATAGAAACAGTAGATAATTAGTCTGTCTCGTGTTAAAATTTGAAAATACTCTGGTAGTTAAATTATATATTGGGATGTCTGTTAGATTGTTATTGGAATTCACTCAGAGAATAGTTGTTCTTCTCAGAATAGGTTTTCATTCGTTGACATGTATACTGTGTAAAAGAATATAATTCAAAAGTGATCTGCTGATCCATCATGATGGAATTAATTGCAATTTAAAAAAATTGTCGCAAAATGGGAAGCTACAGTTAAAGTAAAAAATAAAATATCAAAGATGATTCAACACAACAAATTATTTTCACAAGCACACTCTACTTCTAATAGAAATTAATTGTTTTGATTATTACAGCATAAAAAATGATAATTTATAGAAATATTCACAAAATACAACCTGGCATTTCCTTAACAAAATATAATTATTTCACACTGTTTAGTATCACAGTATTTCTTGTGGTTATTGTAAATGTAGGGTAAGTCTTTCAATTTTTTTTTGATGTAAAGTATCCCTTTAAATTATTTGTAAAAATCATTATAATCAATAATCTGTTTTAAAGTGATTGTTTTGACACGTGACAAATAACACATACTTTACAAATTGTTTTATGAGACATGATTTGGAATCTGTCCAACTTCCCTTTAAATAGATACATTTTAATATTCCAAATCAGTCTGACATACAGAACTCTTATAAGAGCTTGCATGCAATGATATTTTTCCCTTTCCTGTTATTAATTTATAATTTCCTGAATAGAGTTTGTCTATAGCTATAAACTTTCCCTAATTATCCTTAAATGACCAGAATTGGAGTATCATTGTATCTTTCTCTATATGATGCTCTCCATGACTTTTCTGTATTCAGCTTCATTTTCTCAACCTGTTTTCAAGTTTTATTCCAAAATCTCTATAATCACGATATTTTCCTCACCTAGATGATGTCGGCACATAATTATGTTCGCAACAAGGCTGCAAACGGAGGCTCTAATAACAATGTAAGCCTACGATGTGGGCCAGTCATCGCAGGGAATTTTGGAAGGGCAGTTCTTGATTCCATTGAGTGTCTAATATATCATATGCTCTTCATTTGTCTGTTTTCATCATGGCCATCTAATATACACCATGATCTGATTGTAATCATAGCTCAGCATCTCCTAACACACATTGATATAATAATTTACAAAGTCGTGTTTACATAGGCCTAGGAAATTGATTTAAAAAAGTAGTATTGACACACTTGATTGAGCATTCAGAGGACCTCTTTTTTGCCCTTCCCATGTTTGTTTTTTTGATGGTTTTCTTCTATTGCTCTCAAATGGATAAGCCCAAGTTTGCTCAGTATGTTTATTTAGTCAGTTTCATTAAATTATGATGTCATAAAACCACACAAGACTAACATGTGCTCTTTTAAGGAAAGGCGCAAAAGATGTTTTTTCAAGACAAAGAAAACGATTTTACATTCTTTACTGCAACAACTTCACCAATTAAATTCAAATGAAGTGTCTGACATTGATTTAAAGTGTCCATGTAAATTTCACATCACATTCATGTAGTCATAGATGTTAATAATATAATGACTATGAAAGCAAAGCTATGTAAAACTTCATCATGTTCACATGTAAATGATGGAATCTCATTGCAAATGTATAGGGCTCGAATCTAATAAAATATTACACTTAAGTGAGATTATTCATCCGTTTTATACCCAGAATAGTATGCTTCTTTACCTCTTAAGATATAAGTTTGTATTTAAAGAAGATTGTACTCTAGTAATTTTCAACTCTTTGCTTCATACCCCCTCTTATCTTTCTTCTCTCTCTCTTATTTTCTCTCTCTGTATCTCTCAAATCATTTCTTCGTATCAGTTACAACAATAAGCTTAGATTTAAGTTTCTGAGTTGAAGCATGTATAAATAAATGGTGATTTTGATGCAGATATAGATGTAGACTATAGCATTATTAATTGCTTGCCTGTTCACTATGATTATTCATGTATTCCTTAATATTTTAAGATTACAAATACTGCTCTGTTATAAATTTCTCTCTTAATTGCATTTAGTATATTTAATTTTAGCAATTATCTATAGGTCTGATATTACAGGAATTTTCTTTCCTCATGTAATCCAACTGTTTATATATTTTAATGTTGAAATTCAATTTTTTTTCCTTCTCTAGAATTATATGTATGTAGAGTATAGAAGAAAGATATTTTGGTATTCATCTGTCTCTTATCAATTTCATTTAAATCTCCCCTTCTAGCCAATCCACAATATCTATAAAGAAGTAATATCTTTCTAAATGGTCTTTGTAGTCAAAGACTTGAGACTATTTGTAGTTGACATCAATGTTAGAACTTAGGAGATCATTCTGATGTGGTTTTCAAATTGCTATTTTAGAATGCTTGATCCATGGGTGATGTCATTGGTAAAATGGAGTTTTTATTCACTAGACAGACTTGGACAAACTGGAACGTACAAAACATCCTGGACTATCCTCCTCAAGCTAGGATACATGTAGTTTAGCTTTATCTTTGCATCATAATATCGCTTTAATGAGTGGGATTTACTGTAAAACAAAAACCATTTTGCAGTGTGCACTATGTTTCCAATTTCCATCATTTTGCAAACAGGAGGACAGCGTAAGCATTTACAGTTTTGAGCTAGACCCCGACCAAAAAATGCAGCCTTCATCAAACAATTCTCCACAAGCCGCCAACGGGCCTCCGAGGCCTCCATCGGCCAAAGTCAAGGCTCCTACATCGCCAGCAGGCACGAATGGCACCACCAAATTACCACCACAAAACAATGGAAGCGACAAAAAAGCTGATGTAAGGGATTGCCTTAATCCAGCTGCCAGTGTTGTAGTTCACCCCCTTGTTCTATATTTCGTTATTTCTGTGGATATAATTTTACCTAACCCAATCAAGCAACAAATTGTCTGCATTCCTGCAATATCTTGTCTGTCTATTATCATGCATTGTAATGAGCATCAAGCAGCTGGCGCACTGGGCAAATTGATTTGCAAGAACACTAACCACTACCGCAATAACACAGGATAAATTAACACCACTGCCTGTATTAAAGTTCATCCTGCAAATCGGCAACTAAACACTCTGCTGTTGTAACATCACGCATGTAACTTAATTGTTTCTCATCTTAGCACTCTTTACTAATGATTCCATCTAAATTCTGTCTGTGCGAAGCTCTTTCTATGTCTGATTTGCTTGCTGTTAATGATTTGATAATGTAATTGCTTGTATTGGCTGACACTAAAGCTGTTCATTTTAGACATTATACTTGTGATAGCATTTTCTCCATTTAAACTTAGATTTATTACTGTATTGTCTTTAGGAGGGGTGGAGCATGGCTTTAGAAGATTCCTGTTCATTGAAATATGAATCGTTATTGTTTCATAAATTAATGTTTTGGTTTGATTCTCTTTTTCAAGCAAGTTAGGAGATATTTCATCATACTCATAATTTTTTGTTTAGATACATCTCTTCTCCTTGTATGTTACTTCGGAATATTGCATGTTTTTGTTGATGATTCATGCTTTCCCATCCCTCTCTCATTTCTAGCTCTCGCTGTTCTTTTGTTTTCTTTATAAGTTTTGCTACTTTTTGTTATATCTGGATATGTTTTGTCTGTTTGTCGATAGGTCATATTTTTAATTTGTAGGGTGAGAAGACATTTAAGATTTGTATTCTGAAATGCTAAAATTATTTTATTATGATTATAGGTGAATAGATTATGAAGTAATTAATGTCATATTCTCTCTCATTTTTGTTTTGGGGGGAGGCCATTTCTCTCTTTTTCTTTTAATGTGAAATAGTATTTTGCCGAAAAATGAATTGTACAGAACTTTTCATGTCAATCTACTTTCACAATTCTTCGATATATACACACAGTGTGATTCACATTTTGCATACCAGCTAATTCAAGTGATTATTGAAGCATTTCCATTTTTATAAACAAAATTGATGTTTGAAATATGCAATCTTTAGCACAGAACTCCTGCTGTGTGCACTTCTGTTTAAAACATAGGAAACTTTAAGTTCCTGCATTATTCAGTTTAATTTATTTATTTGATTTACTCACCTCACCGGAATTAAACCCAAAATTATTTTTTCACAATCATGTATGTGTCACAATTGACCCCAAAGATGTCATTTATATTAGTTTCTGTTGAGTGTCGGTCAGTTGCGACCAAGCCCCAATGATTTCACATGGGACCTGTCCACCCACCTTCTTCTCAACCAGAATGTCTGTTTAATTTTGATATTTGTAGATGAATCAAGTCCATGAAGCAGCTACTGGCAAGAAACCACAGTCAGGTGTCTGCGTATGCATGTAGTCATGTGAGAAGACTTGTGATATTGAAGATACTCATTCTATGTTGCCTATAATGTGCTTCCGTTCAAGTGTGCTATCTCTCCTTGTAAAATATGCTTCTGTAACGTTCTTGTTGAACTGCATGAGAATGATAAGAACAAGTGTACAAATTGGATGTCTTGAAAATTATTCTAGATATTTGAAATGAAAATGCACTGACAATTTCCTGTTTTAACAGAATTCAGGATAATAACTTCCATTTTAAAAGTTCTATAAGTACTTCATGATAATTGTCTTATAAAGAAGTAGCTACATTTTAACTGAGAAACTGAGAAAGTCCATTTGTTTACCTCTTATAAAATGCACATTACTTTGTTCCAGAATGCAAAAGATTTCTCAAAATCTTATATTGTCTCTGCATTTGGTGCATTTTGATAATAATACCATTATTAAGTCATGAGATGAAAAAGTGAAACATTGAGTTATTTAGGGTGGAGGCTAGATTTGTTTGTTTACTTTTTTAAAGTATAAATTAAAGTGTGTGAAAGAAAAGTTCATAGACATACATTTTGTACATTCCAAGTTCACATTCATATATTTGTTTCATAATATGATTTTATTGTCTAGTTTCAACATTCTTCCCAGCTTTACAAATATTCTGGTTTCATTTTGGTGAACACCATGCCTCTTTCGGTGATTGTTTCTGTGGCCTATCTCTGTTGAAATCTCTTCACAACATTCCTTGTTCATCGACTATATCAATTACGTCTTTTCTTCTGTGAGATTAGGAATAGTTTGTATTTTCTCTCCATTCATTATCTGCAGATGACACTGATATTATTAGCTTTTTCTTTTGCATGTTGCATGATTACACCATAACTTTTTAATTTTGATTTTTTAAATTAATTCAGTGATAAAGATTGCTTCATATTCTTTTCTTGTCAATATTATTTGTTGATGCCCTTGTGGTGTCAGATTGTCTTCTACAATGTTGCATAATCTCTTCCCCTAATTACTCTTTTACTATCTTTCTAATTTGTAGAGCTTGGTTCAACAAGTGAGCTCCTTGACTTCAAAATAAACTAGTTTACATTATTTTGTACATGTAGGCATTTGTGGAAAAGTTATTATTCAAGAGTTGCTCCTGTTTGGTTAAAACTTTTGTTCAAAGACAGGAATCAACCTTAATCTCAATTTTTACCAAAAGTTGAAGTAATACCCTTTTGAATCAAGCTCCTCATTTATGTCATTGATATAGTGAGATAAAGATCTCTGTTACATTCTCCTTTTGTTCATAATATCTACTGGCATTTACCCATCTTTAAAATTGTATTCATTTTATATATATTGGTATGTAATCATCTGACCATTTTATGGGAAAACATATCTACATTTTGTCCCCTGATGGATCCTTTGATGCTATTGATGCAAAAGAATAAATTCACCTTGTTTTTAATTTATTTTCCAAATCTACATTCATGTATTTTCTTTGTATACTTTATTCAAAACTTACAAGACATAGAGATGATCAAATCCTGTAAACCCAATTACTCCAAAGATAACCGTGTATTGGCCCAGAATTTAAAGGCTTATGAATATTCCTGATCCAATTGCAGAGCATGGAAAAATAAAGGAATTTAACCTGATATTAGATTTTGCTCCCCATTCTTAATCTTCTTCCATTTTGGTGTGGTACACTCAATTGATAACTGACTGCACGTATTATCAGCAAGTTCACTTTTGAATATTATACAGTGCGTCCCACAAAAAAGGAAACCCATTTTCAGAGATAGACTTCACAATTATTAAATATGTTTTTTACTAAAAATTTGATACTCATGGCAAGAGTGGAATCCCTCTTGAAATTGAAATCAACAGCTAAGCAAATCGTTCATGCATGGCAGATTACAAACAATAAATATTGAGGCATATCAGGAACAATTTTTGCAGAAACTCACATGTGAATCTGAATCCTTTCTCACTTCAGGGATCAGTGAGTGAAACTCAACAAAGAATTAAAAAAGAAATGCTAATGAGCCTATCGTCAAATAAGCAAGGTCGTCATATCTCGAACTAATCAAGTCCCCCTTTATCCGACAGTTACCATAGTAACAGTACCTCTCAGCCAATCAACATCAGAGAAAGATGTCAGATCTGACAACTTGTCGGATGAAAATGTTAATGAAACACTCCCCTGGTTTTGACATTGAAATTTCAAATTTGTCTCGCTTATTATATAATGCATGTGTTTGTCTCATGTTAGGTATCAAAGTTAAGAGGAATAATTGAATTATATGACTATGTAAATGAAATATCATAATTTATTTCCCTTTGGAACGCACTGTATATAATAGAAAGGACTGTGTCCTAGATACCACCTTAATTACTACCACATAGGCTTGGCACTCCCTCATTGACACACCCTCACCCCCTCCCCCCCTCCTACACACTCACCCTCCCTGTTGCTTCTATTTATCTAATATCCATCTAAATTCTGGCAGGCTGGCAGCTGGATATGATTTATACTTGCATCAGCAGAAGCTCTATTATCTTAATGCAAAGTTTAAAAAAAAGTGTAATTATTTTGCTTTGTAAAGTTTATATATGTGTCTGTATCCCTTGCTGAATTTCAGTATTTCTTTTCATTGCTTGTGGATTCCTTTTCCTTGTATTTTTTTTCTTTTTTCTAAGTTATTGATCTATGTGAAGTGAGCTGATCTAAAGAAATAGGCTCTTGATTTAGAATAGTATTTTAATTTTGTTTTAGAGTTAACTGGAGCAATTATGTCTTTAGATATTAGAGTTTGTGTCAGACATTCCTGCTAGCTCTCTTAAGATTAAGTTTACTTAATACATATTTCACATAAAGTATCTAATGTCATGACTACACTCAATAAAAATTTAGTGTAAGATCACTGTATATTTTGATATACTGTACAGGTTTATATCTATATTTTTAAATGAACATTTGAAATCATATTTACTTGCTCACATCATTCATGTTCCATGTAATTTTCAATTGATCATTGCATTCTGATAGTTTCATTTCACCTCAAATTTATTTCTTATGTATTGATTTCATTAAATTTACATTTCGTTTCAATATTTGTTTTTACATTGCTTTATATCTAGAGAAATGGCCTTCCGTTAATTGTTAACAATTTGCTTTAAATCATATTTCTTTCAGCAGAGTAAATTAATTGCATTAATCATTATTAAATACAGTCAGACTTTTGATTAAATGTCAGTTTAACTTTAAGTTAAAAAAGGTACTAAATTGGGTGCCCCCAAATGCTGAACGATGGATTTAATGTACTTTCTCTTCAAACATATTCTATTACACCAATTACAAAAGCAACCTCTATTGAAAAGCAATAATGTGAGATCATTGAATTTGATGGGGTTTTTAAAAAAAAATCAAATTATTTTTCAAATGGGCATGTTTTTCAACCAAATTTTGTCAAAATTATATTTCATATGACATGTACAATGTTATAAGAGAAGCCTTTCATCCATTCTAACTGAAAAGTTGACACACATCAATATGCTTCTCCCGAACAATGTACACTTCCATATGAATTTTAAATAATAGGCATATAATTGAAATTACTTCACCAAAGTCAATGATCTTGATATCGTTTTCTTTATATTGGATGATAACCTACAATCCAAACAGAAACAAAGCATTTTGTAAGCAAAAATACTGACAAATAACTATTCTGCTTTTTAGCATGTCTGATTGTATAAAGACTTTATTTTGATAGCATCTCATTGGCCCAAATTCACAAAGGTGGTTTTTAAAAACATCAGTTGAACCCATGGTTTGTGCAGAATTCCTGTATAAATTACACTTATTTACCTCGTATATTAAATAATTTCCAATGCTGATGCATGCTTTTGTCACAGTGCGCCAAGTTGGCATCTGTTGCCGTGGTTATCCATGCTATTGTATTCATGAGTGCACTCTTCAAACAGTGTACTCATGAATAAAATAGCATACTTAACCATGGCAACAAGCATTAATTTGGCGCACTGTGACAAAAGCGCGTATCAGCATTGGACACTTTTTAATATACGCGGTACATAAAGCATAATTTATACAGGAAATCTTCATAAACCATGGGTTCAACGTTTAATCGATGGTTTTCAAAACCACCTTTGTGAATTCGGGCCATTGAGTGTGTAAAGGCAACCAAATAATTTAGGTAGCTTTATTTGGAGGCTCTTCCCACAAGTTTGACTGTATTCAAGTTCATTGATATTGCATTGAATAACCCATCATTGACAATGCATGTAATCGCACAGTCATGCAAGCTATTTGTAACACATTGTTGTCGTTCCATTTTGTATATGTATGGGGGTATTTGTTGCTATTGATGTTTGTTAATGGAAGGTGATCGGTATTACTAATGCTAGTTCTTAAATTGTATGATTCAGGTAGAACGAAATGATAAGTAGCTTTAATAAAAATGTATTGTTAGTTGATTTATTCATTCATTGAAATGTCTGTCATCCAAAGGATGGAAATAAAGTCAATTTTTAAAAGAAAGTTCCGGAGAAAAGTTTAAAGATCTATTATGAGATATGAAAATATACATTATACAAGACATTAATTTTTTCCGGTAAATTTTGTGATTTTTATAAATAGCGCACTCTCTTTCATGGATGATTATTCTTTGAAGCATATTTATATACGATTAAAAGTTTATTTCCGCATGTTGCATGAAGACTTTGAAAGGAAATGTGGGTTTGATCATGGTATAATATCAGCTATGCAAGCAATATTCATGATGATAACGATAATAAAGCTCATATAATGAACCATCAATCTAATATGATTGTTCTGAGAAGCAGGAGGGTAAAGAAGTTAAAGGAGTACCGGGGGGGGGGGGGGGCTAATTACAAATAATGGAAATAGCTGATTTAAGATTTGTGAAATTTGTTCTTATCACGAGATTTCATTTTTCATCATGTTTATTAAATGTCATTTCCACAGCTTATGAAACTGCAGAATGGAGCAGGATCAGGACAAGGGAATTCTGGGACAGTCGTCAGAACGAACAAACAGGGAGAGAAGGTAGAGGGAGGTAGTAAGGCGTGCATCGTTATGTGACCTCTGTCGGCTCACAGGAGATATCATGGGATAGTATCATTCTGGAGGCAATAGCTGTGCCGTCATTCATATGTCATTGAAGTTGACATTGCCTATATTTTTAAGAGACATTCTAAGTACTATATGATGAAGGTTGGTAACATGGAAATTATCACTCCTGTTGCTTTGTAATTGTGAAATGTTGTCAACAGTTCTCGGCCGTGAGAGATGAAGATTAGAATTAGATTAAATTGTTGATACAGTCAATTAAAGTTCTTATTGATTAGGAAGTATTTACATGCATGGCAAGCCACCTTGAAACCCACATAAAGTTGCCAAATTGGTCATTTTAGCTTCAGAAATCAAAATTGAGAAAAATCGGTGATCTGAAAGAGTAAACCACCCTCGGCCTACAACCGAAATATGAAATGTTCTCAAGCAAGGTACAAGTGTTTCTAAATGAACATTTCTCACAGGTGGACTGCTCATAATTCTGACAGATCTTTCACAAAATTTATGTCACGTTTCAGTGAACCTAAAAACTTTCAAGTTCATATTGGTTTGGCAGAATATTGGTGGGTTTACATGTAAACTGGGTGGTCACTTATTTCTTAAACTTTTTCATTACATAAGAGTCAATTGCTGAGGCATTCAATGATTAGGTTATCATTATTGTAGTTGTGTCTTTTACAGAGTTAACAAATATGATATATGAGTCTTTTCTTTCAAGAAAGACTGCATTCATAGTATCAAAACTTATCTATACGTTGATAACATTTTGTATAAATTCATGGTATTTTTTATATAAAATGACTTAATTTGATGTTCATTTCCAGTACTGTAGCTTAGTGGTATTTTGTCATCATTTTTGTTTTCTATTACAATCTTGCATTGGTCCTATTTAGACACAGCTAAATTGCTGCATTTCAAGTGGTGATATTAAAAATAAGAATCCAAAAGTCTGGTATTTTTTTAGAAATCCACATGGACGTGATCCTCATTTCCAATATTTGTGTGTGCTATGAACTAAATCCATATCATTAAAACATTATGATGATGACAATTATTGTTACCATTATCAGTAGAAGTAGTCTTAGTATTGTCATCATCATCATGATTAGGATATTTTTGTATTTGTTTCAGGTGAATTCATAGTTTAACATGCTACAATGACAACCCATAGAAATTTGGTTATGTAATGTTGCTTCTTTTAAAATCTAGTAAATATTTCATTTGAAAAAAAAAAAATTACTCAAAGTTATGTGTAGTTTGAAGGAAATTATGCTGTAAATAAATATGATTTTTGTTCTTCTTGTGCTAAATATTTTGGGAAATGTTGCTAACTATGTTGGTAGAGCAATTCGTTTTGCATTGTAATGAGAATATTGTATGTATATTTGGTTGTTACAGCATTATTATTTATGACATTTGTATTTCATTGGAAGCGAAATCAATATACGCAAATCACATACCAGTTGATGATTAATTGACTTCTCAAATGTGCTATTAGGGGAATCGAAGATGGAGCCTAGGTTATATTCTACAAAATTAAAGCCATGTATATTTATTAGAACTTGTGATATTTGGTGGGTAGTTTAATTTTGAGCAGAGCTTTGCGCTTTTCTAATCTCGGTTCTTCTTGAGTGTGAAATGCAACCTATCATGTGGGAAAAGATATTATTATGATCAAATGATATTAATTATATCAATCGTTTGATATTTGATTTCATAAGTCGATTTCAGCTATGCAAATATGCAATATGAGATATATTACCAGGAAATGTACAATATTTCTCTGTGCTACAGAATATAGAAAGTAGAACCTATGCTGTAAATTTTTATATAAATATATTTGATATGACAAAATTATGGCACACAATTCTGTACTACATGGATATGTTACACCATTTTTTAATTGAAAAACATAAATGTTGCTGTAAATAACTCAAAGTTCATGGCGTTTTAGTCGAGAACTGCCATGCATGGTTTGCTGGAATGGTAGAAGCACATTTTTCACTGGTGAACATAAAAAAGCATATGACGCAACCATAAATGTTCTTACCATATGTGTATCATGTATGTGAAATAAAAATGAGAAAATGTTATTATAGCATATAGGTCTCAGTTTGTATGTGAAAGAAAATGATATCGTGAAAGATGAAACACATGAATAATCCAAAATGTAGATGCCACAACTCCTTTGTCATTCAGAATCATTGTTATTGGTTCATTTCACAGGCTAGTCTATTAAGAATGAAGAATGAATTATTTGTAATGATTATCAGATCATTTTGTGAGTGTTCAGGTATGCTATACCGTCTTTCAATTGATTACATTTTTAGTATATACTCAGCTCCTCAGGTGATAATGGCTTGATGCTAGATAAACCGTTGAATAAATTGATGATTAAGAGGGGTTGCTGGTGAAATTAAACATTTTGATCCTGTGAAAAATGCCAACAAAATTATGGGGAAACAGATTCAGGGGGGAAAATGGTTTCCTACAGGTTATTCCTAATATAGGCTTAACTGTAAATTGCTCAAATTATTTATAGTTTCTGATTTGTTTTCTTTCAAATTCAAATCTAAAGAACTTTAGAAGTATGTTATTTCAGATGTTCTGATCCCTTTTTCACAAGACAAAGAACATTCTTCTAGATTATGAGATGCGAGTTAATCCAGTAGAGTCATCAAGTGCCTCCGATATTTAAAATATAAATTTGACTTTTCTGTAAAAAATAAATTCATAATGTTTGCATATGAATATAATATATTGATTTACTTATTATAAAAAAAAGATGTTGAGCTATAGTATTTTGTGTTCTTGATGATCATTTGTTTATATTTTTGTATTTTTTTCTCACATCAACATACGTAATTTCTACCGTACATACATGTGTGTATTACTATGTAGTCCTGCGGAATATTCATGTGGAATGAATAGACCCTTGTTTACATGACCCCTTAGGAAACTGCCGTCCTCTTAGATATGTAATTCTGTGTGATCAACAGACACCAGATTACCTGACCCCTTAAAAAGAACTGCCGTCCTCATGTAGATGATATTATTTTACCATTATCTTTACGTTTCTTTTTCAAAATCTTAAAATGTTTTAACAAATTTTGTAGGTCGTGATGAATTTCAGATCAATTTATACTACATCAGATATATCCGTCCATTTAATATTTGTAATACATTTTGTATATACATGTATATCATGGTTGAAAGGACAATATTGTAAATAGAATGGTCCAATCATTAAAAAGAGAAAAAAATCAGATATTTAGAAGGATAATGATCTTGATGTCTATGAATTATATGTAAAAAGTGAGAGGGGATGAGCTGTCTTTCAAATACATGTATAAAAAGAGTAAATATCTCCATACTATTTGAATGAAAAATGAGTGATTGGTAGATAATTTACGGATAACCTATTTATCAATGTAGTCTTTCATCTGTACATAATTGTGTGGTTATTACTGATTTCTTTGAGACATCTCCGTACTTCCATTTCCTCTCACAGATTTCTTGTGACTGAACAACCTTGAATTCATGTTGATTAATCATGTGGCACATTTAATAAATAATATCATGTACACAGAAAGTGATTGTTCTCCTGGTTGCTGCTGCATTCTTTGCTTTGTTGTCTGCAGGGGTTTCTTATTATTCCTGGCAAATTTTCATAAATGCATTCACATCACAGATGTTTTATTAAACTTTATCAAACTCCAAACTTAAGCAAAATTTTTGTGACTTGAAAGTTGAATACTGATGTGTGTTTTCTATGGGAAAAATTAGATAATTAACACAATCAATGATCAGTTATTTGATGGTGTTTTGTTATATCTGAGAAGATAAAGTCACTACAAATGTGGTTTTGGCACTTTTTGTCATTTTTCTTTTGAAACTCCTTTTTGAAAAAGGTTTCATAATTTGAAAGTTTCTTCAATTATTCTGATGCACTAATGTGCATGTTCTGTAATGCACTACCTATATGTGGCAAGTTATTTGAAAATGTGAATGGGGGGGGGGGGGTGTGGTACAAATTGGCTTTCAGAATCTTGATATTGTATTCAATATGATACAAAGTCAAATGAATTATATATTCTCATAGTATTGCATTTAATACATCAATTTCAAGGAAGACCTACCAGGAAACCTAGACAAAATGTAAGAAGCCCTTTTCAGCCATGGTTTAAAATATTTTTTCAAGGGATAAAACACCCTTGGCCAATGACAGTTTGTCATTAAAACTCGCTTAAACATATGCGAAGTGAGAATAGGTTGCATAGAAGAAAAAATAGTAGAGATTGGGAGGATGGGACAGGGAAATGAGGAGAAGAAGAATAAGAAGAAAAGAGGAGAAAGAAGTGGAAGGGAAAAAAAAGAGAAGTGATGAAGATAAAAGGAGAGGAAGAAAAGAAAAGATGAAGAGGAAAAATAAGGAGGGGAGTAAAGAGAAGTGGATATAAAGGGGGTGATAATGCTATGAATGATTCCTAAGTGTAATCATGTTGATATTATTAGCTAGGTCTTGTATACATGTGCTGACAATAGAAAATATTCCTTTAATTGGCAATATTTAACAAATGGTGTGAAGTAGCAATTCAAAGTATTGATTGGCAGCTTTCCAATTGTGAATCAAATGAAGGCAAAATTAGTTGACACTTCTGGCACACTTAGTATTTCCATCGAGAAACCCTTGAAATGCTATATATAAAAACTCAAATATATTAAAGTGTAGATCCATCACTTTATCCCTGGAATATGTTATACCACTTTTTCCATGTTACTTGTGAAATATAACCAAATTAGAATGCATTGAAACATATTTGGCATTAAAAAGGCATATACCTTAACAGATTTGCTGTGGCACTTTGTTAAAACATGGTGAAATTAAACATATATCATATTAAGAGGAACTAGTCTGAAAACAAGATAAGTAATTGATAGGATACTTAGAAGATAAGCTACCACTTTATCGGGATGTGACTCCCTCAGAGCACCTCGGAAAGCAAGAAAACAGGGAAAGAAATGTAAGATGAGAACTTCTAGTTCGTCACCTCGTCACCCTGCTCCGCCGTCACCCTGACGACACATGACGCTCCCGTGGCCGAATTTATTTTCTATATTGCCCTCTACTGTTCCGTAATGAGACAACGTCGTACAATAGCCACGATCTTCGAATAATAATAACGGTCCTCGCGAGAAAGCATGGCTACCCTTGTTGAAACGCCACTAAGTAGACATGAAAAAAGCCTTGGTTTGCTCACTACGAAATTCGTTGGCCTACTTCAAGAAGCACCAGATGGAGTATTAGATCTTAAACAAGTAAGAAAATGACTGTCAGTGTTACTAGTGTTTGTGAAGGGTTCCATTTTAGCTCCGTTTCAGACCATAATAATTCGGGAGGGGAGTCGAAATAGTTCGCGATCGTGCTGTAGCTGTCCATTTCCCGTGATTGAGTGAATGAGAGTGTGGATAGATAGACACGCAGCTCAGCGCACACTGCATGCTGCATGCATTGACACTGTCAATCAATGGCGTGAAAATGTTGAATTAATGAATAGGGATAATGAGTCAGGAATTATTGACATTGATCAATGAAAGCAGAATGAAAAATATAGATACTCTAGTCAATGCAATGGAAGGTTAAGCAAAATTCGTTTCCGGGTCCTGGAATTTGGAAAGTGGAATTCACGGCCTGGACAGTAACGCCAACGACACGTTAGATGCGCTGGTCAGAAAATTGGGATTAACGTTAGACTATCCCAGTTTGCAGGGACTGTCTCACTCTCAGTCTCAGTTTACAAAGATTTCTCCACACAAGAAATCTAGGAAAGTTTATTCACCTGTCAAGTGCGCTAGTCAATGTCAGGTTTCATAACAAGAATACAACTTAATACAAGATTATTCGAAGACGGCAAGTCATGCAAAATGGAGGTGAATTGAGGTCACTGAATCTATTTTTTTAGCATGCTGTATCCCCATAATTGTTGTCTATGTCCCGCAGGGGTAAGTGAAAAATAAACTGTCCCCATATAAAAATACTTTCAGTGCCAGAGTTGTAAATGACTGGAACTCCTTGCCGGCAGAGATAGTTACTACATCAACGTTGAACAGATTCAAGTCACAGTTAGACAAGTTTTGGTCTGCAGTGCAATATACTCACCCTTGGGAATAGTAACTCTGGCACAGCACACAGGCACACGTTATTTTAATAGTTAGATGGAGATAGCAACAGTGATAGACCTGGAAACACGACTGCATAAGTAATTGCATTTTTCCAGTAGATCCGGTAATAAAAGGTAATAAAGGTAATAAAGGACAATCTCAATTTATCAAGACATGATTTGTCTTGGTTTATTCTCGAGGTCGGACATCCGGGGATTTTCACTCGCTAAAGTAATTTCCGCATAGCAACCAATCGCGAAGGTGCAAACAAAGCTGGAACAATCCGGGCGCGCACACAAAAGTCCATTGACTCAGCTAGCTTGAGATATACGTTGAAACACCACCCCTCTTATTTTGATAACAATTGTCACCCCCACTTTAAAAATGAAACGATCGTGAGCATTTTTTATAATCTATATTTTGATACCAAATATTGGTAACTTGAGGGGGCAGCTTTGGAAACATCGATTGCTTAGTGTGGGCGTCTCAAATCGTCGCCCAAGAAAAATGGCAGCTAAAATTTGCACCGTACGGACCAAGTTTGCAAGTCCGATTTTGACTGCGCTAAACTCCTTTTCCTTTAGCTGGATCTTTTAACCAAACGTTGCGGCATTTCAGGGAATTACTGAGGATTAATGTCAGATGCCACAAGACACTTTTCAACATTGCAAATGATTTCTAGAACCATTTTGGTCATGCAGTGACAGGTGAGTGGCGCAACAGTAAAAAAATTGCACATGGCGACTCATTGCGCATGGACGTTAAAACTTAGATTAAGCTGGCCATCTTGCCTTGTTCTTGGAACACCCGTACAGACAACATATTTTCACCATTGTCCAGCAATTAAAATCAAAATGCAGTACAAAACGTGATGAAAATATAATGGAGAAACAGCTCAAATCAACGAGTTCCAAAAAACGTCAAGGAAACTGCACAGCCAACACGCTCTCACCCTTTGTTTGCACCTTTGCGATAGCGTTGTTAGGGAAATCACGTGACTGTGACGTCATGCCGACCTCGAGAATGACTTCAATATGAGGATATCCTTGTTTTCTGGGACAATCCCAATTTTTGGACCAGCGTCTCTACTAATGGAACTTGGACTTGGAGCTTGGGTCTGTTGTGTTGGGAGCCAGCGCACATTGTCAGTGAGTCACTGCCACTGACTTTAGCGCCTGGCAAAGCTTTGAATCTATTTAGCATGCTGTATCCAAGTAATTGCTATCTATGTCCTGCAGGGGTGAGTGAAAAAAAATGTCCCCATAATAGGCATAAACAAGGATCATCTCAATTTATCAAGACATGATTTGTCTTGGATGAGGATATCCTTTTTTTCTGGGACAATCCCAATTTTTGGACCAGCGCCTCTACTGCCGGTACTCGGACTTGGAGCTTTGGTCTGTTGTATTGGGAGCCACCGCACAGTGTCAGTGAGTCACTGCCACTGTATTTAGCGCCTGGCAAAGCTTAACCTCATTTGGTTCATGCTAGCGCTAGTGTGGGAAAGTCCAAGATATCGTGCACCTCATATATGGGACATTTTCTGTGGTAATATAGGCAAGGCTCCACATTAACTTGTTTGGGTGGTGGCCCGTTCGGGCAACCAAACCTTCATATAATATTTTTTGGCGGCCCGATATTAAAATTTGGTGGCCCGAAAAATATAAAGAAAAACATTAAAAATAGATAAAACAACTTCTAAAATATTAATTCTGCAGCCACAACCACTAAGTTACTTGTACTTTCATTTTGTGTATCTTGTATGTAGATCTAAACCTTGTTTGCTGTTATTATATTTTGCAAATTGTGGTAAAATATAATTTGTTTTATCATCTTAAATATGAAATGATTGAAAGAGAATAAATGAATTGTATTGTTCCCAGGTTGTGTGGACTTTTTTCTTGATCTACACATAATATAGACACACACTCATATTGGTAAAGTAAATAAATTATTAGGGACAGTGATTTTCCGTTTAAAAAAATTGCCTTTTCCGTTTCAGAAAATCTCAAATTCCGTTTCAGCATGACAGAAAACGGAAATTCCGTTTCCCCATAGACTTTGTACACACGGAAAAGTGACAATTCCGTTTACACATTGAATAGCAAAATCACAACACGTACACTCGCACTGGTCAAAATTTGTATCTGCTACTGTACCAACAACAATAGAATCCGTTCTAATCGGATCTATGCGGGTGCATAAAATATTTTTACAAACCCATTTAGCATGCATACATCCACACCTTTCACATTATTAGCATTATTTCACGGTGAAATGATATTTCATCGATAATTTTGGGTTTTTTTGGACATCGTTATCATCAGTCAACGGCTTTTGCCAATCCGCCATCTTGGATTTTAAGACCACGATATCGTGCTGTTACATCTTCAAACGTAGAGGGCAGCAACACACGACCGTGTAGTTGAACGATATGTGTGCATGTGAAGCCCAACCTGGCCGGCCGGGTATGGGTGCGGGGTACAATCGAGTGTGCTGATGTCGAGTGCAGTCACGATGTGTGAATTGTCATGATAGTAGCGAAGTGAGATCGTGTTTTCTGGGGTTTTGTGGCCATTTAATATTCTCATTTTGTTGTGATTTTAGAGTAATTTCTGTTGCTATTCTGTGTATTTTGAGGGAAAATACGTTTTCCGTGATTTTCCGTTTGAAATGCCACTTTCCGTTTCAAAAGGCCCTTTCCGTGAATTCCGTCCGTTTTCCGCGATCGCGGAAAATCACTGTCCCTAAATTATGCATAACAAACTTTAATACAAAACAATAATTTTCCCTTTCTTCCTCTTTGAATCCCAAAACTAACTTACCCAAAACTAGAGTACAGTGCGTCCCACAAAAAACGAAACCAAGATTTATCGATGATTTATCATAAATTAATCACAAATACAATAAACAAATGACCTACCATTGTAAAGCTTAGAATCTCCTCTTTCATCTGAAATTACTTAGATTATTTCTCATTTCACAAGCTAGCGTTCAAACTCACTCGACACTCCGTGTTGTTGACGATCAGGCATGCATGTTAACCGTGCGATAGCTTCTGTGGGGAAACTGGTGAAAACACGTTTATTTAATGAAATTATGGAAATACAAGCATTGTTTCGAGGGAACATAACTTTTCTACTTCTTGACCATTTTTTGTGATTAAGGTATCAAATAAAAGAGCAGATATTGAACTTTTTAGGCATGTGATTTTCTTTTTGAAATGAGTTTTTGGTATCCTTTCTTCAAATTGTTTTTGCTCACTCATGCGTGAATGAGGAATAATCTAAGTAATATCAGATGAAAGAGGTGATTCTTAGCTTTACATTGGTAGGTCATTTGTCTATTGAATTTGTGATCAAGTTATGATAAATCATCGCTTAATCTCGGTTTCGTTTTTTCTGGGACGCACTGTATAAGGCCCAAATCCAGTTTATTTTTGTTTTCTCTGTCTTGCAGCATAATAGCAGGAGAAAATCACAGAAAAATATGCTGCAAAATTAGAAAAGTGCATAAAAGTGGGAGACAGACAAAAATAATTTTCAAAAAAATATAATACAAAAAGAAAACAAAAATAATTAAGGAAAGAAATGAAATAAAACGAAAGAAAAAAGAAATGAAGAAAGATAAAAACGAAGAACAGGGAAAAAGAAAGAAAAAAAAAAAAAAAAAAAAAAAGAAACAAAAACATGAAAGAAAAATAACAAAACAGAATGAAAACAAAAATGGGAGAAACGGGAAAAATTAAGAAGCCACTACAAATATTTATTATCAGCTTAAAAGTCTATTCTGACTGGAATACAATTAAAAGCAAAGCAAATAATTTTCACTTGCCTTTTGGGAATGGGGCATTTATATTTTCATATTCTTAAGTTTGTATTATTTTTTGTCAGTAGCAACATATTCTTTAATCAGGCAAAGTCAATGGGAAGGGGTATAAAAAACAGCTTAAAAACTGTTAAAAATTTGGAAAAACAATAATGATAAGGGAATGGCAAAAGTAAAAATCAGGAAAAAAAAGTGTGAGAAAATTCCTTCCCTATATTTGCCAAAATGTCGGAAAATCACATTTCATGTCAACGAAATGCCTTCCCAAAGTATTTACTTTCTCAAGAGTGGTTTAAGAAGTCATTTATAAACAATAAAGAAAGAAATTATCTGTTAAATTTTTGCTAGAAAAGAGACAGCTTCGAAAGAAACTAAGTATCAACACACATACAAGTGCACACATGGGACTGTAATGTACTCACCTATGGGTTTTTGTGTGTATTAATTCTTTTAAAATTCAGTCTTTTTAAATCAAAGAGAGGTCATAATTCCTCTTTTTAATGCTTGCAAATAATCAGTTTACACCAGATTTTAGCAATATGGACTGTTGGAGGGCATTTCATTGGTGTTAAATGTGACTTTAACTTAGATTTCAAAGTTCTGTGGAAGATGTCTTAGCAGCAACATTTCGTACTGCAGCTCCCCTAGTCTGTAAGCTGCTATATAGTTGCAAAAAAAACTTGCAATGGCTTCATTCAGCTAGTGATATGCCGTGTCGAACACCGATTTTTAAATTGATTCGACTCAGGCTTACACAGAACACATAGATGAGTACATTACAGTCCCACATGTGCATTTGTGTGTGTGTGTTGATACTTGGTTTCTTTTAAAGCTCTGTCTTTTCTAGCCAAAAATAAATAGATAATTTCTTTCTTTATTGTTTGTTTCACTTCTTAAACCACTTTTGAGAAAGTTGATACATTGGGAGGGCATTTCATTGGTATGAAACGTTGATTTTTGTCAGATTTGGGGAAGGAATTTTCTTACAATATTTTTTTACAAATCTAACTTTTACACTGTTTCCTACTTTTTTAAAGGGGGTGGACAGTGGTTAAACCATATATACCCCTTCCCTTTGACTTTGCCTGATTAAAAATATGTTTCTACTGAAAAAAATAATTATTAATAAAGACCAAAGATCAAAGAATATTAAACAAATATATCAGGCTTTGAGAAAGTATAGTGGAATTATTTATCCGAGGTTGGTCTGGCAATTTCTATTTTTCCCGAGGGGCGAAGCCCGAGGAAAAATATAGTAGTTTTGCCAGTCCAACCGAGGATTAATAATTTCCACTATGCTTTCGAATGAAACGCCTGATATATTTGTTTTATATCCTACTTTTGATAATTTATAACCAAAATCTATGCGCTGAGCTTGGAAAGTCCGGTTACTTGCGTTGAATTACGTACTTTTCATCGAGCCACCGCACTCAGCGCAGATTAGTGCCTGCGCCGGCGCATCACGGGACTTGCCAGGGAGAGAGGGCTCGTTGGCTGGTGCGCCCGTGAGTTTAGCTTAATATCCAGTTTTCCGAAATAATGACGTCAGAATATTGATATAGCGAAAAATATATCGAGGTCTGACGTCATGCAACATCATAGTTGAAATATATTTGGTCACATGATGATATTTGAACCAATCACTATACAGGATTCAATCTATGTAGGATATAATAAAAAATAGAAACACCCTGCATTCCCAAAAGGCAAGTGAAAAGTTCTTTGCTTGGATTTTAAGTATATTCCAGTCAGAATAGACTACTTTTGCCACAGCTGTAAAAAAATATATATATGAAATAACATCATGAGAGTTTTTTTCTTTTCTCCCCCCCTAATTCTATTTTTCTTTGTTTCTTCTGTTTCATCTCTTTTTTTTTTCTTTTCTTCCTTTTTTCTATCCTTTAAATTTTTTTTTCTTGTTCTTTGTATTTTTTCCCCTTTTCCTTTTCTTTTTTTCTTTTAATATTTCCTTCCTTTATTATTTTTTTCTTTTTGTATCATATTTTCAAATTTCATTATTTGTTCCCCCCTTTCATGCATTGTTCTAATTTTTCTGTCATTTTATCCTGCTGCAGTATGTTGTAATGTTCAACAATGTTCAGAGAGAGAAAAAAACAACTAGATTTGAGGCCTGCATACTCTAGGTTTCGGGATTCAAGGGGGAAAAAGGGAGAATAGTTGTTTTGTGTCCGAGTTTGTTACAACTTACAAGCATAATTTGTTTCCTGTACAATTATTTATGTAGGTCAGTATGTAGATCACAGAAAAATGTCGACACAGCATGTGAACAATGCAATTCATTTATTCTATTTCAATCATTTCATGTTTGCAATGATAGAACACTTTATATTTTACCACATACATGTACATGTACAGCATATAAATCAGTTTGCAAAATATAACAGCAACAAGGTCTATACAAGTTGTACAAACTTAGTGGTATTGCGCTTTTGTGAATTCAGTAGCTGTTTTCAAAGTCAGCACCGCTGCTATATTGAATCACGTAATGCAGACGAGACTGCCAGGGGCGTTCCACTTGTTTTCAGGCCCAGTCAGAAAAAACTAACTGGCATCCCTGTAATTTTATTGCAGGGTGAGTTTTGCAGTCAGTGACATAATGTAAAGGCAGTTTGAACTTTGGGTATCTTGTGAAATATGAGTAGAAGAAATAAAATCACAATGAGTTAGCTTAGGCCGACATGTATGTGCCACTAGTTATTGTGTACAATGTAGAGTACATTCATTAAGCAGTGGCACTGTATTTGTATACATAGCTGACATGATTGTATGTCTCCATTCAAACAAAGATCAGCAAATATGCTAGCCAAATACAAGCTTGACAGTAGCATTGCCTTCATTAAAGTTTGTCCAATGATCAATTGATGAATTGATCCATGGACAGTTTATGCACAATCCAAGTTTAGTATCCGGTTTCACTTATGACCGAAACTAAATACGTAAGTGCCTAGAGGTTAAAAAAGTGCACAGGCTTAGATTTTCCGTGTTTCTTTTTTTAGCCCAATTTTTTTTTCATTTTTATTAAATTGTTAAAAAATGATTTTATTTGTTTATTTTTGTAATTTGTTATTAAATATTATGATCATTTATTTATTCAAATATTTATTTCCTATTTTGTTTGTGTATTTATTTTTCTTGGGGGTGAAATCCTGCTTTACAAAGAAAAATGGTGTAATTCATGAGCAGGGTGGAATGAAAGACCTGGACACAATGCCATGGCACAAGACGATTTGTTTTACATTTTTTACTGGATCAATTTCTTTTCAACCTTGTACTCTATGTGTAAAAGCTCATTCAGACAATAGTACATTGAAGCTGAGCTAAATATTGTGTTACAGAGTCAAAGGGGTATGAGGCGTCAATGCATATTTTTTATTGCAATTTGTCAGTAAGCTATTATCCAATCAGATTCTTTAAAAAATGGTGCAATGTAAACTCAAAATTTGCACAGGTTTCACTAACACACTTATTACATCTTATACTGTAGCAAGGCTCATGACATTATTAAATCATTGTGATGTCATTAGTTTTCTGGGCAACTTCAGACAATTTTAAAGACTTGAAGCATGTCACATACTATGTGCATTGATTAAAATTGTAATTGGGGATGATTTGTGTCACCATTTCTGAACAAGGCTAACATCTTGTCTCATAGATCTCCAAATTCTACCGGGTATGAGAGTAGTGCTTCACAAATGTGTTCTACATAGTCATTTATCTACCTTAATTGTTGAAATAATTTCTGAATTGTCGCAATAAAGCAAAATTAAATCACAAAAAGGGGTGCATGTAATATGTGACAATTCACCCTTCACCGAATATTATCTGACCTGTACGGCATTCTTTTTCGTACATGGACAAATCTTTTGTCCATCAAGCTGTGCTATATTGTCACCAAAGAGTGGCCATGGTGTTTGTATATTAAGTACAGAAAAGGTCCTGTATGTTTTCACTGAGCTGTGTGATAATAAGATTTATAAAGAACTTTGAATTGTTTCATTTCACATTCACACATAATTCAGTAATCTCTTTATTTTTGTGAAAATGAAAAATACCCGTAGAAATGTATGTCTTTCAACTTACATTACCTCCAGCCCTCATTTTTGTGCAACATTTTATATGACGGTGAAACGTTTTAGAATTTCACTAAGTTTTTTTTTTTAATTCTAATTTTATCAGATGCCCTATCAAAATATGTTTTCCTTATGTATAAAACCACTTTTAAGCATGGAGTGGAATTTAATTTTCAGTATATACACAAATATGTTATCTTTATAGCTTTTCAATTTCCAAATCCAATTACCGAATTTATCAATTTGGGGGGGGGGGGTTACTTGCAAAAATGGATTGGCAAAAAGAATGATGCCAGTCAATTTGTATCAAGAATTAATTTTAGGAATAAAGTTGAAGAGGTTAACACTTTAATGCAAACTGCATCTGAAGTATAAGTTTACCCAATGGCTGTATTGCACTCAAGTACATAAATAATTTACACAGCTTTCAAACTTTGCTCCGGTATGCATGTATCAACAAATGGCAATGTTTTGCCCTTAATCTTTGTTTTATTGGTAATTCATATGTTGCAAAAATACTTGGATTTGATTCCATACACTGTTCAAAACATATTTCATGCTTGACTGAATACTGACTTTTTTTGTCCAGGATATGCTTTGAAAAATGACTTGCACCAAAATGGAAATGAATACTCTTTCATCTGTTCATGATTGTTTGAATCCTACATTATGTAGGCCTACAATATAAATGCTTAAATTGCTCAGCAGAAGGTTAGTATTGTGTAATTACCCTTGAGAGGGTTGAGGTCTTGCTGGGCATACGTGAAATAGAAAACAGACTGAAAATATCCATGGATTTGTGACCACAGTATCAGCCTTTTCATTGGTAGTCTTTTTTAATTGTGTATGACTCTGAATAATAGTAAAGAAGAATGAGGAAATATGAATATTCAGGAAAAAAAAAGCTCTTTGGGCAGCTACATTGTATTATTAAAATGATAAAGTGTCCAATGCAAACTCCTTTTGGTTACATGGCTGGCATGTTTATTTGATTATTTCTTCTTTTTTTGTACTTCAAGTAAAACACCTCTTCAAGTTTTCACTTAGAATTTTTTTTTACATATTCCCTTAATTCAATCATAATCACAGAATTTAAATATTTAACTTTTGTACATGTTTGCAAAGAGCAATTCATGTTGATAGGGAGTACTCAATTCAGACTGCTACTTATATGTCGATTTCTTTCATTTTTGGCACAACCCACATTTACACCCTGGAGAAGAAAGATCGATGAACAAAACTGTGGCCTTTAGGTGTCATCTGGCAGAACTTTATAGAGCATTATCTCCTTGACTCCTTCATAACTGAAACATAATTTTGACAGATTAAAAAAAATCAATATGCATTTTAAAAACATTGTTTTCTCAGAGTTTAACTATTCCCTTTTCAGCATTCAGTAATGCTTCCATTGATTTTGTTTTCATACACTCAGGCGGCTGACACATTAGCAGTTCGACAGAAGAGGAGAATATATGACATCACAAATGTGCTTGAAGGAATTGGATTAATAGAGAAGAAATCAAAGAACAGTATTCAATGGAAGTAAGTCAGTTATATTTGTTTTTATTTTGGTTGAGATGGATATCTTTTTTTTTCATGTACACAACCTGAAATGAAAAGCTATTATTTCCTAATGGCAATAATCCTGTTTGTTTTAAATTCAAATTATTATTTTTTTATTCTGGTTGGCCTCCGACATTTAGTTGAGATGTTTACAAATTAACACAGTGCATATCATATGATTTTTTTTAAATGTGTGACTCTGTGATTTAATTGGAAACAAATCACATCATTTTATATGATGATTTTTTTAAAATGAGAAGTAGTGAGAAATAGGCTCCTGGGGTGGCAGTATGGAAAACTGTAGTAAATATTGTCATAAATTTGTAATTTCTCTCCGAGATGTGACACCGCTATGATTGTTACAAATCGGTATTCAAACCAATCAAAATCACCCTTAGTTCTGAGTTGGAGCCCTCCTAACCCAAAACGAAGACTCGGGTAAACATGGGGCGTATCCTCAATGCAACAACTGTGTGCATATTAATGCTTTTATTTTACAGAGAGACAGAAATCTGAGAAGGATTTTTAGGAGAGAGAGAGAGAGATGAAAAATGAAAAACAGAAAAAATGGAAGTACAATGTCAGGCCTAACTACATGTAGCATGAAAAAAAATATTTTGCAAATAGTCATGAATGATAAATGAAACTTAACAATCTACATGTAATCTAATCAGTATCATTGTATGCATGATATGATACAGTCGGCATGGTATTGGGATATTATGGTACTAAAAGAAATGACAAAATTTATGACTGCTAGACCCTGTCATAAGTTTTATCATAATTTTGCTTGGAATGGGATTATGCACGTTTATGAAATTATGTATTATTGTGTTTGCGCTATAGAGAAGAGACAAAAATGACAACTTTAATGACAAAAATTTTGACATCCACCAGGATACCAATTCTGTCATATCTCTAAGAAGAGATAAAATATAGAGAAAAGACAATGTTCAGAATAACCGCCCCAGAATAAACCTTGTGATTTTGCTCAATTATGGTAATAATGATAATTCAAATTTCTTATTTATCCCCTCAATATCAGTCCACCCCTCTTTTTATTGATATACTTCAAAAGGAAAATTGTTCTAAGTTACATTATTAAAATAAGTACTGCAGGAAGTCTAGTACCGTCTTTTTGAGAAGATTGATAATACTCAACCGGTGTGTTGGCTCAGTTGGAAGAGCGTCCGTCTCACAACTGGGAGGTCGGGAGTTCAAACCCCGGCCGCGTAAGACCAAAAGACATTAAAAGATGGGAGTTGCTGCTACCCTGTTTGGCATTCAACGATTAAAGGGATAGAGCCTCATCGATCTGGCGCTGCACAGCGGCTGCCGGGCCCATGATTAATTGGGCAAAGAAAATTTTCAGATTATTTCATTTCATGTCTATTTCGAACAATAAAATATGGATTTTCTTTTCTTTCATCTTTCAATGTTTTCATTTCTTTGTGCAGGGGAGGTGGACCAGGTAGCAATACAAAGGAAGCCACAGAAAGGGTAGAAGAATTGAAATCAGAACTTGTTCAGTTAGACCAAATTGAGCAGGAGCTGGACCAGCAGAGGTCGAGGGTCCAACAGAGTATCAGGAATGTGACGGATGATGTAGAAAATAGCAGATATCCTTTGCTGGTTTGATGACTTGTGTGTTCAATGGGGGCTTGGTGTGATCCAACGAAAGTGGCTATGTACGGGCCATGTCCATTTCAAATGTATGAAATTAAAAGTTATTTGAAAAGTATGGAAAAAAATTAAGTATACAGTTCTGACAAGAAGATCAGGTAGCTCTGACTGAGTACAGTGTCTTTAAAACTATCTCAGAAGTTTATTGACTTGAATTATAAGAAGCTTCTATAGTACTGGTCACATGAAGAGTATTGCCAGTCCTTGTACAAATATTATTGGGGAAAAATAGGCAACAACAAAAAATCAGGGTATTAGAAAAAGAAACCATTAAAAATACTATGAGCATGTTTCTATTTCTACAGCAGTCATTTTCATGTGTGGACCATGAGACCATCACTACATGAAAGTTCTCCGAGTTTAGACTCTTCAACCAATATTGCCTTTATCAGAAAAATCATGCATTGAATCTAATTCACAGTTGTGTAAGGGATGTAATGTACTATGTCTTTTCTATGGGGGCATTTTCACCACAGATGGACACAGAGGCAAAAAAATCAAGTTGATATTCATGTCAAATGCTTTATGTTTTTTAATAAAACAAGACCTGAAGTTTCTGAGACACAAATTTTTCCGACTCTGGCAGTCATTTTTTATTTCAAAATGGCTGCCAAAGTGTGGATACAAATTAGTGTTGAAAATAGCATATTGATACATATTTTGTTTTGACAGATTTTTAAAGAACAGGTTTGATCATGATGTTTTCGCCTGTGATTTAGCTTGCTATTATAACACTTTTTAAAATCCCACAGAAAGAAACACCAGTAATTCATTCATCTGATAAAAAAACATTGATGAAGTATGTGATATGGTATGTAATGTCAGTTACTGAAAACATGAACTTTTTTTTCTCATTTCCTGGAAAAGAGGATATATTATATGAAACTTGGTAGATTTCCTCTCTAGGTAACACCCCTCCCTTCTACACCAAAATTAAAGATTACCAATTAACAATGAAGCCATAGGGTACCATTAAATATATGTAATGTCAGTTACCGAGATGTAATGTCAGTTACCATGATAAAACGTTGGTTACCAATATTGAAATGCAAATATGTGGTCAATTTTGTGAAGAAATATTGTACACTTGTTATTTAAGTCTTTCACTTTAAAAGTCACACCAGAAGGAGCTTGCTATTGACTTTTAAAAGGTATAGTTCACAAGGAATACTATATAAAATTATGAAGGAAGTTGCATTCCCATCGTGCAAAAAAATTACTATGAAATTGTTTTGTACATGCACTTACCAAGTACTTAATTGTTTGTATCAGACAATTTTTTGTTTGGTTTTCGGGGGGGGGGGGGGGGGTAAGGGGTACTTTTCCCAACCTATTGCCTAAATCTGCAACATTTTTAAGCTTAACATTGTGATGAAGGGGATTTCCAGGGTCCCTTTTTTAGTTTCTAGGATTCTTTTGAGCATTGCCTCGCTAAAAGTAAATTCCTGGTTTTTATACCTGTTAGTAGTGTGGATGTGTGATACAATTTTGTTTTGGTTTACAAGTATAGATGAAAAGTGAAATTTGACAGTTCTGATCAATGTTGCATGGATCTACTAAAACTGTTTTTTTTTTCTAATTTACAAATAGTTCAGTTTCAGTTTAGAAGCTGGAGTTTATTTTTTGTTGACAGCTAAAAAAAGAAATTAGCAAAGAAAATGATTAAACAAATTATGAAGAGAATTGAAATCGGACAGATATGAACAAGCATTGCTTGCACTGACCAGAATAGAAATCAATAAAACTACATGGCTGCATGAGATTCGGGGGAGGGGTACGTGTAGTCTATGGGAGGAGACCCTTATTCATTTTGCCTTTTTTGAGGGGAGGGGGAGGTTGGAGAAGGAAAAGGTTTAAAAAGTCAATATAAAACTGATGAATATATTATGGGTGTATAGTCAGAAAAATCCATGTGTACAGCCAATGCAATATTAGATTACTATAGGAAAACATGTAGCTGCTATGACCCCACCCCCCCCCCCCCGAGTAAGTAAAACATACATTTCTTATCTTTTGATAATTAAAAATGTGAAGTATTATGAAACTTTTATGATTTTAAAAAGCCTTACATTTAAGTACCAAGAAAATTATGCCTTTGAAAATCATATAGCACTGGTAAATGTTAATGTGTATTGTCAGTTACCGACAAGTAATGATAAAAATGTTCAAATCAAAGAAAGGAATTAAGAAAAAGATTTTTTTTTTTCATTGAAATGTTCCTAGAAACTCTGGTATACTTCCACATCAAGCTCACTTTCATGTGAAGCCTTGCACAGAAGATGCAATGCAATGATTCCACACATTTGACTTCCATGTGTTATCTCTATGGCAAATTAAGTGTAATGTCAGTTACCGTAATGTCAGTTACCAGCATGGTTGTGGAAAAATTATCATAGCCCCCAAAAGACAAAAACGAATTGTTTAATTTTTTGACACATCTTTAACCTAGTAACGGAGGTATATTTACATATTCAAATTATTACTCTATCTACTCAGGGACATGAGATATTTCAATTTTAATGAACACCCTGAAATTGCATGTCCTTTTGCGTAATGTCAGTTACCGACACATTTTTGCTTGCTGATGCGTAAAAAAATTTGGTTACATAGGAAAACTTAGTATCAGAGTATACAGCAAGGTTCACTTTATTAACTCTATCAAAAGCAAACTCCTATCATTTGTTGTTTTAGAGATACACACAATGAAAGGTGTGAAAACATTGTGCCGTGTAATGTCAGTTACCGTGAAAATGCCCATGGGTTTATTTGTAGTCCTGCAGTTAATCTCTATGTTAATGTAAGCAAAAAAAAAATGCTTTCAAGTATTGGTGTTAATGACAAGGATACGTGTAGCACAATATAATCAGTCAGTAATTTTGAAGTGAATTATTCCAAATCTGTTACTTTTGCTTTTATTATATTCATAAACCTTGATGAATCAGTGTAAACTAAATAGTGGTGATACTTGCGACAGAAGTCTGTTCTATTTTCAGTGATTCTCTTTAACTCCGTCTTACATTAGCGTATGTAACACATGAAGATTTATGCAGATGTTTCAAAGGCGACACATTACTAGCAGTACAAGCCCCTTCAGGAACACAGTTGGAAGTACCTGTACCAGAAAGGGTAAATAAATTACATTTTTCATTTCTTTGAATGCATGTTAAATGGGTCATGACCATGTTTTGTAAAAACTTCAGGTATTCAGATCATTCTTTTAATTTTGTCTTGACACTAATTATTTGAGGCATTTGGCCTTATCCTGAAATAAGTCATCTCTCTTCTCGCGTGTGCGCTAGTTGTGTACAAAGTCAATGGGAGAGGAAAGAAGTCACCGCCGCTGACGAAATGAACGGCAGTGAATGGAGTGGTGACTTAAACCAGAATAATGCCAGGCATTTCTTGTAAGATATGTGGTTCTGAAGGAGAGGTTGCAATTTCCTGAGTGGAGTGAAAGTCTGAACGTCTAAATTTCAAATATTATCTGCCCTGAAAAAGTAAAGAAATGGTGATGATGATGACGATGACGACGACGACGACAATGATGACGATGATGATGGTAAATTGATAAATGTAAATAAATGAATGAATGAACAAACAAAGTTTAGAAAAAGAAGAGGAATTAAAGATAACTTACAAAGAATTCATTTCATTTCATTTTTTTTAATCCCAGGGTCCAGACAATCAGAAGAGATACATGGTTCATCTGAAGAGTTTTAATGGTCCTATATATGTTCTTCTAGTCAATAAGGACGAGACCAGCAATAGTCCTGTGGTGGTTCCAGTACCACCCCATAACCTTCAGCCACCCTTACCTGCCCAAAGAACCACTAGAGCAAGTCGCCTTGTACCTGCAGAAACAATAGGTAAAACACTTGTACAGGTGATGTACTCAACTGTAGCAGGATCTTTCAAATTGTGATGTGTTTTTCATTATTATTTACTTACATCTTCAAGGTCCTTTCCTATGTCAGGGATTTTACCGATTGGAACATTTTGCATGGAAGTTCATTTATTGAATTTTTCACTCGACACCTACTGAAGATTGCTGCAGGAGACATTGATCTGGGAATGTCCATCTGTTAATATATTTGTCAATTTGACCCCCTCCCCCTGTTAACTAAAGGTTAAATGAGGGCAATGCACTGGTCTACAATGATTATACAGTCAAATAATGAATTTCATGGTATTCTTTCAGAACAACCAATTGCTGCTCCAGCGGTAGTACTTCAGCAGCAGCAGCAACCCAAACCACCCAAAGTAGTGGCTGCTGCACCTACCCCAGTCTCTATCATTCCTGCTGCGGAACCTATGCTTACTGATACGAAGGTGAAGGAAGAGGTGGCAGAAGAGAGCTTAAATGGTGCTAGCCCAGGTAGGATGAACTCATAACCCCTCTCTGCATATCACCTCTGATTCCTTCTTTCTCTCTATCTGTTCATTGCTTGTTTCTCCTATTATCACATCTTATTGTTCAATCTTTTGAATTCAGATGAAGTCATTAAAAGATATGTTACTGAAAGTGTTTCCAATCCTTCCCCTTCTCTCTCTCTCTCTTTCTTGCTCTTTCTCTTCTCTCCCTATCCCTCTCTTTCTCTCTCTGTCTTGTCCTCTCTCCCCCTCTCTCTTCCACTCCTGCAGTAGTTGCCATGCCGACCCCAGTTTCTATAATTCCTATAGTAGAATCTATACTCCCTGAAACAAATGTCAACAGTGGTATTAATTCAGGTAAGATAATGCAGTGGCTTTGTTACTCGTTCTAATCATACTAAAAGACTAGTTCACTGCCATGTATTTTTACTTTATGTTGGTCTCTCTATCCCTCCATGCCTTTTAAAGACCTTCCACTATTGTTTCTTCTCCTTCCCTCTCCTTCCTTCCTTTCTTTCTTTCTTTCTTCTCTTGCCCCTTTTTCTTGAGCTCTCCCACTCTCCCTTTGCTCTCCTGCCCCCTCTTTCTTTCTCTTATCATTTGCCCCCTTATTGCATCCTTAATTCAGTTCAGTTATTAGAAGGAAGATAACATATAAGTGTAATCATTACTCTTCTCTCTTTCCTTTTCTTTCCCCCTCCAATAACACATTCATTTGATATTGTGTTGTCTCAGAGTTATATAATTTAACTTTTGTCCTTGTTTCTCCAGATTTCTGCCCTATCTCTTTGAAATAATTTTCTTTTAACACCCTTCCCCTCCATCCTATGCATTTTGTCTTGTGAGTCTGGTGATCATTTGACTGACTATAGGTAAAGGAAATAATATCCTACAATACGGAGTTCCATTTCTGCACATGATCAGAAGGAGGTCATTGGTTTAATATCACTAGAGACCTTCAAATCTAAACTGAAGTCTTATCTTTTTTAACAGTATTAGTTATTGACACTCATCCAAACTTTATTATTCTTTCTTTTCTTGTGCGCCTCGGAATAGAATATTTCTAGATAGATGGTGCTATATAAATGCCTATTATTATTATTATTATATTCAATGAGATAAGCACCAAATTTGATGTCTTGATTGTTTGTATATTTTTTCAATTGTGTTTTTATGAGGTCCACAAAAACAATGCGCCCACTAGTGACTGGTATTTAAAAGTTGGCAAACTACATTGTTATAACAACCTGCTAATGCATTAAATGAATGAATGAATGAAGTACATTTATTTTCCAATAATGAAAACATCAATACATTTTATAAACTTGAACAAAACAATGGAGGTAGCAACTCAGAAAGCACAGCTTGTGATGAGTGCACCGTGACATAAACGATAAATATACATAGTACATGAAAGAAACTTACCTAAACAGAGTACAATACAAAACAAGGGGGAAAAGGGGGAGGGCAACTTTATATAAAATACTAGTATGTCATTTGAAACAGAAAATAAATCGTCAAACCAATCATCCCACAACTAAATATATAAGGCAAATCACAAAATTTAGGGACCAGACGTAAGTTTTTTCTTAAGTTTTGTCTTAAAGTTATTTAAAGTTGATGCATTTATGATGTCTGTAGTTAAATTGTTCCACTTTTTTTTACCTATAAAACGAATATTATGTTGATAAGAACAGGTCCTGTGTCTTGGCAAATGAATTAAAGAAGAGGAGCGTGTATTGTATTCATATGAATTGTGATCTGTATCAAACAATTCAGAAAAATTAACAGGCATAAGCCGATTGATACACTGATAAATAAAAATACATTGCTGGTAGGTTGTAATTTCTTCTAAAGTAAGCAGTTTAAACTCAGAGTATAATGTGCTAACTTTAGATCTTATGCTTGCTCCAGCTATGATTCTAACTATTCAAAGTAGAAATGCAACAATTACCTTCATAGAGTGTTGTATCTAGACACCAAAATAAAATCTCTCAGGGGAAGTAACAGCAGCCATATTAGACTCTATTTTTAGAAGCTGTATTAGATTTTTGGACATACTTGACCACTGACTGTCCGTTGAACTTGTCCTAATTATTATTGGACCATTTAAATCATGGTGTAGACACCAAAATCATATTTCTTATATGTATATTAAACAAACTTGGTTTTCAAGTATGAGCAGCCATTTATGTAGACTTCATTTCTGGAAGCCATCTTGGATTTTTGGATATAATTGACCACTGACTGTCCTTTCTAACTTGACCCAATGTACTACTTGACCCTTAAAACCATTGATTACAAACCAAATTAAAGACACTAAAGAAAGAAATAGATGAATTGTGGATTTTTTTAAAGACTTTGGCAGCCATTTTGGATGGCATCTTGGGTTTCCAGGTACTCTGTAGTGCTTGTGTTCAGTCTTACCTGTATCAGTAGATCCTATTACCCCCTAAACCATGGGATATGCACCAATATTGGATTTCTTGGTTGGATAATGAGTGAGTTATATCCATTTTCCTTGAATGGCGGCCATTTTGGACGCCATCTTGGATATTCAGTATGTTATTCTAGACTTATTACTGGACCTATCCTGAAAAAAAAAATCAGCTTGTTACCAGAAATTTCCATGTTCAAACTAACTATTTAATGCTCTTGGCCTACCATGAGGTAACTGCGAACTGGTCTATATGCCACTTTCAAAGTAATTTCATTTGCTGTCGTTCTCTAAAACCGAAGGTCCACCACAAACACAACATTATTTATACTAAATCATTTTGAATCTTTTTGATTCATGATCTAATATTTCTTGGTGCATTCACATTATCATGTCACCAGTACATCTATTTGGCATGTGATATATTTCTTGTAGCATTATATTACATGGGGATATGAAGAGTATCTTCACAGAGGAGGTGTCAAAAATCCTGCTGGCAGTATCTTGTTTCAAAGCTGCCTTAATCACAGGGTTGATTCCTTTAACCTGCAACATGAAGGTCAAATCAGTTGTTGGTGTAGATAATAATTTTCATACTTGTACGATATGACCCTTCATGTAACGATACAAACACTGACTTTATTTTGTTTCATTTAGTTGATTTTAGGCAAAATAGGTAGATAACATGCAAATGCATGGGTAATTAAGTTGTACTGGACAGTCAGATGCCTATTTTTATTTATCAAGCATCTTTAGCCAACAAACACACAAGTATGTTTACAACAGGTTAATTGAATCACCATTCATTTGGATTAAGTCAAGGTCAATGTGATTTTGGTTCACTAATATAACACACCTTGTTTATTATCAATGTCCTTTTCTTTCATTTGTTTTGTTCATGTTGAATAAAATGTGATTTTTTTTTTAAATTCAGACTGTACTTTACAATCTGTAAATTTACATTTTGTTATTTTATCAAAATTCAGCTTTGCTGGTAAGATGTTTTTATCTTAAAAAAAAAAACCCATCTATGTATCTATCTATTGGAAATACCTACAAGCTTTAGCCAGATATCGTCAAATGATTATCAGTTCTTGTAATACGTTTTCTCACACTAATCGTTGGCTCATATACTTAAAAGTCACTGCAATACACAAAAGTTAAGTGGATGATATTTCCGGAGCATATCGGTTACTTGATTGTGTATAGGATGGAAAGTTTTTGCCTCAGGATAATAGTGCTTGGCTGTGATTAAATTCATATGTCATGTAAAGATAAATAGCCTTGACAATTTGGCACCCTCCAATTTGTTATTTCTTATTCAAGATTAGGGTCCCTGTATTGAAATAGGGCTGGGACAGTTTGATTGATTTGTCATTTTAGTTGCAGAATTTAAAAGCTCCCAGTATATCCTATTTGTTTAGATAAAATCTGCATTTTATGTATGATCTTGTCTGTGCTTCCTGATATAGTTTTGCGATTTTGTGATTGGCATCCGGCAATACAATGATTTGTAATTAACACTCATAATCCTCTTTCACATTTCTATTTATAGAGAGTCTGAAAGATCTACAAACAGAAATGCTATTTGATCCGTATAAGGATTCACCATATATGGATGACTTTGCAGATCCTGAAAGTGAGTATACTTCTTAACCCTAATTCTCCCGGGGGGGGGCCATAATGGCCCCCCCCTCGACAATTTTCGCGATATATCTGCTGCGCGAAATTTTTTGACCTTGCCGCTCACTGACTTTTTGCTTTCAAGTCTCGCGCAAATTTTGAGACCAAATTTGTGACGCCCGGGTACGCGGTTACGACATTACGCAACATTATGTAAGTGCATGTCGGACCCAAAACTGCTCATAAACGTGATTTCATGTACAAATCCAATGCAAATTGTGTATTTAGCCAAAATTCATAAATGTATCATTATTTCTACTTTTACTGATTAAACTTAATCAATTTTGCATTGTTTATGATCAGAATTAAGTCTGGAACGATTCCCATTGAAAAAACAAAAAACAAAAAGTAAAAAAACAAAGAAATACATAAGAAATTCATAAAACAATAAAATACATAAGAAATTTATTTCCAAACCGAAGTTTTTTTTAATTGTGATTGTTAAGAATGCTACAAAGAATATTTTTACCAAAAAGTAGCATTCTAGGAGCTTTATTTAGTGAATTAGAGCAAAAAGTATGATTTATGCATAAATCAGCATAATTAATTCATATAAAATAAAATTTCATTATTTTGGAAAATTTTACCATACAGCCTTGTAGATTACATCGCACACTACCAGCGTGCAAATTTTTGCGTCGCTCGCGCGATTGGCGGCCGAGATCTTAAGGGGGGGCCATAATGGCCCCCCCCCCCGGGAATGACAAGAATCAAAATACCCCGGGAGATTTAGGGTTAACATATGACAGTGGACAAGTGTCTCTCGTGAAAATATTGTAGTATACTGCCAAGTAGATTATCTTCCCCCAATCGGCATGATCATGAACATTGATAGTATTTAAGTGCTTGTAATTAGTTTTAGGCCTGGGGTTTGGGTGTATCGGAAATGCTGTGTGTATTTTTATTTTTCTGCTATGTAACATTTTTAATAATGCTTGAAAACTTCTACAAGTTGCCTGAGCAAATGTCCACTTAGCCCTCACCCTTCTCCCCTCTCCTTTTCCCCTAGTAGCATGAAAACAAAAATGTGAAATACTGATATGTTTATTATTCCTGGAGTGTTCTTCCAGTTTAATTTAAACGTGATCATCCTGCAAAGAATTGTATGATAAGTAAGGCAAAGCATATACCTGTGCTGATGTAAACATGAATCACTTGTTTTGTGTATATGACAAATATGTAGAGGAAAGCTATTTTTGTCACTTTGGTCATACCGTCGGTATACTATCACAAGGGAGGTCTATGTGTCTGTTGAGATCCTTTATGCTCAGCTTATTGTATTTCTGGAATGTTTTAGCAAGCATTGACACTCACAGCCCTGTATTGATTAGATAATCCTAGTCTTTGTTGAAGATGATCAAGATCTCTATCATGAACTTCACAAGTCTATAATCAATATATCCTTCCTCTCCAGGAGGTCTGTGGCAGGGGAACTTAAAGGGGGTAGTTAACTGAAACAATGTTCCTTCACTTCGAAAAATATATATATATATTCTTATTAAATAGCTGATAACCATCTGCCTGATGTTCCAAAATGGTCATGTTGCCAAGCAATCTCTATGATATAGGGGAGAGTGGGGTTAATAAGGCCACCTTTTTCATAATTCCAATTTTTCTTCTGAATGCAGTAGAAACATGATCAGGGTCCCATCTCATAAAGCTTGTAGCTTGTTATAATAACAAAATTGCAATAACAGTTTAAAGCTACTGAAATCCTGCAATTTGATTGGTTGATTCAAAATTTGTCATAGAAATTTTGCACTTGTTACTGTAACAAGTCTTTATGAAACGGGACCCAGATGTCTAATACTAGGGCTACAGTAGATCTACATTATCCAAAATAAATATGAGAACTAATAAATTTCATTGAATTAATGGGCATTAAACATTGTTATCAAGGGGCCTTATTTGCCCCATCGAAAGTGGCAATGCTACTTTCAAATTTTTTTTTAGGTTCTGCTAGGTTTGTGCTCCTGGCCATGTGCATTCGGCTATGAGACAATGTTTATGCTCAAAATGTGCTGGATCTGTATTTACCTGGGACCTCAATTACCCCACTCTCCCTATTTTTTAAATATTTTTTTTAGCCTTTCGGGGCAGCTTTTTCTTTTTAAAAACCAGATTCCAAATTATTCTATATTGATGTAACCTACTTAATTCCAATTTAAAATTTTGCACATTTATTATAAAGAAAATTATCTTTGATTACATTTTCATTTATTTTTTAACATTCTAGGAGGTACAAATTTTCCCATGTTTTTCTCTGGATAAAGAATTTCATGAATTCTTGATTTTTATTTTATTTTTGTTGTTACATTTCCCCCCTCTATGCAGAAGTTTATACATTACATGTAACTCTGTACATAATGTAGTGAAGAAGAATTACCCTATTTCTCAAATATTCTGAATATGACTGAAAGGTTATAATTTTTCAACAAATTTCATTTTCGTCGTATTTTGTGCCTGGTTTCTTCCTTTGCTTTCCATTCTCCGACTTTGCTTTAATCAAGATTAATTCTCGAAACGATTCACAATCACTATCAAGTTTAGAATTTTTTCACCATTAATACATGTGCTGAGGAACATACTGTACACTATTCTCAATCAGTAGTAGAGTCTGCTCATTTGTACCCTCACAATGCAGTTCTTGGCATGACTTGCATTCAACTTGGGTATCAAATCTCTTAACAGGGAACCCCAGGGTGGGTTGGGAACAATAGCAAATGACTACAAAGACCTGATTGTAATATAATAGTACTTGTTAAATGGAGAAGCGACATGTATAGAGAGGTGAAGTCAAGTACTTTTTGTTCCTTTAGGTTAGGACCGTCTTGGGGAAAACTTCTGCAGTTCGTTAAATCAGTCGGAAAATAATTTGTATATTACAGGACCAGTCCATCCCAATAAAAAGTTGATTTGAATAAAAGGAGAAAATCCAACGAGTATAACACTGGAAATTCATCAAAATCAGATGTAAAATAAGAAAGTTATGAATTTTTAAGGAATTTGTTGAGTTATTGCTTAATTTCACAAAACAGTTACTTACACATCCTGGTCAGTTTGCAAATGAGTGGACTGATCACTGATGACATCACCCACTCACTATATCTTTTGTATTTCATTGTATGAAATATTTTATTTCTCTCATTGTCATGTGAGACACTCCCGAACATGTGGAATTGCCATAGCTTAAAGTTTAAACATTTTGCGGGTCAGTCAAGTTTGTTATTATTGTCAAATCTCAAAATATTGAAATAATTCCAACAATAAAAAAAAGAGAAATACTGAGTGAGGGACATCATTGACTCTCTCATTTGCAAATGACTGTTTTGTGAGAAATGAAAAAAAATTTAAAATGTCGTTCTTTCTTATTGTACATCCAATATTGATGAAGTTTTGAGGTTTTTGCCGATTCGATTTTTCCCTATTGATTCAAATCAACATTTTTCTTGGCTGGACTGGACTTTTTTAGAATAAATTTTGTATTACATGTACATCTTTTTGTTACTGATGAAATAAATGAATTCAATGGAGTACCAATATTTGAATTAATTTTCAAGAAGAATCTACCTGATTCTAATGCAATTTTTAGAATGAAAATAGTCTATCTTTGATGGTTAGATGATACCCATTCACCTCACCTGGTGGGTGTTTCATAAAGCAGTTCGTAAGTTAAGAGCGACTTTAAGAACGACTGGTGATCCTTTCTTATAGCGAATGGTATATTCATTGGCGATGGTTTTGCGCGTAAGAAAGGATCACCAGTCGTTCTTAAAGTCGCTCTTAACTTACGAACAGCTTTATGAAACACCCACCTGGGTTGAGTGCAGCACATTGTGGATCAATTTCTTGCTGAAGGAAATTATGCCATGGCTGGGATTTTAACCCACGACCCTCTGTTTCAAATGATAGACAACCTCAGTACTTAAACATTCACCTGAAGAAATTGTGGCCTTTGAAAAAGGACATGATGTGTGCTCCTTATGCATGATCCGATAAACCAATTTTTAATTGTACACAAATGTTACTCAGCCCTTGTCATATTATGCAAAATGTCTTAGAGAAAAAAAAAACTACACTCATTTGTATTAGAGGTATCTTGCTTTTGTGTTAAATGTTTAGATTCTCATAAATAATAGAGATTGTTAGATTTATATATTTTCCATCTAACCTATATTTTTTTCTTATCTCTCTCTCTCTCTCTCTCCTTTAAAAAAAAATCTTTGCAGCATACCCATTATTGCGATTATCACCTGCACCTAACGATCAAGACTATTACTTCAATCTCGATGACAGTGAAGGAGCAGCGGACCTCTTTGATCTATTTTCCCAATTATAGGGAAGACTCCAGCAGAGAATTCATTCCTTGTAAATTTATTTCAATACCTTTTTACATACTGGTAGTGGCCTTGTTGAATTATGAATTCAATGAAATGAATGAATTTGAAATTTGATTTATGCATTTTTTTATGTTTTCCCTTTTTATATGTTTTATTGATAATGTGTCATGATTATTTTGGGTTCCGTTATCACAGGCAACATACTGTTCTGCAAATCTTTGTTCTGAAATCTTTTGAAGTAGATTTATTTTATCCCTGATTATCCGTCAATGGATTATAGAGCTCCAGACAATATTTATGTTTCCATTGTATTATTAGAATTTGCCACCTGTTTTCATTTTATATTTGTCTTATTGCTCTGTTTAGTTCAACAAAGAGCTGTATGACATTCTTTTTTTAATATATTTTTATTTTCATTATATGAAGAATCATTGCCATAATATATATTTTTTTCTTCAGAATATTGCAAATCAATGATTTTGCATACATCCTTTATGTTTATGTGATAAAAATATGTTCACATTTAGAGTCCCTTTGTTCCTAAATTTGTATGAAGTTTTGAAGTCCATCATTTAAGTATTATCATGAACCTGAACAATTCAGTCTTTGCATGCTATGGCATTTCTGCATAAAGCTATACCTCGGAATTCCAGTACTCCCTCTAAAGTTAGACCCTGAAATTAGGCTGGATTGTGACTACTGGATTTCAGTCATTTTATGAGTTATAAGCAAATAAGTGAAATTATCCCTGATGCAGTAATCTCATTTGTTAATGCTAAATTGGTGAAAACATCTTGTTAGGTTTTTGTCATCACAAACGGAAAAGATTCAACCAAGACTCTATTGTCTTTCTGATTGTTAGCTCTTATACAGTGATCAGAGCTACTCAGTAAAGCTCAAATACAAAACATTCTCAAAATTCACAAAATTTGCATTATATCTGCACGTTACTTCTAAGCTATGCAAGAATATGTATACAGGTGCAGGAAACCAAAGCAGTAAATTTCTTTGAATTAATCTTCAAAGCTCTTGATGACATGTATCACTATCAGCCCATGTATTTATGATGTACTTGTACCGGTACCTTGACATTTGCTCCGGCGATAATTCCTCAACTCTAAATTCCACACACTAAATCAAATTACCAACTTCAACCCTGGGTTTAAGACTATACCCTACCCTAAACCTAACCCTAAACGTAACATAAACCCCTATTGCAACACTATCCCTAACCCTACATCTTAGACGAAATAAAGCCCGGAGCAAATGTCATGTACAGTCAGACTGCAGGTCCCAAGAAAGTGGCTTCTTTCATCCAAGTGATATTCATGACTTGAGATGTTTTGCATATTTAATGAGCTTGATGCGGACCAAAACACCTCTTTTCATTCGGTCATTGCTGCTCTAATTGTGCATCAAATTTCATGAATTTGGTACCATTGTAAAGAAGAAGAATCATTCTTTCAGGTCATGTGTTTGGATTTATTTAAAGATTTTGTAATATAGGTTAAAATTTTGATCTAAAATATGCTACAAAATAAATATTTTCACCTGACAAAAGCTGCTATTTTCACACTTTATTTTTGTTTGAGCCCAAATGATTTTTATATCATGATAAAGCTGAATATGTATGCTTTGAAATGATATAGGTTTCAAAATAAGAATTGGTTTAATCGGGTCAAGATCACACTTTTCATTTGCCAAGTACATAAAGCAGCTTGAAAACAAGAATACTGCACTCTGATTGGTCAAAGAGACCGCACACTGGCAAATTCCAACGGTTCCAGTGCCTGGGTTCGTGGGAAGGTCACACTTCCCATGTGGTAATCTCCTCAAATACCCCGCGCCTGTTGTTCTGTGAATCTTATCCAGCCAATCAGAACTCTGGATTTCATGCAAGTACAAAATTTCAGAAATCTCGTCTTGTACCTTGGTGGGAAAAGTGTGATCTTGACCCGATTAAAAGGTGCTGCATATCAAGAGTGGCATTGTGAGAAAGTACAGAAGTTCAGCTTTATGTTGATATAAATATCATTGTGGCTCAAAATAAAAAGTTTTGCACAATTTGCAAAAGAAAACAGAGGAATAAAATTCAGTTTTAGGCACATTTTCAGGCCAGAAATTTACTTATTTAACAAAATATTGTATACAAAATAAATGACCAATATGAAAGAGTAACTTTTACTCTATCTGATGGTGCAATAATATTTAATTTAACTTCAGGTTAAAACAGGTAAATTCTTAGAGAAAGAAAATCTCACGAATCACGAGATTTTGCAAGGAGGAGGATTCAGCCACGAGATGATTTGGATGAATCTGGCCTTTTTGCTCATTAGCATAGGGACCTGCGGTCTGACTGATGTAACACCACTTGTAACATGTGGTTGAATCAATGACAGATGAACAGAAACCAAACCAATTTTGGTTATTTTTCATTGTCATATCAATCAGTAGTTTATTTTCTGTGAAAGTAGCCATAAATGTACACGGCTGAAGATGGTGCAGTTTGAATGTGTTAGGTCCTTGCCTCCCCTGTTATCTGTCATTATGTCTTTGTATTCATTGATAATATAAGGAGATAATGGAGCAGTAGCTCACATCTCTCTAGAATTTGCTAATGGAATTGCTACTTGAGTTTGGCCTTATTCTATTCTCAATTTGCACTTATGAATATGAAATGGTTGTATTGTAAAGAACATCATTATTTAGTGGAGAAATCACATTATGATAAATATGTTGGGGGCCAATTTCCACTAGTTTAGCAGGATTTAATAAAGCCTTCAGTACTTGAACCCATGCACTACAATGATTTGAAATTGTAAATAGGAATTGTGAAATGTAAAGTGCATAAGAGTTGCCCGTGGTAAGGTTGCTTAACCTGCTTTCTCAGTGTCTTTCCGTTCTCTATATCTCTCCCTGTCTCTCTGTCTCTCTCTCTCTCCCTCTTTCATTGACTTTGATTAAACCTTACTTTACTCCAATAACATTGTTGTAACCTTGTTACTCTCAGTGAGTTTATGTTAAGTGGATTGAAGTTCAGCTATTAAGGATTTTTTTTTTTACATTAATGGTAGTTACTTCCACAGGAATGCTGTCTTGTGTTTGTTTGCAAATTGGATGTATTTGAATTCCTGAATGGCACATCTTCATGTTTTCACCGTCTCCTTGTATTCTACCTGGCCACTTTGATGGTGTCACATTCAAGAGGCTAACTTAATCAATATAGAATGATTGCTGATTTCTGTCCTCCATGAACATGTAGTTCTTAATAAATGTTACATTTCTTGTTGAAATTTAAATTTAATCCCATTTCACATATAAAAGACTTCAGATTCAGATTGATATATTGGTCTATTTGTAAAGGAAATTTTAAGTGTTAGCATTATATGGTCATTTGGAAACAGAAACATGTAATAAATGCCATCAATTAAGTAAATGATATGAATATATGAATACATGTAAATAACCTTACAATTTGACAATGTATTGGGTTTAATTTATACATGTATATCAGAAAGCAATGCGCTTGTAATGGATTAAGCCTTGATTTTAAGAAATTTAAAAGAAGATAGAAAAGCCTATGAATGGAAGTTCTTGGATGTCCCTGAAAAATGTGTGATTTTATAATTCTGTAGAAGATCTAAGAACATGAGGGTCTCACTGGCATTCCCTGACTCCCTCAAAGTAGTTTTCAATTCATGAAACAGCATGTTTATTCTATGTATATCTTGCTAGTCTCCAGTTGAGGATGCACTGAATTTTTTGTTGTTGTATCATAAAGTGAAGACTAACTTGTGAACCAGTATCCCCTTTGGACTTATTATATCTATAGTTCAATGGCCTTCGGTCTTCAATTTTGGTTTTGAAAAATATGTTCATCACCACAATTACATTTAAACATTGTAAAATTGAAATACATGTATATATGAAATTTATCGGTTATCACAATTCAATTTTTGCATTCTCCCATTGGGTATATTGTATTTATTTGATGTAAGAGCATTTCTTGTACATGTATTTACATTTTGTGCATACATCCACTTTCATGTTGAAAAGCTGTGGTCAGTTAATGAAACGTGTCTTAGAATGAAATATTGTTGGTTGTTTCCTTTCTCCCCAAGACAATTATTTCAAATTCTACTGATTATGCTTTGATTGCTTTCTGCCGTTCTAATAAGTTGTTGTCCTTCATTGATATCCCAGTATGATTTTCATTACTGCTGACAAAGTATAGCAGAATATCCCAAAGTACTTGATATATATGGACACCTTTGGACAGTTTCATACTGTGTAAAAGTAATATTGATATTAGCATTACACTTCAAAAGGGAACAGTTTATATGTTGTCTGCTGCTGTTTTAAAATTATTTCAACATAAAGAGAAATTCAACAACTTCCAAATGAATTTATCCAAACTCTTTACACATATCTACATCTGCATGTCACTTTGGAACTACCTCATTGATACATATTGAGAACCAATTTAAACCAAATCGTTTAAAGGAGAGAAGAGTGCATAATATCTTTCCTTTAAGAAATACAATATCCAAAAAATTTCATTTGATTTTCGGACGAAGATTTAACTCAATGAACGAACAAAAATGATAGTTTCATTTCTGAAGATTCATACCTCAGAATCAAAGATTTGTTTGTCTCTGTCTGCTGCTGCAGGAATTATATTTTATGTTTGATGTGTCCTGTCTTGCACCTGTCATTTTTCTATCAGTTGTTTTGATGGAGAATTTGGTTGTATATTTTCTTTTTCCTTTGTCAATCCAACATTTGCTCTCTTCATGTATCCTTCATGCTACAGTCACACCCAACGCAACCGACACCAACCGACCGATGGTACACTGCAAGAACTCTGGTGTTGACTTAACACCGGCCCGGAATCTATATATGTCCACACCAGAGAAGTGTTAAACAAAACCAGTTTCGTTTTGGTCTAACACCATATAGGTGTTTATACAACACCAATTAGTATTAAAACAGCATCGGTTTGATTCCAAACTGGTGTTTCAATACTTCTCTGGTGTGGACATATATAGATTCCGGGCTGGTGTTAAATCAACACCGGAGTTTTTGCAGTGTATGTCATTAGAAATAAAGTAATAGCCTTGGTCGGTCTGTGGTCTGCTTCACCGTTGTGACTGTGGCATAACTTTGTAAACAGTTCTTCCATTGGATTAAGAATTTGAGTGAATGAACACAATGTTGTGTCAATAATGATCATTAAAAATGCTTGAAAAAAAACACCAAATGTCAAAGGTTGTGTTTTTGTTTAGATATTCATATAACCAGGACCATCAGTCTGTATTGCATTCTCTTTTGCATTGAAATTATAATTTTGTTTAGGAGAAAGTGGTACACATCCTGGACTATTTTATTAGCTGATGTTCCATTGATGATACAGATCGTCTATACCATTAATGGAGACTCTTCCAATTTTTTTAAAAATAAATCTTCAATCTCTGGGATATGGTCATACTCTTTGACCTACTAATAAGGAAGCGCTCGGATATAGACCTCATCTGAAAACTTTGGACCTATTCATTTTTATCTCAGACCATATTCCTGTTAGGTGTTACCATGTAGCTTGACATTACATTTTTTACTATACATCTGAAACGTGAAAGGCTTACAACATGGTCTTCCTGACTTCCTGTACTATTTTCTTTTGGGTCTTGTAATTTTTTAGACCAAATTAATGATCCATGAGTTCGTAATTTGCCCAGTATTTTGTAAGTTCATGCCAGTTCCAAAATTGCTCAAAACCATGATATATTTCAATCTATACAAATACTTTTTCTATAATAAAACTCTTTATAGTTTATACTTTTATAGATTAAGAATAGTTTTATGTTTGTTTTTAATGGAATATATTGGATGACAATTTCCATGAAAAAAATTACAAAGTAAAAAAGAATACAAAATAAATTTGTTAAACAATTACTATTATTCATAAGTAAGAAAATTATTCTGCGAATCTTTGATGTCTATTTGATAAAAAAAAAAAAAATATTCAGCCAAAGTTCAGCATTTTTAAACTTAACTCAATAGATTTCCAAGCGAAATTCTAATTTCTTATATAAAATCAAACTTAGATTTGAGTATAGGCCCACAGTAGTATACCGGTAAATTACATTGTGGGTGACATGGATGCTCATTTCCTTTGCAGTTGCATGATCAACCACTGAGATTTAGGGGGGGGGGGTCAAATTTCACCTGTTCCATTTTATTTGAAAAAAAGTTGGTCATTTTTTTCAATGATTCAGTTATTCTTTGAAACTATTGAAGGGCATGTTCACCTGAACAGAATGTAGAGCTGAATAAAATAAAACAAGCATTAAAATCGGTGTTTAGCATGGTGTGTCAGAGCCTAACATTTTGCTGACTCAATGATACAGATATAAATAAGTTATGAAATTTGTAGGAGTCACTTATTTTTCATATAAAAGTTAAAAGCACTTCCAAAAGCAGTCACTGTGATCGTGCAAATTATCAAGCACTTACAAAGAGTTGCTATTTATCAGATCAATCACAACTATGGACGGCCAGCAACGTATCTGTTTAAAATATTTTTTAACTATGATGTATATTTAGTCATTGTTTTCTTAAAAATTGACTGTGCTTCTCTTTGTTTACAAAGGACATTGTGCAAATTTCCTGTAGAAAAAATATGACACTGATGGATTTCCATAGTTACTATTGATTGGATCAATCGTAATTCTTTGTGAGACGGGGGCCCTGGGGGGTACGCCACTGCCTGGAGTGCTTGATGATTTGCATGATCCCAGTGAATGTTTTTGGAAGAAAAACCAGAGAGATGTAACATTAATAATTTGGTGATAGATGGATTGGAGCTAAATATGTAGTTTAATTGATAAATGGATAGATCACACACAAGAATACTTGATGGCATTGTATATATATTAAAAAAAATTGCAATTGATCATCCTCTCATTCATTACTTTGTCTGCTGCCAGCTGCGGTTTTATTTAGACAGTTCGAAGTGTTTTCTCACGCGTGGCTTTTAATTTTATGCATCCAAGCTGGTACGTAGAATATCAAGAACTGACAGATGTATTTCGGTTTATAGACGATAACGTATTGCTGTAGAATATAAGGTAGGTAAAAAATATAGTTTCTGTTGTTTCAATAAATGAAAAGTACTCTGGTGTGGATGATATTTTGTCTTCAAATAATGGTTTTGATTAGTTTGTTACCGTGACAGCTGTAGAGTGATAGTTTTGTCATTTTTAGTCCCACCTCATTGTGCAAGTTGTTGGCACTATGTCATGACTCATGGGGTGACCATAATTTACGCACATTTTACAAATCATCATGAAGTTCATTTTCAATCAAAAATTTCTCACAGTTTACACAAAATTAATCAAAATCATTAATACCAGACGGAAGGCAAGATCCCAAAGTCAAATTCGCTTGACGGAATTATAAAGTAGGTCAAGGGTTTCGCTCGTAAAGAGTCGTATCACGATCTCTAAATTCCATGGCGATCGACTAGTGCGCGCTCGGCCTCGGCTGAAAAAGCCTAATAGTCATAAAAGAGTGAGACCTTAATTTTCGCACAATCGTTTTGCAAAGCTTTAGAAAAGAAATCAAGTAGACAAAGGTACTAAGAACTAAGATAATTATCAGATGGAGGTTAAATTAATGCCATCATAAATTCGGTTGGTATCACATTTTACTCATTTGGAGACGTAGACCTCTGCTTGCGCTTGCAAGCTGGCGATTTCTTGATGCTTGTTGAGAAGATCGGATTTTCTCGTAGCGGACACAAAAGGTAACAAAATTCGTCAATGTTTTGCCAATATTTTCACAATTTGAGACATTACCTTCAAGAAAATTACCATACTGAGACTGAGTAATTTTGGGTCGCTTTTTCTGTTGGTGGTATCAGTTTTTCAAGATATTAATTAGATAAAGAGATATTCGACCGTGTGCAAAATTGACTGACTCCTTTATTTCAGTGCTTAAAAAATGACAACTCGAGAAATTACAATCAAGAAAAATTCGCATTCGCTATTCCAAATTATGAAAATTATGAATATGATAAAATTATTTATATTTATTACCAACAGTTTTCTTTGCTGTGCACTTGCCTCATACCCCTCTGAATCTGACACAAAAAACAATTTTAACGTGCTTGACAAAAATTACATCATGATTCCAGACGCGCCCTGGACGGGTAAGGATATTCTTGATTATATAATGATGTAAGAAAGAATTGATATGATTTTTTCTTCATATATCACATGAGTTAATTCTAAGTTTCTGTTTCCTTTTTTATATCGAATCTGAGCAGATGTTTTTGGTAATAAATTTGTGTTTGCTAACTTAACTAGAGTTTCTATTTATTTTTATTTTATTTTTTTTAAACTGCAAAGTCTGCATGTTCCATCCATGCCCTTTTTCCACTATAAAATGTTCATTCATATCGTGACGCTCAAAAGTACTGTCGATGCGCTGTCGATTGTCCACGGCTAGCTCTAATCCAGGTACGGCTGTATGGGTACCTGTAGTTGAGAACTAGCCGTTGACGATCACCCACAATACACACACCTCAAGCTCACCATTCGATCAAACAAGATTGAAATTCTGCAAATCAGGCCCATATGTCGGTCAGGAAACATTGATTGTTTAATGCAAATCTATGTTATCTGATACTTTAATCATTTTCTGTTATTTTAGAGATAAATAAGGTAAAAGTTGGATTTTTTTGCCTTGTTTTTGCAATCTTGTTCTATGTATTGCTCTGTGAAATTGAACTGCGGAAGTCTTACGGTACGAAACTGTTTTGGTACGCAGTAATATGTGCGTCCGGAATCATGAAAGTGTCCGGTAATACAATACGTGACTATACTTTTTTGATAATTCCAATACCCCCCCCCCCCAATCAAAATAAAATAAATAAAAAATCACTGTGTTCCAATACTGCAATGTTTATCAGAATCTTGGGGCCCGTTTCTCAACACCTGGACAAGTAAGTCATATCTTTATCCACCAACCACGGAGTTAGTTCCAATCTTATTAAACCTGTTTTACGAAAGGCTTCCTAACTAGTATACTTTGATATGATCGATACTATCGGTTAAAAGAGCAGGCAAGACGTAGCCTTGGTCACAAAATAGCATAATTTTCAAAAAGAAAAATTATGACAAAATTGCAAATATTGTGATGAATTTGGAAATCCATCTTTTCAAAATAATAGCACAGGTAAATTATGCATCATACATACTTAGACTATGAAGACTGGAGCTTTCAATTGCTGAGAACATGAAATTATGAATATTTTATTTCATGACTGAAAAATCACATGGGGAATTTGAGATGGGTAGCCCCGGGGTATCTAATTTTAATAGTTTACGAAAGTAAACCATAACGGTTTCTTTGTAAAATGATGATAATTATACTGTCTTTTATGATTAAAAAAACATGATTATCAAAATATAGTTTAACATAAACTTTTTAACTCTTTGATACCGAAACATACGATTTGACAAATTCTATGCATAAATTAGAGATAGAATTTATTCAAATGTTAATAGGGGTCTGTAAACGGCAAATACGAGTCTAGTTATGGATGGCCTAACGTGGTAGAATCTTCATCAATTAAATTATTTTACTATTAAAAAATGAATGGTTTTGTGGCATTTTACCAACAGTTTTATAGTTTCTTTGTATTACAAATTTATAATTGAATGTATTATCCCACTTGTTTTGTGATGGAATTTAAACTCTATGATTGATTACTTAAGATTATAATTTTCAAATTTCTGGGCACTTTTGCATGTCATAGTGTACCCACGTGATGCCACTACGTCATTAAGGTAGAAGTTATGATAGGTTTGGAGGTGTCATAAATATTTAGTGAGGTTGTTGTACCCGATCTTGGCAAAGAGGGCTTCGTGAAACGGTTAGCGGACAAGTAGCTCACTATCTCTGATTTAGTCAAGAAATTAGACTTATGACGGTGTTGAGAAACGGGCCCCTGATTGATCTGTCTGTATATCAGTACCTTAATAGATCTAATATTAAATGCAATTCAGATTTCAGTTCAGGGACCCCTTTCATAAAGGACTTGCAACTGTTGTAACTTTGCCATTATGGCAACTACCATGGTAACCTTGATTTTGAATGGCTGCTGAGCCCTGTTGCCATGGTAGTTGCCATAATGGCAAAGTTACAACAGTTGTAAGTCCTTAATGAAACGGCCCCCAGGACTTCATTCCTGACACATAGGGTAAAGTGCCCAAATATCGGACACTTATTTAAGCATAATTAATTGGACCAAAACAAAAATACAATCATTGAATTAAATAAAAATCATGTTTATTTCTGTAGTACAAATGTTGAATATTAATACCATAAAAAATTGAATCGAAAAAATTATGGTAAATGGAAATCGGACACTTCTTTAAGTATAATTAATTGGACCAAAACAAAAATACAATTATTGAATCAAATAAAAATCATGTTTATTTCTGTAGTACAAATGTTGAATATTAATACCATAAGAAATTGAATCGAAAAAATTATGGTAAGCGGAAATTATTTAATTACTACTGGAAGCTTTTTTTTGCCAAAAATCGGACGCGATTTCCAAATATCGGACGCGTAGAGTTGTGTGCTGCGATCAATTTTGGTGATTCAAATTGCACTCTGGACACCAAAATAATTGCTTAATTGTTGATAAAATAATTTATTTTTGGTGCGAAAATGCCGATTTTAATAATTTCAATCAATAATTTTGATAAAGATAATGATAATTTACTTTCGAAACAGACCTTTTTTGGCTCTGAACATTAGACGTCTTCTCTCAGCTGCGCGCAACTTCGTTCGGAAAACGAGCGTGAGTGCGCGTCAACAACACGCATTTCCAATTAAATTGGCCGATATGTCCAATGTTTGGGATAGTGCCATATTTGGAAGGATGTCAAATTTTCCGCCATGGGGAACCCCCGTGGTGGCCATTACAGATTTTCTTGCGATAGATTGAACATGTGCGATCTCATCAGCGATATTTCCGGCGGAAATCACTTCCCCCTAACAAGATTTTGGGGGGTCATCAATCTTTTGTAGTCCATAATTAATGAGGGTCATAAGAATCTTTGGAAGTCAAAATCATGGATTTTACCCCTGGAATATTTTTTTTGAGCAGCAACCTGGATCTACATGTACTGTGTGTGCAGTTCAATAACAGTTATAGGGACAGTGATTTTCCGCGATCGCGGAAAACGGACGGAATTCACGGAAAGGGCCTTTTGAAACGGAAAGTGGCATTTCAAACGGAAAATCACGGAAAACGTATTTTCCCTCAAAATACACAGAATAGCAACAGAAATTACTCCAAAATCACAACAAAATGAGAATATTAAATTGCCACAAAACCCCAGAAAACACGATCTCACTTCGCTATTATCATGACAATTCACACATGGTGACTGCACTCAACATCAGCACACTCGATTGTACCCCGCACCCGTCGCCGGCCGGGTTGGGCTTCACATATGCACACATATCGTTCAACTACACGGTCATGTGTTGCTGCCCTCTACGTTTGAAGATGTAACAGCACGATATCGTGGTCTTAAAATCCAAGATGGCGGATCGGCAAAAGCCGTTGACTGATGATAACGATGTCCAAAAAACCCCAAAATTATTGATGAAATATAATTTCACCGTGAAATAATGCTAATAATGTGAAGGTGAGGATGTATGCATGCTAAATGGGTTTGTAAATATATTTTATGCACCCGCATAGATCCGATTAGAACGGATTCTATTGTGTTGTTGGTACAGTAGCAGATACGGGTCATTCCATCTGGATTCACCCAGTGGTTGCACCCGACCGTCTCAGAATTCGTTGTAAATTGGAACACATAAAATTCACCATGGCCCACGTACAAAACAAAAAAAATAAGTCCAATTGGTCCGTCGGTTCTCGCACTACGGCCCGCCCTTTCTCCTTCTCCTTGACCTTCAACTTTCAATGGCCACTGCGTCGTAACGTGTTGACCAATTTTCATGAAACTGGTACCATTTATTAGGAAATTCAGAGAGGAATCCAAAACATGCATCAAATAATGTATTGGAGCGATTTATAAGGTCGTGACCTTTGACCTTTACTTTGACCTTGAGTATGACCCCCGGACAAATAATTTTTTAACTTGATTTTCGTGTATGTTAATTATTTGTATGATATTGACAAAATATGTTAAAACCAATGATGATATTTTATTTCTTCACCTTTTAAAACTCTTCCAAAGATACCATGAAATTTCACTCTAGTCCCACATACTAATATTCATGTTAGTAAAAGTGTTTAACAGTTACATGATTTCTTCCAATCTTAAGTTACAGTATGCATGCACATGAAAAGAAATTAAGCTCATAAGTTCACAAATGAAACATTAAACATTTATGCTCATGAATAGGTATCTGTTTAGGCATTTTGATGTTCAGCAATATATATCATATATATATATATATATTCTTGTTTAATGGTAAAGTCTTTATTTTTATCATCAAATTGTTGAGTATATGCCTATTTACTAACAAGAATATATATATATATATATATATATGTGTACTGTATCAAAGCAATAGCTTTGATCCAGCTGAGGCATGGCGGCTTGTCATTGTTCAAAACCCACCTTCACCCGACAAAGGAAATTATAATTGGTATGGTGTCGAAAATCTGTCTATCTGATGGTCAATTGGATCGGGGTCGCCCTAGCCACTAACCCGTCTCTGTGGTCTAGTGGTTAAGGCACCGGCGTTCAAAGCTGGGGGCCCGGGTTCGATTCCCGGCAGAGACATTTTTTCGGCATCACCAATTTTTCCAAAAAGGGTAGATAGCTCTGGGGAACCTTTATTTAAGCTACGCCTACCATTGTTCTCTTCATCCATTTCTTTCACACTATATATATATATATATATATATATATATATATTAATGAGGCAAAGTGGTAATGCATTGTACTTAGTTCCAACAGTTTATTTATGGTAATGCATTGTACTTAGTTCCAACAGTTTATGGAACTAAGTACAATGCATTACCACTTTGCCTCATTAATATCTTCAATGTCCAACACGCGGAACGTAATATCGTTATATATATATATATATATATATATATATATATATATATATATATATATATATATATATATATATGATATATATATATATATGATATATATATATATATATATATATATATATATATATATATGATATATATATATATATGATATATATATATATATATATATGATATATATTGCTGAACATCAAAATGCCTAAACAGATACCTATTCATGAGCATAAATGTTTAATGTTTCATTTGTGAACTGATGAGCTTAATTTCTTTTCATCTGCATGCATACTGTAACTTAAGATTGGAAGAAATCATGTAACTGGTAAACACTTTACTAACATGAATATCAGTATGTGGGACTAGAGTGAAATTTCATGGTATCTTTGGAAGAGTTTTAAAAGGTGAAGAAATAAAATATCATCATTGATTTTAACATATTTTGTCAATATCATACTAATAATTAACATACATGAAAATCAAGTTAAAAAATTATTTGTCCGGGGGGTCAAACTCAAGGTCAAAGTAAAGGTCAAAGGTCACGACCTTATAAATCGCTCGAATACATTATTTGATGCATGTTTTGGATTCCTCTCTGAATTTCCTAATAAATGGTACCTGTTTCATGAAAATTGATCAACACGTTACGACGCAGTGGCCATTGAAAGTTGAAGGTCACGCCCATTTTTGTCAAAACAAGGAGAAAAGGGTGGGCCGTAGCGCGAGAACCGACGGACCAATTGGACTTATTTTTTTTGTTTTGTGCGTGGGCCATGGTGAATTTTATGTGTACCAATTTACAACGAATTCCGAGAGGGTCGGGTGCAAAATTGCACATTCATTGGGTGAATTGGCATGGAATGACCCATACAAATTTTGACCAGTGCGAGTGTACGTGTTGTGATTTTGCTATTCAATGTGTAAACGGAATTGTCACTTTTCCCTGTGTACAAAGTCTATGGGGAAACGGAATTTCCGTTTTCTGACATGCTGAAACGGAATTTGAGATTTTCTGAAACGGAAAAGGCAATTTTTTTAAACGGAAAATCACTGTCCCTACAGTTAAGTTCATGTACATGTATCTTATCCATGCAAGTCCCCTGCCAATGTGGGTCCCTGTGGTTGTGGGTAGGGAGTTGAAGTCATTTTCGTCTGATATTTAGAACCGTCCAATGTTTGGGGACTTTACTCTACAGCTGCATACAGTCTTAAGCACACATTAACATAAAATAAATAAAAAAAAAAAAAGCTTGCAAAGATGTCATTAGAATAAACAAAGTAGATGATTGTAATAATGTACTAAGAAAGCAAGAAACCAAGGGCTGCATACTATTCTATCCTTGAATAGTAATCTAAAGAAAGAGTACCTGCTGGAAAAAACATGTAGTGTCATACAGTTATGATTCATATTGCTATTATTCAGGGTCGTAACACATTTTTGGATCATCGCAACGCAGAGGTACCACATATGTACCTCAATACCCCCCCCCCAAAAAAAAAAAGGAAATCCACCTCGAGTCCTTTTCCTGGTCCATAGAATAGAAATGTGTTGAATAGATCGGCGTTCAGTCTCTTCTTTGCATAAAATGGCCAAACTGGTACCGATGTGCATGCACAGGAATTGCAATTGCCAATGCACGTAGGTCTAGACCTCTATCCTTTTTTTTTGTGGCTTTTTAAGAGGGGGGGGGGGGTTATCAAAATTGTGAGAAAGTTCATACCTGACATCCAACTTTTGATATGCCCCTCTACTTGCATGGCATGACTTATTTTTAGTTTATCTTCTTTGCAGAGTTTGAAGGTACAGAGGCATGGCAGAATTAGAGACAATGGCAGAATATGGGACTTACCTCCCTGATGTGAGTGGAGGGGAGGATTCACTTCTTTCACCAACAGAGACTGTTCCCTCACTGAATTTAGAACAAACAGAAGAGAATGCTGGAATCGAAGATGAGGTAGGTCTCTTCTTTCCAAGCCAATACTGTTATTTGTATTTATGTTCAAGCTGTTGTGTAATAAATTCATTGTGGATTGATATCAAAGTGATTTCCAAGAAATGGTTTGGTAGGGTTGTCAATGTTTTTTTTGTTCATTTTCTAAGTTGTCTTCGTTGAGGTCCTATATGTATATCGTCACATTCTTGGATAGAAATATTCTATTCATATCTTTAATGTGCTCTAGACAATTATAGCAACATTGGCTTAAAAAAAAGTTTTATGTTTGTAGTAGGTTTCATTTTGATATTTGGAGGGGGTGGGTGTGATGTTTCAGTTTCTCAATTGCAATATGAGTTAGGAGCAAAAGAAGAGCTGGTCTTTTTGATTTGGCAATCAGGAGCTAGAAGCCATCAAAGCCCGTGTCCGTGAGATGGAGGAGGAGGCCGAGAAGCTAAAAGAGATGCAGAATGAAGTGGATAAACAGATGAATCTGAGTTCACCTCCTCCTGCTCAAGCAGTAGCACATCTATCAATGGAGGAGAAGGGAGAGGTTGATGCCAGATCAGTCTATGTTGGAAATGTAAGAACAATCCAGACTTGTAAATGGCATGTTTTTATTGCATTTTCTTTTCTTTTAGCCGCTCTCGCATTTGTTTTTTTAAATCAAGAATGAAATGTCTGACTATTTGAATTAAGAGTATTTATAATTTGTAATGGCTTCAAAACAAGGTGATTCATATTCTGCAAAATTTAGCAAATCATTGCTGTAATAAATAGATTTTAGCCTCGTAATATCAGTTGAAGACTTACATAGATTTGATGATTCATTTAAAATGAATTTAGTACAATGTATTTCACAATAAAGTTTTTGATAGACGTTGAACAATTGTACAACCTCAATTGATAAGACTGTTCTGTGGTATGATATGTGCTTTTTCATATGGCATGCATAGAGAACAGTCTATTGTATTGCCACTTGTGATAATCATTAATTTTTCACTTTCGTTGTCACTCTTGCAGGTGGATTATTCAGCTACTGCAGAGGAATTAGAAAGTCACTTTCATGGATGTGGATCAATAAACAGAGTCACCATCCTTTGTGATAAGTTTACCGGACATCCTAAAGGGTAGGTGTATTTGAGGTTTTCATCCAGAAAATAATTTCAGCTTTATTTTTAATCCCACTGTAGTAAGCCTACCTAGCGACTGTTGCATAAAAGTATTATGGTAACTTTGCCATCCAATGGTAACTCCCATGGTTACAATGCTAAGTAGCCAATCAGAATCAAGGATTTCAGAGAAGTTACCATAGGATGGCAAAGCTACCATAATAACAAAATCTATGCGATGGACCCCAGCAACGTTAGATACCTCTGCCATCAACAGTAAGTTGGTAACTAGCATGGAAGATCTTGCTTGAGCAAAGTAATTGTGACGTCACAATGGAGATTTTCTGTCACTGTATGTGATGTAAAAAAAATTTGGGGAAAAATGAGGGGCTTTGTAAATTTTATTTTGTGAATTCGTATTCAAAATTGTTAATAATGCATTATGACTCAATAGGCAGAAATGGTCAGCAAAACACAAAAGTTTCATCACAGCAAGTGATGATTGTTTGGGTAATTGCACTTAATTACATGATTGACATCCTATCAGACAAAAGCAATATTCTTAATGTGGAATATGATCTAAAATATTTGTGAATATATTTCTGTGTTGAGTACTTTACCATGAACAAAGAATCATATTTTGTGGTTTATTACTTATTCACTTTCGTGTTTCTTATAATTTTTTTCTAGGTATGCCTATGTAGAATTTGTAGAAAAGGACTCGGTAGATACAGCCTGTACATTGAATTTATCTCTCTTTAAGGGTAGGCAGATTAAAGTAAGTACATTTCATTATGATTCATATTACTTTACTTTGAGCTTTTAAAGATTTCTTCTTCAGTAATTCAGTAATAAAAATAATGATGTCTGAATCATACCCATTAGACTTTTGCAGTGCGAGTTGGTTGAACTCGTATCCTGGAAGTTTGATTGTGATCCATAGCATGTTTTGTATCAACTTGCAATACTACACTGTTCATCATTCGTCTGCAAATGTTGATGTATTTTCTTTTCAGATTCTGTTCGATCTCTGCTATTAGGATATTGATTGTTTTATGTGCTTTGAAAATGCTTATCTTGTGTTTTTATACTGCTTTTCAAAATCATTGTATCCTTCGCACCTGTCAGACCATGATTACACGCATCAATGATTTTGTATTTTCAGGTTAATGCAAAGAGAACGAACCGCCCCGGAATCAGTACCACGGATCGTCCTCCACGTGGGGGGTTTTCCGGCCAGCGTGGCAGAGGTAGAGGGCGCTATGGTCAGTCAGCATTTGGAGGAGGAGGAGGATACGGAGGAGGTGGAGGTGGATTCTACAGGGCGCAGAGGCCCAGATTTAGGTGGGTCGCTAAACCAGCCACTTCATGACCTCACATGCATTTGTGTGGTATGTGGCAGTACTGGGTGGGACAGTGAGAGATGCATTTATTTTTGTGTCATGTCAAATCTACAATGTAACCATTTTACATTTTTAAGTAGTGAGTATGAAAGGTATCAAGTTCCATTTTATAGGACAATTCAAATTTGATACTTAAATAATACATGTCTTGATGATAAAATATAATTATCTTCCCCAAACAATTATTATTTTATTTTTCACAGTTCCCCCAAAATTAGCTTCACAGCTTCCTCATGATTTGAAAGAATGTAAAAACTGCTTAATGTTCATGTACATGTATGTAAGGTGCATATGTGCATGGCAGTATCGGGGATGGGATGGGGGACTTGCTACTGTAAAGAAACTTGGAGGTCACAGGTTCATATCAATTCCATGGTGATGTTAGATAATACCTTTTAGGTATAAAGGTATGATTCCTCCCTCAATTACACAACCCCTTCCCTCCCTGATTAAACTTGAATAAAAAACCCCACTTGTTTCTTATCTTAAAGAATTATCTTAATAGTAGTCAATGCATGAAGAGCTCAATATGTTGATGCTTAGTTTGTGTTTGGTCCATGATACAAGTACTTTCTCTGTTTCAACATTCATCACTGATTATCACAGAAATGCATTCTATTCTTGGATGTTCAATGTGAGCAACTTGTGTATAGATGTATTCATTGCTACTTAATGTACAGATTGTATGTTTTCAATTTCTACTTTGCTAAATACCGCAATAATCTGTGATAAAATTGTAAGGGCATTATTAGTGCTTTATTTTGGGCAAGGCCAGGTCCTAGAAACGTTCCTGCTTGGGCTTCAAGGGCCCGTTTCAAGATTGAAGTCACAAATGCAGGCTTCTGATTGGTTGAAAGTCAAGTTGCGTTTGATTTTTGGAACTGCGATGGATCACAGCTCTTTTTGCAACAGGACGCTGGTAATGTTCTAAGAGATTTCCTCAAATTACAGATGTGCTTCATTTGGCGTGATTTTGGTGATAATTTCATCAGATGAAGATTGTACTAATCCTGTGCCTTGAGCCATGTTAGTATTTCAATGAACATTCGTTCTTCAATTTTAACAATGATTCTACTTAGATGAGGTTGTTTTGAATAAGAACAAAGTGTACTTGTATACTGAATATGCCCTCACAAACAATTATTAATACAGATATATGGACTCAATTCCTGTTTGAAGGCTTTAACTTTTTAATTATTTTATTAGACTTCCAGGTTTATCACTTTAGTCTCCACCACTTGGTTATTTACAAAGATCTGTATTGACATTGAAATGAATTTAGTCAAATATTATTAATCATATTATATTGAAACAAAATAGAACAGTTGTTGGTGGATAAATATATCCACTGTTGTCATAAAAAACAATTTCATGCATTGTAGTTTAGTCACAATTCATAAGACAAGAGTTGGCAAACAGACTCTAATCCAGGATTTTAAGACAAGTGATTGATAATATTTTTAGATCTATTTTGCTTAATATGTAACTTGAAATTGAATTGATGAATTGAGCTAATATGGCTTTTTGGTTTTGAGAATGTATACTGATTATTTTATTGGGTTTATTTCCAATTTGTCTAATGCCAATTCGTCCAATAACCAACTCATTTACTATCATTTGGTCTACCATCAGTTCGTCTACTATTCACATGGTCTAATTGCCATTTAGTCCATATACCATTTGGTCTAATTTGACTTGGATGTTGATTGGGTGAAAAGAATGAAATTAAAATTGTTATTAGACCAACTGGTTGTTAGATGAAATGGTCGTAGACGAACTGGTGTTTGACGAAATGATTATCGGACAACATGTAAATGGTTATTAAACCAATGATTGTTAGACGAAATGTTGATGGACGGTATGGCATTAGAGTAAATGAAGGTAGACCATGTGGTGAGTGGACGAGTTGGCAATAGACGAATCGGCACTTTACCATTTTATTGCCCAAATCTTAGAATGGCCAAAAAATGACTAAATGTCCTTCCGTACACCCTTGAGTATTACATAATTTTGTGAAATGGTTGTGGAGTTAGCAGAAAATTGTGTGTATAAGTGTTGCATGAATGAACTTTAGAAGTTCTAAACTGCTATTAATTTTCACTGCCAATGATGAGTCATGAGCAGAAAGGATTGTAAATACAATGAGGATTGTATTTCTGAATTTTTGAGGCATTAATGATTGTGAGTATTATGTAATTTATGATAATTCTTTTTTTTTTTCAGACTGGAAAAAGTTAACAGGATGTGTTGTGCATGGATAGTATACATTATACTAATCGTCCGTGTTTAACAAACTGGCAGAAACTTAAAAATCATTATAAATTTTTTTATTTTCTTATTTTTTTTTATTTCTTTACATTTGGACATCTTTGACTACCTTCTTTAAACTCACTGAGTTCCAGACCATGCAAATGCTTTATCGTTTTACTATGCTTTGATGGATTGTGAAATTGAGAATGCCTGAAAAATTTGATTTTCTGTTTCATGAAGTTACAGATTTCAGCTGCCTCCTTGATTTGATTTTTTTTTGGTTAAATGTGCATTTGCAGTTGTGGTGCATGCTCATCATGTCCCATATATTTTATACAAGCATGAGCAAAATCTAACAATTTGTGAAAATGTTTTTGGACATTTCTTGAATCTAATGAAAATAGACATATTAGACTTACATGGCAGTAAACGTCAAAAATGCATGTACTTTAAAGAGGAACATTTTACTTAGGCATAAGATTCTACTTACATAAGGTTTGCTTGACTTGTGCAGGGTTTTCCATTTCTGTTCATTGGTACTATTCATTTGAAGTTATTTTGATACTTACAGAAATGTTCTTTATTGATGTATTCAGGATTGTGAAATATATCAAGAACACGTATGTTGTACTGTTTTTTACTTCCAAATCACGGCATTGAGAAATGAATTGAGAACAGAACTGCAATTTAAATTGAATAGTAATTGATTGTTCTCATATTGTTGGAGTTTGCAATCTGATTAAAAAAAAAAAGAACTTCATGATATTCTTGGGCATTAAAATTGCTGCGTAGAAATCAAATCTTCTTCTGTATTTAAATAGATATTGAATTTAATCTTTAATTGTCTATATTAAGATGTCCATGTAGACTAATATGCTTTTCACTCTGCACTTTTTTCCCTTAACCCCAGGAAATTGGTGGGGCTAAGGGGGGGTCTTAGCCCCACCAGTTTCCCGGGGTTAAGCTTAGCCCACTTCGTTTTCACACTTTGTTTTAGCAAAGTGGGCTAGCACGGTAAATAGTACGGTACTATCTGGCCCTGCAAAAAAGCAGGGTTAGCCGGCAATTGCGGTGCTAAGAGATGCAGTGTGAAACGAAACAGGGCTAAGCAAAAGTGGGGCTGAGCATTAGCCAATCACAGAAGTCGAAATTGCATGTTAATTGCGCTCTGTATGGTAAAATCATCAATATTTATGAGCTGTGTGATTGCCCGGGGTTAAGGCGTTAACCCCGGCTAAGCATATAGTACGGGGTTAAGAAAGACAGCGTGAATCGAAAAAAAGATAGTCCGGGGTTAAGGATAGTCCGGGGTTAAGGATAGTATGGTGTTAAGAAAATGCAGTGTGAAAAGCATATGAAGGTATTGAGCATTAGATTGGCAGTAGAAAAGTTACGTAATCTGAATATATGAAATGAAAATTTCTCCCAATGTGATCTGAGCCAATTTAAAAGTATTTGCTGAGCTCAGTGGCAGGAACATGTGCATACTCCCTACCTCAAGTGCATTCTCATATTTATTATTTTGTTTACATTGTTATTCGTTACACCCTATTGTGATGTATGCTTCAAAAGGGACTGAAAATGTAAGTGCATCAAGAGCTTGTTTCACAGGAAACATACATTTCTCCTTGGTTCGCTTGTTTAAGAGTAATTAAAATTTTTCTGAGGTTTTAACTTTAAGCTTTATTTAAATGCTCCCTCTTTATCAAACTCCTGCATGGGAAAGTGCAAATAAGAATCATTGTTTTATCATTTATTCTAAGCATAGTTTAAAAAGGAAATATATTTAATGTTGTATATAGCTTTTGTCTATTTCTTTTTCGGATAATCTTTTCATTTACTTTTACTCCAAAATAATTTTCCACAATAAAACTTTCAAATGTGCTGAAAGCTGGATTGTAAGAAGTGAATTATGATATAATTATTAATGATTTTGTTTAATTCATGAAGGTCTTTTTGGTAGTATTAGATTTATTATTCTGAAGTAGTTTTCATTGATATTTTTATATATATTTTAATTCATTCAGTTTCTCACTTATACTGTAGCTTTTAGTCATTAGTATGATTTTACATATATCTTATACACCCTCCTTTTTAATGTTATTAGAGTGGTAATTAAACAAATGTACAGAATACAGATAGAGACATGAAGCCAAGTTATGTCTATCATCCATGTTATATTTTATTCTAGCCCACGTTGAAGGGAACATCGGGATGCTCATCCTGATTTTCCATTTTTTAGTTCATACATATATTGGGACAGTGGTGTCAGAAAGCTTTGAGAAAGAAAAGAGTGAAGGGGCAAATATATTGTGTTTAGTTTTGAAGAGATTGTGCCTCTCCAATATTTTTCCTCACAGCTTCCCATCGCCATTGCTGTGAGGGTACGAATATTCCACCTTGGCTTTAGAAAGTCGAACATATCTCCGGGTTGATCAAATTATTTTGTAATCCCTGCAACTGGCATTGAAATTTCATTTATGCAATAATATCACTTGTCAAAATCTATTGATAAGTCTGTTAAATTATCATGAGTATATAAGGAATTGTAAATACTATAGTATACATATCATTAGCCTTTTTGTGGTCTTCCTATCACAAAATTTGAGAAGAGTAGAATGCATGACATATTGCTGTGAAAAAAAAAATCATTTATGGAAGATATGTGATGTCATCTGAGATGTCTCAATAAAAAATCCCTTACTATAATACAGTGTGTCCCAGAAAATAAATCCTAGAATAATTAATTTGAGATTTATCAATGAGTTATCATAACTAAATACAATAGACAAATGAAATGGCCTATCATTGTAAAGCTTAGAATCTCCATTTTCACTTGGTATGGCTCAGATTTTTCATTCATGCATGAGTGAGTAAAAACAATTTGAAGAAAGGATACCAAAAGGTCACTTGTCAGGGGTGTATGTGAATTCCAGAAAAGTTCAATATCTGCTCATTAATTTGAGAGCTTAATCACAGAAATTTGTTTTTAAAAAAAAGTTCAGTGTCTTTGAAATAATGCTTGTATTTCCATAATTTCATTAAAACCAGTTGATGTGTTTTCACAGTTTCCCTACCGTAGCTATCACAGGATTAACAAAAGCATTTGCTGATTGTCAACAATGGAATGTTGATTAAGGGTGTGTTCATTGTCGGTTTCCAAATTTAAATGGTAATATGAATCATGATTGAAAACATGATTACAAAACGCTGATATAGTGAGAAACAAAGAATGTATTCAATGTCCACTATTCCCAGTCATAAAAGTAAACGTCTTTCAAATCACATAAAAAAGATGCGTTTTTAAATGCGATCACCTTAGATTTTACGACCTTCAGCATCGTAAATATGCGACATTGAACACAATTGAGTTTTGAAACGTCTTTAAATTTGCTCTCGCAGTGGAAGCCTACACAAGCAGATGCCAAATTGATGTTTCTTGTGATGGGTCAAACTGCACAGTAAGGCTGCGCTAACGAAAGTGGGGAATTCAAAGACGATCAACATATAAACAGCTTTATAATTTTGACACTGAACAGTGCACCACTGATCGTGTTCTGTGTTTTGTAATTGAGTTTTCAATCATGATTCATGTTCATTGTTGCTGTTTAGATTTGAAACTCAACATTGAACACACCCTAAGTCCAACAGCTAGCCTGTAAAATGTCTTCATTTGATAAATTTCATATTCCAACTTTATTGTTTGAAATTCTTGAATATTTTCTGTGATTTTTTAGGTATCAATTGAAGAGCGAATAATGAACTTTTAGACATGTGATTTTCTTTTTGAAATTCAGATCCCCCCCCCCCCCCCGACAAGTGGCTTTTCTGTTTGGTATCCTTTCTTCAAGTTATTTTTACTCACTCATGCTTGAATGGGGAATCTTCTGAGTTATACCGGGTGAAAGAGGAGATTCTATCATGCTTTAAAATGTATTTATGAATGCATTATGATAAATCATTGATAGTTTGTGAGTTTATTTTTTTTGGGATGCACTATATAGTTGCATATACAGTATAATGTATCAGGGGAAATAAGAAATAAAGTTAAAGGAAATTCAGAGAATTGTAAAGAGAAAGTGTAATGTAGTAATGTATGTTTATTGGTGCAGGAGCAGTGTCAAGTGCTGTAAAAAAGAAAGAATATTTGTTATTGGAAGACTTGAGAAAACCATGAGATTATCGACCATCAAATAAAACACTCAAATCAATGGCTCAATACAACTTAGATTTTAGAGATGGTTCTTTTGTTCGCTACTTAAAAAAAATCACTGTATTGCCATGCTTATGCAGCTGTGTAATGGTTAAGAATTTAAGATTCACTCTTTTGTTTATTGCTATAGAGTAAACTGAAATTATCAAATTATTTTGTTCTCGCAAGTCACTTCAGAGGTGGATGAAGGACATCTCTCCCTTTATAATCAGTTTTCATTGGAATATAGTTGGTACCATTCTTTGTTATTTGCATTCTTGATCTAAGTTGCTTGATAAAATTAAAATCGGAGAGTGGTTCATAACGTCAGATATATCCTCCTCACATTTTAAAATACACACAAAAAAGAGTTATACTCCACCTGTTTGAAGCATGATTGATCATGATGAATTAATGGATGCATTGTCTTTGATTTGCAGAATTAAGATTGGGATATTCTGAATACAGATATGTGTTATATGTATGTATCTTACAATGTTAAGTGAAGGCCAGTGCCGGCGGCACAGAAACGTTGTTAGCCTAACAGAGTGCTAACAGTAAGCTCAGTCACATCTTTCGGATTGTTAAGTCAAAACATTTATTTCAATGTGTAAGCAATGCATTGTAACATTAGACATCGCCGCCACATTACCGGTTGTATCAGGGCCACTGTTGGCGCTAACAACGTTTCTGTGCGGTCAGTACAGGCGGATAGAAGCTCATGATGTTACTACCCTTCTCACTCTGGGTACTGTTTCATAAGAAGTCATATATCAGGCAAGCGACATTCTAGTGATAAAACTACTGAAATCCCGTTATGTGATTGGGAGAAATATGGCATTTGTTATTGATAACTAATATACTGTGAAATGAAAGCAAAATTAAGAAATAATGCTGATTTAATCAGAATCGTTATGTTTTGAAGGAGTATCAATTTGGCATTATTGAATGTATTCATGGTGCGGTCATGCGGTCAGTGGCTCTCTCGTCTTGGTGAGATTCACAGGTTGAATGAAAGTGATCACTTACAACTTTACAAGCCGTTGTCATTGATTGGAATGTTATGAGGTTTCAATTCACTATATTGAAGAATGCTACGGCACTGCCGAGAATCATGATATGTATTGGTCAGTGTTATTGCAAGCCTATGCAAGGCATGTAGAAGTCATATGTGGCTGTATGATGTACATGTATTACTGAAATACAATATGATGTTGTATGGTAATGTTAAATGAATATGAAGGAAGCATACAATTGAAGTTTACTAATGAGAATTCACATTCAAATACATGTATTACTTGTTACCATGTAGTCTTTCTTTTCAGTTGGTTTTTTCATTTTGAGAGTAAAGAGCATTTTGACTGATAACTGTTTAAAGTCGGAGATGAAATAAAGTGTCAACAGAGAGCCGTTGGTACGACTACCAAATGACCTCGAGGATAGCCCCACAAAAGAAACCAGCTTGAATACGTGTGTGCGAGATGGCCGAATATTTGAAATACTCGTTTTGAAGCACCAGAACAATTTTCTGAAAGGAACCTGTTTTAATAGACATGAAAAAGTGTGAGTATAAAATTGCAATATGTTGTTAGTAATGCAAATTTTGTTCATTGGTTTTTTGCAGGAATCGTCGTTTCGTTCGATATTCTCCATACTGAGGACCCGGGAGCAAAAAAGAAGAGCAAGAGAAAAAAAAGGGGCATGCAAATTTTTCTTTTATAGTGAAGGTAGTAGTAGATGTAAGGTAATGGTATAAAGTCACAAGGGCACCTACTCATAATTCACAAACAAGTGAAATATTAGGCTTTTGTTCTTGGAAAATTTTCTGTTCTGACCTGCTGGGTGTCTTAGCAATATTTCTTTTCCAGTTTTTAGAAAGCAGCAATGCTTGTACTGCTGCTACATGTATATATGTAAGGTAATCATTTTCTTATCTCATTTTCTGTAGTCCACTCTTAATATCTTAACACTTTATTAAGCTTCCCTATGTTTCATTTCTTTTTCAGGTTCCAGTAATGTGAGGGGTTTTAAAAAATATTTAAAAGAAGAAATAAAAAAAGAAAAATAATAAAAAAGAAATGAAAAAAAGTATTAAAAAAGTAAAAAGAAACGAAAAAAAAAGTATTAAGAAAGTAAAAAGAAAAAAGAAAAAAAAAAAGAAGCTACATGCAATAGAGATAAGAAAAAAAAAGAGAGAAAAGAAAAGAATAAAAGAACGAGGTAATTAAGAAAAAAAATGGGACTCCTGGCGAGACTTCTCCACTGGTGTGCAACTCGGACCGTTCCATCTCTAGCCGAGGGGTGCTGGAATCAAGATTAGGTGTAAGTACCTCATATAAAACACAAAGATGGTCATAAGGTGAAAAGTAAAGGCGAAGGTGTCGACTCTCAAAAATTGTGTTGATATTTGTTTGACAGAATTCATCAAAGAAATAACAAAATGTTCTGAAATAATCTAAGTGAACCAATATTGTTATTTCAGATATTTATTATTGGTAAAGTAAAGTATTTTGGGGGACATCAGATTCTTAAGCATGGAAGAAGTTATTTATCTGGAACCATTTCCATATTGAATTTAGATCATGTATTTAAGATCATTTGAGCTTTGTGAAGTGCATGTACTCTAGATCGAATTTTCATTTGTGGCATGTTCCACTTGCGATGCATGCAAGCAAAATATATAATTTCTTCATAAATCATATTGAAATTGTATTTCTGCTTTTAGCAATTTTTGGCAAATTAAAAGACCTCATATTAAAAAACTTTGATGGCTTTCCTCCATGAGGGGACTTTCAGCCAAGCCCTGGACCCGGCGCTGTGACATTCTGCTCATTATGTTGGCTAGTGGCGCATAGAACACAGGGCCGGTATTCAATTTTATACTTAAGCCTGAATTTTAAGTATTTTTCTCAAGTAAATAATCCATCTTTGGTATTCAATTGCATTTTTTGGCTTAAATCTAAGTCAGCCACCTACCATGCCTTGCATGCAGCTTACAAATGTGACACGCGTTTCATACATTTCATTTCATACATTTTGTGGCAGATATTTGGCTTGGTAAAGTAAAATACTTTGATGTGATCTGAATATGAATTAAAGCATTTGCTTAGGCAAGTAAAATGCTAAGTAATATACTTACAGAATCAATACTTTCTGAAATTGAATACCAGCCCAGATTTCCAATAACAATGTGGCACTTCTACAAAACTAAATGAGAATCCAAGTTTTTGATCCATAGTTTCTTTGCTAGTATTATTACTGGTAGAATTTGCCATTCACCTCTTTGAATTGAACCAGTTTTGAGAATTTCCCCGGGTGACTGCACAAATCCCTCTCATATGTCTCTTTCCATCTGAAGTTATTATTGTTACGTGTGTTGGGGGAGCACCTTTTTAGCATGGAAGATTCAAATTTGTAGGAAGAGTACCTGTGGCATGTCCGGACTAGGGACTATGGGACATATTGCCTTTTTGTGATTTGTGAAAACAGGAACTAGCACATTTTGTCAAATTCTGATCTGTGGAATTTATACAAGTCTTACAAAAGAAACAGACCAAAATAAATCATCTTGGTAATGTATTTAATGTACATTGAGAATTTTTGGACAATTACACGTCTTGTAATTCTTATGCATGTTAAATTTATGCTTCTTACATAATGAAAATCCTTCATACCAGTGCATTCAATAACACAAGATTTAACTTGAGATATTGTCATTTGATTTTGACATTTTATGATTTATAAAGACCTATGTCTTTTAATATTTATTTAGTAAAAGATGACAGTGTAGTTTGATTTGACATACATAGAGTGGTGCCATTTGATAAATTAAGTTGTTTTATAACTAGGATGCAAGAAATACGATTTGTTTTATTTTCTTGAATTGAGTCTCGCAATGACTCATTGATTCTGGAATCAATTTTTACCACTGATAAGGAACTAGTACAATAATAAATAATTATATTTGACTGTGTATACTTTGACCCATCAATGGAGCTTATGTTATTGCTTCAAAAAATATTCATATTTTGATTGTTAAATATGTACATATTATGTGTAAGCTTCATCTCTATTTACACTCTTTTTTTGTAACTTCTCTTTCAGAGATGTTCCAACAGTTTCTTCCTGCTGCGTAATGATAAATTAATAAAATTGTTTCTCCCTGGAAATAGCCTGAAAATATGCAAGCCTCCTTTTTATGGTGTCTGATAACAACAAAGATATATCTTTTAAAGGGGGAGTGAACTGTGTGTTATAAATACATAGTCTTAAATTATACGTTTTCAGATGTCTACTAATACTACAGAGAATGAATTGACCTATAATTGTATTTGTATAGAGAAACTAAAATGTTTTGAGAGGAAATGTAATTGTTTTCCTACTGGGTAACATAATTATTGCGGTATAAATGTATTGAGTAGTTAATTAACATATCATTCAAGTGGGTCGATATTACTAGACTACACTAGCATTATGGTTTAGGAAACTGGCCAGGTATGAGTAGTTGAGGACTCGAGATGGTGTTAGTGGTTCGTATCTGCTTTAAAGGAAAGGTAAACAATGTAGAAGAGTTCACAGTGTGATTTGTCCTGAAAAGGATTGTATGGGTGAGAAGAGAAATTGATGAGAAATGAAAATGAAAGAGATCGAGTAGAAACAGGCTGCACATATTTTTGTTTGGTGGGGGGGAGGGGCCAAAACAGCACTAAGAGGTCAAAATGGTAATTTTGGTGCAAACGGACATTTTTGCCATGAGATTATCATCTGTGTGAAGTAGATGTGTGTTTTACTTCAAAAAGGGAATTTTTTCTACTGGGAATTTTTTTGGGGGCAAGTGCCCCCTGCCCGCCGGTTTCACCGCCCCCAAGTATAAATTGAAAGGCGAGAAAGAGATATGAGGAGAATAAAAATGTTTTGAGGTGATAAAACGATGAGATGTAATGAAATTGAGGGGAACAGTACTAGACAAATTGAGGAGTTCCAATCAGCCTGCCTGCCTGTCATCTCTCCATTATTCATTGGGTGATTCGTGATGGTGTTGGGTCGATTTTTATTTTGATCATTTATGTAAAACTCTGGATTAAATTTTGGAGCTAGAAAAGGCAATCTCAATTTTGCTTTCAGTGCCAACGCCAGGACACTAAAACAGTGTACATGAAATACCAATGTGATGGTAGCCACCGGCACCCTTTTAACTCTGTGTAGTGGCCCTTTTTTCCTAAGGGATGCTCCAGGCTGAAAAGGATATGATTCTAACAGATAAAGAAAAATCAGACAAAACAATAAAAATTTGATCAAAATTGGGCAAGGAATAAGCTATGGCATTTTAAAGATTTGCATTATTCTGGTCAGTTCTAGGCTTGTCTTCATGAATATTCAATGAGCAAACTGATGTCATATCCCCACTTGTTCTTTTGTATTATTTTGTATGAAATTAGGTTTATTCAAATTTTTTCTACCAACTGAAAAAAATTGGATTGACAACTGATATAGGGCATTAGATATTCATTGCTGCAACTTACTTCATTATAAAGGAGACACATTATTCACACATGTATGAAAAAATTGAAACAATTATGATTTCATGTAATAACATAAGAAAAAAGAAAGGGGGGATGTGACATCAGCCCACCTTAATGAATATTCATGGTGACGTGCATATAAGCATTTTCACAAAATAATGCTAAACTTAAAAATTCAATAACTTTATTTGTTATCTGATTTTGATGAAATTTTTAGCATTTTGCTCTGTGAATTTCACTCTATTTTTAAAGATATAAATATTTTCAGCCCGGAGTACCCTTTAAGCTGGAATTTGGAAAGGAAATAATTTTATATATTAAGTCAAAACAAAGCAGAAGATGAAAAAATGTTTTCCAAGGTTCACAGATAACCATAGGAAGCTACTCAATTCTGCAAGTACAATATACTAGTAATTCATATATTGAGATTTATTTCTTTATATTTTTTTCATAATTATAACAATTTACACATGATATAAATCCATGTCTGTACATAATTACTTTTAAAGGTCAAGTCCACCCCAGAAAAATGTTGATTTGAATAAATAGAGAAAAATCAAACTAGCATCAAAATCGGATGTAAAATTAGAAAGTTATGACATTTTAAAGTTTTTCTTATTTTTCACAAAAGTGATATGCACAGCTCAAATGAGGCAGTCGATGATGTCCTTCACTCACTATTTCTTTTCTTTTTTATTGTTTGAATTATACAATATTTAATTTTTTATAGATTTGACAGTAAGGACCACCTCAACTGAATCATAGTATAATACAATGCTCATTCCACATGTTCAGGGAGGAATTAATCGTTGTTTCACTTGACAATAAGGAGAAAAATAGAATATTCCCTATTTTATATAATAAAATACAAACGAAATAGTTAGTGGATGACGTCATCAGTCTCCTCATTTGCATACCCACCAGGATGTGCATGTAACTGTTTTGTGAAATTAAGCAAAACTTTAAAATTTACATCCAATTTTGATGAAATTTTGTGTTATGCTTGTTGGATTTTTCTCTTTTCATTCAAATCAACTTTTTGTTGGGGTGGACTTGTACTTTAAATGGAAAGTTAACCAATTATAAAGCAACAAAAAGAAGAAAAATTTGGAAATGGTTATACATTTGGGACTGTAAATTCCATAATTTATTAATTCCCACTTTCTAAGGGTTTACAGTGACTAATATTTTCTTTAAAAGTGAAAACGAAATGAACTGTCTGTTGATGTAATGAATGCACTTGTAGTACAATCATTCTCAATTTTCTGGAATTCAAATGATAATCACATAACAGAGGGTTCTGCTCACGTGTGACATCAAAACAAAATCTTAAAAATCCATAATTCTATCTATCTTTGATGGATTTCCGCTAAATCTTTACCAATTTCTTCCATTTTTCATTTTTTTAATCGACTTCATGCCAAGATGAATTTTTTAAAGCTTACAACAGTATACTAATGTCAATGTGTAGGGAATAGCAATTGGCCTTGGAACTTTCTTTTCAAAAGTATCTTGATTTTCAGATTTCTTGAACAGTTTAAATTACATTTTAACTTGATGAGTGTCTACAACAGAATATGTGAAACATGGACAAAAGAGTTTCAGACACTTCATTTACTTTAAAAAAAGTAGCAATGTGACTCCAATATGTGCTTGATTTACATACGCATTTTATGTATGCATAAGGTTTTAAATACAACTAAATGATTCTTTTCATATCTCAGACACGGGTTCCAACCAAAGTACAATTCAATATTGAAATTATTTGAATAGGTAACTTTCAACTGGAAATATATGTAGAGTATGTCTTGCCATTATTCTAATATTTGTCTCGGTGGATAGTGTTATTTAAATGGTCCAAAGCACAATTGATAAAACATTAAAATTATTGAATTATTTTAATAGTATTAGTGCACTTTTCAAGTTTCAACACTTTCGAAATAGAGCATCACTCTTTCCACTATTTTCCACTGTATTTTGTCTTAAAATGAATAGTGACTTTGTCAGTTGGAATAGGTAAACAACCAAACTAAAATTGATATAAAACTAAAATGATAAAATACTTTATTCGGGCAATTCCATAAATATGTACGTCCGACCCGATGTTTGTAGGTCATTCATGAAACATTCTGTCTCTGATTTCTGGTTCTTTTGACAGTCCTTAATGCTCTCAAATGATCATGACTTGGTCAGTTTATGAGGTGAATTAAAACTTGAGAAAAATGGGGGTTCAGTTGGATGTACAAAAAGGTTGATTATTTTATTGAATTGCCCATGATGTAGAAAATATATCAGACAAGTGCCACTTTTCCCCCCATATTCCTTGTTGAGACTGGTTTGTAGCCTGGGCATATAATAAATCACTGCCTATCTTTAGCAAATACAATGCAACATGATTTATTTAGTCTAGATGTATTCAGACACATATAGCACAGTTTGGGAGAAGGACTTACAAACACTGAACTTGAAGATATCTGATATAAAGGAGAAAAATTGGTTGAGAGGTATACAATCACTCCCCTAGGAGAACAGGAAGATCTCACATAGAAATGAAAAGAACTCAGAATGGACAGTAACATAAAAAAAAATCATAACTCTTTTGTACACATAAGTTACACTAAAATCATTCAATGTATTCGTTCTGGTACCCAAGATAATTTGTTGTGAATATATACAATAATAATTAATAACATGCACCAGACAGGGCCAGTATTACCAGAGGCCCATTTCATAAAGCTGTTAAGTTAGGCATGAATTTATGATTTATCAAAATATGACAAGTCAAATGGATTCCTTGATCACATTTGTGAATGTTTTCATATATGCTGAAGTTTTAAATTAAGGACGTTCCACAGTTAAAATGAAATCCATGTCATTTTCACCAAATTTTTCACAGAGTTACTTTAGAACCCGAATATTTCAAATATGCAAGAACGACCATGAGTTCAAGTGCTTGATATTTTGCTATTGCGCTTTGAAGTTCATCCAATTGGAAGTTCTTGAGAATTGTGCATTCATTAGAATTTGATATCTTTAAACCCCACGAGATCACTACGTTGAAGTTAACCTTTATTAGGCAAGTCAAAATTCATTTAAGTTTCATCAAATTTTACAGTATAGTTCAGAATTGTACACTAATGATGGAGAATTCATTCATATTGCTATTCGTCTGCACTTTTATGGCTAGTATTACCTTCATTTCTTTCAAATGATGTGAAAGATGACAAAAACATAATCTCAAACAGTTGAAATTTCTATTACAAATCTGAGAAGTACAATAAATGCTGCACTTTATTCAAGATCCATGTCATTTTCACAAAAATTTGCAAGCTTGTAGTGGAAGGTGTACTCAAGCGGTGTAAACATAAAAAAATAGGGGTTCATGTGCTTGTTTTCACACTATCAGCACTTTTGTTGGAGCAAGTGTGCTATTTAAAACACCAAAAAACGTGCCATTTAGGCTTTGTTTCTATGTGAGGAAAAATTCCAAAGCAATCTACCATTTATTTGAACTCGAGGTCATTTCCGTCATACTTTGCAGCGCTTCAGAGTAAAGTATTCAGAAATTGTAGTGGTATTAAAAAAACATTGGTCCATGGATTATATTCCGCTAATTAGCTTTACAAATATCACATCGGATGTGCAGATAGAATGTAGATCATGTGAAAAATCAGTTGATACCTAGTTGTACCTATAGCTGATTAATCACCTGTTCATCCATTACGATGTCAATGCGCATAGCGTAAAATATGCACAGATCATGATGCGCACAAACATACACTGTAACTGTGGAATGTCCTTAAGTGATATTGCCATTGTATACTACTTGCCATAAATTTATTCAAATTGAAAGAGATTAGAAAAAGCTGTCATTAGTTTATCAAGATGGCAAGAAAATTGTTCAGTCATTCATGAGGTCCTGCAAAACTTCATAGACATGTTCATGTAATGCCTTTTCATTATATAACTAAGCATTGCACAACTTGTATCATCACATTTGAATATTACGAAACACACAAACGGGGATGGGGTCGAGGCCAGGATTTCATGAGTCATAAGGCCACTGAAGACCTTTCTTCCATAGAATTTGTACACTTGACTCGGCAAAATGTGGCCTTGAGGCAGGCTTCAACTCTATCCCTGCATACAAAGTCCACAAACCCAGCTTTTGAGTGTAGTTTGGTTCAGTCAACTTCATTCCTGTCCTGAAGTGCCATGTTGTTCGCATTTCTGTATGGGTCACTGATGTGGCTGAAGCACTCCAGTCATGGAAAGGGAAGAAGTAGAACCAGTAGATAACTTCCGAGTATAAATATGCAGGTGCTTCCAGAATATTCCTTGAGTCTTTGATGTTTCTATGGATCTCTTCTGATTTCTCAGGTAACGAGAGGATATCGTTTGCATCATCAATGTTCAAGCTCCTTGCTGGACAAGATGTAGTCACCATGGGTGTTTCTGATCAACACACACTTCAGTCCTGTTTCATCATCTGGTTGACAGTGCTGTCAAATGCCCTGATAATGAAAAAAAAATAAAGAGGAACCTCCAAAATCAACAATCGCTATACTATAGCAATGACTCAATCATCTTTTATTCTGACCAATCATACATAGTTTATGCAAAGCTGTCATGTACATGTAAGGGAATCAACTCAATTAAGGTAATATCAGAGACATTAACCCTAATAGTCCTATAGCCCTGGGGTATTTTTATTCTTGTCATCATCGGGGGGGGGGGGGGGGGGGTCTGACATGCAGTTACATAACCACATACCCGGTCGTCGCAAATTTGTTATCAGATTGTATGCAAGGCATGATAGTAAACAAAGTTAGCGAGCGGCGTGGTCAACAAATTTTGTGCGGTGGATTTATCATGAAAATGATGCCCCCCCCTGGAGTATTAGGGTAAACAAATTTCCTCCAGCATCATTTTTTTTATTGTGAGGTTATAAATGGTAACTGTAATAATGGAACATATCATTTTATTTGAGGTTAAAATTAATTGAAAGAATACTAATATAACCATTTTGAAAGATTACAAGCCTTTATTTTGGAGTAAAGGCCAAATTAGTTTCAAATCGTAGCCAATTGTACGACTGCTATGACGTCATTACGACTAACAATTAAATTAGCTTTTATTCTAAGAAGGATGATAGCATAGTCGAGATTTGAACATAGGTATTCGTACGATGATTTAGAACATTACACAGTAAGATATTCTAAGTCTCAATATTATCATCAAATTCTACTACATTTATTCTGAAATCGGGTCGCAGACCAATCGTAAGGTGTGCGGTCGCCTTTAGGCAGGGTCACCAGTCACCGTCCTATAACACCATCATTACGACTACTACCACTACTGACTAATGCTTATACTACATTTTTCTACTGTACCTTGATTTGACATTTTCTCCTGGAGTGTAAAATGGATTGCAAAGCATGTCTACGTAAGCATTGTGTAACGTCTTGAACATCTGCAGGCAGAAGATATCATGGAAATAAATTGTGTATTAAAAGGGATCGTTCAACATCAAAATTAAATACCCAATTTGTTTTAAGAATGTTGTCAAAAAAAAATAACAAAACATGTGTTTACTGAATATGACCAAAGCAAAGCATGAAAGACTAGAGTCACAATTTGGAAGGAAAAAATGGCCTGCCATGCGATTGCACTGAGATGCGATTAGCACCTTGTACCAATCAGATCTTACTGCGATTGCATTGCATGGTGGACTTCAGAATATTGACCATAGCATTTTCCTAGCAACTACTCCTTAGCATGAAAGTTTAACAAAATCTAAATTAAATAAAAGTTACATACAGGTAAACTTGCAAAAGTTTACCTTCCAAGAGTCAAATATTCACCTTAAGTAGTCAAAGCATTTTTAGGACCAGAACATTTTTTTTTATAAAGGCAAAATAAGTTATACCTCTTTTAAATCAAAACAGATTTTATGGTCTGAAAAAGATTTGTTTTAGGCAACGCGACTATACAATATCTCGAACATTACGAATACGAGATGAGATCATGATTCATATCTTCCAACTTACATTCCTGATTTCATTATCCCTCATCTGCGTGTTCGAGGATTCCACCACAATGACAAACTTGACTTTTGTGTTGGTGACATAGCCATAAACCTTGTAGTCTTCTGTGGGATAAAGAAGCCCAAGGTAGAGCTCTCTCAAGTCAGTGCTGCTCTTTCCCACTGATGATACCTTTTCTTCTATCACATCTAGACATGTATGGACAGTATAATGAAATTTCAGCTCATTCTCTGTTGGAATCGTACGTATGTAGAGTGGATAATTCTACGGAAAAGGAAAAAAAAAAGTCATAAAACTCTTAACTATTGAATAGATTCCAACTGAAGGAAAGTTGATTGCACTTGCATTACATGCACATAAAACTTCTGTAATTGACCACAAAGGTACAGAAAGACAATTGATTGGAGACCAGGGCCCCGTCTTACAAAGGGTTACGATTGATCTGATCAACCTCAACTGTATGGAAATCCATCAACGTCATAATTTTTTCTTCAGGAAATTTTTGTAATATCCTTTGTAAAGAAAGAGAAGCACACTCAATTTTCAAGAAAACAATGAATGTTTGAGTATACATCATATCTAGAAAATATTTTGAACAAATATTTTAGATGTTGATGTTGCGGGCTTTCCAAAGTTGTGGTTGGTCGGATCAATCATAACTCTTTGTAAAACAGGGCCCAGGGTCTCGTCTTACAAACAGTTACAATTGATCCGATCAACCTCAATTCTATGGAAATATATCATTGTCATAATATTTTCTACAAGAAATGTGTCCTTTATAAAGAAAGAGAAGCTTAATGAATTTTTAAGAAAACAAATAATGTATGAATATACATCATAGAAAATATTTTTTTTATACGCCCGTCCCGTATTATGGTATCAAGCTCGGTGTTTATCTGTCTGTCCGTCCTTTCATTAACTTTTCCTTGTAAACGCAAAAACTTCAGTGTAACTTAACCTGGGCTCATATAATTTGGTGTTTATGATACTGGCATGAATCCCAGGTAGCCTATTTATTTTTAGGTCAAAAGGTCAAAGCTCAAGGTCACAGCGACACATTTTCATCAAACCCTTCTGCAGTCCTTGTAAACGTGATAACTTCAGTTTAACTTAACATAGGCTCATATCATTTGGTGAGTATGATACTAGCATGGATCCCAGGAAGCCTATTGAATTTGAGGTCAAGGTCACAGTGACATGTTTTCATCTTACCATTCTGAAGTCCTTGCAAACACGATAACTTTAATTTCCTTGTTTAAACTTTATCTAGGCTCATATAATTTGGTGTGTATGATACTAGCATGGATCCCAGGAAGCCTATTGATTTTAAGGTCAAAGATCAAGGTCACATTGACATGCTTTTATCTTACCCTTCTAAAGTCCTTGCAAACCGATAACTTTAGTTTCCTGGTTTAACTTAACCTAGGCTCATATAATTTGGTGTGTATGATGCTAGCATGGATCCCAGGAAGCCTATTGATTTTGAGGTCAAAGGTCAAGGACACAGTGACATGCTTTCATCTTACCCTTCTAAATTCCTTGTAAACCCGATATCTTCAGTTTAAAGGTCAAGACCACCCCAGAAAATGTTGATTTCAATATATAGGAAAAAAATCAAACTAGCATAACACTGAAAATTTCATCAAAATTGGATGTAAAATAAGAAAGTTATGACAGTTTAAAGTTAAGCTTAATATTTTTAACAAAACAGGGATATGCACAACTCAGTGACATGCAAATGAGACAATCGATGATTTCCCTCACTAACCAGATCTATTTCTTTTGTTTTTTTGTTCGAATTATACAATATTTCATTTTTTACAGATTTGACAATAAGGACCAACTCAACTGAACCATATAGTATTAAACAATGCTAATTCCACATGTTCAGGGAGGAATTAATTGTTGTTTCACTTGACAATGAGAAAAGTAGAATATTTCATATTTGATATAATAAAATACAAAAGAAATAGTGAGTGGATAACGTCATCAGTCTCCTCATTTGCATACCGACCAGGATGTGCATGTACTGTTCTGTAAAATTAGGTCTAAGCGAAAAATGTTTAAAATGTCATATTCATAACTTTCTTATTTTACATCTGATTTTGATGTAATTTTCAGTGTTACCCTTGTTGGATTTTTTCTCTTTTTATTCAAATCAACTTTTTGTTGGGGTGGACTTGTCCTTTAAAGGTCAAGTCCACCCCAGAAAAATGTTGATTTGAATAAATAGAGAAAAATCAAACTAGCATAACGCTGAACATTTCATCAAAATCGGATGTAAAATAGAAAGTTATGGAATTCTAAAGTTTCAATTATTTTTCACAAATCAGTGATGTGCACAACTCAGTGACATGCAAATGAGCCAGTCGATGATGTCCATGACTCACTATTTCTTTTGTTTTTTAATGTTTGAATAATACAATTTTTTATCTTTTACAGATTTGACAATAAGGACCAACTTGACTGAACCATATAGTATTAAACAATTCTAGCTACACATGTTCAGGAAGGACAATGAGGAGAAAATAAAAATATTTCATATAATAAAATACAAAAGAAATAGTGAGTGGATGACATCATCAGTCTCCAGGGTGACCAGATTTCACAAAATGAAATACGGGACAATCGACAAAATAAGATCAACAAAGAAGGCTACACAGTGTTAGACTTGTGAAAAAAATATAAAGAATTGATAGGGTGAACGAAAGAATGAAGGAGAGAAAGAAAAGACGAAAGAAAAGAGATGAATTGAGAAGAAATAAAGAAAAAAATGAAGGGGGAAAATGAAGGAAAAAAAAGAAAAAAGAATAAAAGAAAGTTAGAATAAAAGAAGGATGAAAGAAAGAATAAAAGAGAGAAAAAAGGTTTCCTTCATTCTTTGAATTGAATATAGAAAGAAAGGAAAAGAAAGGAAGGGAAGATAAACAAATGTGTGAATTCAAAGACAAAATAAAGGAGAGAAAAAAAGTAAGAAAAAAGGAGGAAAGAAAAAATGAAGGAAAGTCATGTTTCCTTCATTCTTTGAGAAAGTAAGAACCAAAGAAAGAAGAAAACAGGAAGGGAGGAAGGAGGGAAGGAAGGGAGGGAAAGAAAGAGAGAATAAGGGAAAAGAATAAACGAAAAATAAAATAAAGAATGAAAGAAAGAAGGAAAGAGAGGGAGGAAAGAATGAAGGGAGGAGAGAATTATAAAATAATGGAAGGAGAGAAAGAACGAAAAGAAAGAGGAGAGGAAGGGCGAAGGAAGCAAAGAAAAGTTTAAGGAAAAAAAATGAAGGAAATAAAAAAAGGAAATTAAATAGAGAAGGCAGGTAAGAGAAAGAAGGAAAGAAAGAAATATGAACACAGAGAAAGGATCAGGAAAGAAAGATAGGAAATAAAAATAGATGGAACAAAAAAGGGCAAGCAGGTAAGATAGAAGGATAGAAATAAATAGAGAAAACATATTGCATCTTACCTTCTACGGCGCGTTCTCGAACAATTGACCTAGCAAAATGGCGGCGGTCACGTGACTTATCGAGTTCGCCGGCGATGTTTTGCTTGGGTGTACACGACTTCCACGTATTTATAGTTCAGTGGTTGAAGCGGGACATTTTAGCACTTTTTAATCTAGCACCGCTCATGATTTTGCCGCCCTCTATACGCGTCACGTAACTAGGTTGCATTAACAAAGGATCAAAGATGGCGATGTCAACAAGTGTAAGTAAACTCTCTTCTACTTTTATTACTTCATATAATTTATTCGTCATTTTGTAACCATAACTATCCATTTTTTTGCCAAACGTTGCCAACCAATATTTTCACCCAGGCCATGTAGTATGTACAGCAGTCGTGACCTCAGATTCTAAACATAACTAGCAGTTTGGCGCAATTTTAATTTTATAGTTGCCTTTTCCCTCGGTACGTAGTCGTAGGAGCCTATACCTCACAATGCCAGGCGTTAGGGTAGTGACCATACGTACAGTAGTCAGTACTAATAGTCATGATAGTATGGCAGTGTATCCTATTGCCGGACACCTTTATTTCAGTGCTTTAAAAATGACAACTAGAGGAAATACAATCAAGAAAAATTCACACTTGCTATTCCAAATATTATGAAAATTATGAATATGATAAAATTATTTTATATTTACCAACCATTTTCTTTGCATCGCACTTGCCGCATACCCCTCCACGAAAAACAATTATTTTCGTGCGCGACAATTTATATCATGATTCCGGACGCGCGCCGGACGGGTAAAGATATCCTTGATTATAATGATCAGATGTAAGAACAAATTGTGTGATTTTTTTCTGCTTATATCATGAGTAAATTCTAAGTTTTTATTTGCTTTTGTATATCGAATCTGAGCAGATGTTGGTAATAAATTCGTGTTTGATAACTTATTTTATTTTTTCTTGTTAGCTGCATGTTCCATGGCACTTTCCAATAATAATATGCTCGCGTTCGTATCGTGACGCTCTTCAAGTTCTATCGATGCGCTACCGATCGACGGCTCTACTCACGGTAAACCTCGCGCACGGGTACCTTGAGAACTAGCCGTCGACGATCACCCACAATACACCACACCTCATCATTCGATCGAAGGAGTGGACGAGATTGAGACTGAAATTCGGAAAATCAGGCCCATATTTCCGTTAGAAAGTAAATTATATCAATCGTCAATGCAAAACTATATGTTATATGATATTTTAAGCATTTTCTGTCATATAAGAGATAAATAAGGTTAAAGTTGGATTTTTTTGCCTTGTTTTTGCAATCTTGTTCTATGTATTGCTCTGTGAAATTGAATTGCGAAAGTCTTACGGTACGAAATTGTTTTCGAACGCAGTAATATGCGCGTCCGGAATCATAATAGTGTCCGGTAATACAATACGTGACTATATATTACTTTCACTCCCCAGACGCCTCCAGGCTAGGCACGTACGTGCAGTCGCCGCTGGCTAACGTCAGCTTAATGGACGACGCCATATTGCCAGATTTGGCCCGCGCCCTCTCCGGCTAACGCTCGGCTAAAGCTCGAACGCCATTCACCCATACACTAATTCCCCTTGATTACCGTTGTTAAAAACCTCTGTCAAATCTTTTCCAGCATTTTTATGAATTAGCGATTGATGTTTTTCCGTTTATCAGATATCCTTCATTATACACATATTTTTTTCATATTTATAACATTTTTATTTTAATCACAATTTTAGTCCAAACGCGGGTCAGTTTTTGTTAACCCACATTGTTTGTGCATGCCCACGTATAGCCTTACGCGTATTGAAAGGAATGATGTTGGGTCGAAAAACAGAATTGTTATTGTTTGTTCCTTGTTTGTTGGGGATGAAACTATGATGGCGACCAGTCACGTTTGACTGTACCGCCAAATAGTTAAGATTAATTAATTAAGGTCAAGGTGAGATAAGAGAAATGAGCAAGGGGCATTGTGGTGGGGGAGGGGGAGAGGGAGAGAGAGGGGGGGGGGTTACGAGGGCCGAGTGGGGATACAGTTTCATCATGCAGTACAGGGCGTCGATGAACACTTTTATTTTTTCTCCAAAATATGGAAAGTGACAGAATAATCAGAAAAAGGTTGATTGGTTCTGATTTTGAAAAAAAACCAGAATTTATCAAGATTGCTGTTATTCTTCATGGTTGTATAATTTAATTTAGTTTCTCTGATAAGTATAATTCTTTCAAACAACTCAAATTTTTATTAATCGTATTTCATTTATTTCACTCTTTTCTTTCGCCTCGTTTTTTTTTTCTTCCAAAAAACCAGGGAGCTGAAAAATATGAGAGCTAGAACCTAAAGATATGGGGTAGCTATGACGTTGGAGGGGGCGCAGCCTCATGCACTTGCAGATCCAAATCAATTTTCACAGGGGACACTTAGAGTAGCCCCTATTTCTTTAATATTATTTTTACAAGCAAAAAGAAGTCAATGAAGACATCAGGCCACCGACAGCTGCCTCGTCAAAGGGGGGGGGGCGGTCGATTATTTTGAGTATTTTTTTTTCATTTTGTCCTCAATAAGGGGGGGGGGTTCAATTAATTCTATATACACTTCTATTGTCTTTATATATGGGTGGGGGGGGGGGTCTGCTACTGAGCATGTTTTTAAAAGGGCTTAATAAGGGGCTTAATACAACAGAAATTGTACGATTTAATACAATAAAATGTATCATCGAGGTTAATACTAAATTAATACATAATTAATAATTGTTTTAATTGAAAATGAAAATAATAAAGGCACCCATAGATCTTAACATCTCATAAATACAGGCCTAAACCTGTATTGGAAGTTGAACAGGCATAAAGTATAAATGTTTAGCTATATAGCTGATGCTTTGATCCCGCAACCAAATAATGTTATCATAAACTAGTAGATGTTATATCAGTCATGTCAGTGGCGTAACAAGTGAAAATAATTGAGGGTACTACGATATGGCGTATCAGGCAAAATTTATAAAATATATAGTTGCAAGCAAGCGACATATAAGCATAATTTTGACTTTTGGTTACAAAAATCCAATTGAACAATTTCGCAAGATTCTCTTACCTTTTCCTTTTTTTTCTTGTTCGTGAATTGGGGGCATGCAAGACCCCACCCCCCCCCCCCATACAGCACCACTCTTCGTTGTCACTGTCTAAAATTTGATTTAAACTTTGAGAATTTGAATTTCTTATCTAAGTAATCCAAAGGGATAAGACAAAAATATTTGCAGATTACTTATTTCAAAGTATTTTTATACCTAACTCCCCAACTCTGCTCTAGCTGCACTGCACGTTGCCTAACGGCTTTCCACCAAAGGGCCAGGCCGACTCGCCCCGTGAGCAAGTGACCGCGTTCGCGTAAGTTCACCCGAAGCCATGACTAAATTCTGACCATAAACATCACCTAACTAATCACTCTCTGACAATATTTCAAAGTATCTTTTATTACAGTCGATCCTTTGGGCCATTAAATGATAATATTTCCAATGTTATCATGACAAACAATTTTAATGAGATAGTGGCATTGTAGAAAAAACAAATTTATAAGCACGAAATGGCACCAGATAAATCATCAAACATACAGCGCAGCGTTCGGGACTGGTGAGTGGTACGGCTCTCTTGGAGTTTTCGCCCCGACGAATTCGGTGAAAACGCTACCATTGCGCCGTGCGAATGTTCAATCTGCGGCTCTCAATCAGAGACTTGAATGTCTCTTTTTGCATTATCGAAAATGTATCATAGACTTTGTTTGATTTGTTTACAAGTAAGTTGCATATCCGTCGTGATAATTAGGAAAATCCATGATGTCTTCTTCTAATTCTGTAAAAATTACCTCTTCAAAGTGCCTGTGTCAGAAAATTGCCGGAAATCGTAAAAACTTGCCTAAAATGTCTCTTTTTGAAAGTTCATCCATGGTCTGGAAAAAAATGTTATAATTTATGTAGACGTATACCGTAAACAAATACATCCTCGATCACTGAAATGAAGTGTTTGCTAAGCTTTTATATCTCAGACCGCGTTACCATGGCAACTTGGGAAAACCTTTATTTTTTACTAATAAAATTCTGGTTTTAAGGGTCATTTTAGAGACATAAAACTAACCATATTTTGAAGTATTGGGTTTAAATTTCACATAAAACTGAATTATCTATGTTTATACTTTCGTATATGAATATTCATATTTCTTGTAGAATCTTAGTTTTTGATTGGTCAATGTTTCAGTCATGGATAATAACTGAGCGTTAAAAAATCTGAAAATGCGCATTTTATCGGCAACCAACAAGCAAGATGGCGGAACACATTAAGTTGGCGCTATGCACGTACGTGTAGGGGGGGGGGGGGGGTCGGGGCGCCCTACCAACCAACAATCGTACAGTTACCTGTAGACCGAGTATCGGTAGTTGGTGATTTCACCCATGTGCAATTCGAATTGATATCATCAAGGAATCGTGATACCAGCTATTCAATTGCGTGCATTGGAAATTGCACACGCTGGAATTCGGGAGGTGGGTATCGCCCTTGCTATGTCTCGATCGTCAACGTTCATTCTAACGTTAGACCTTGACTTTTTATACCGTAAATACACATTTATAGTATTTACTCTATCAAAACTGCGCATATTCAACTAATTAACGGCATCGACTAACCTCTTTAGCTATGACAGCAACACAGACAGCCATTTTCGAGTTTCTCCGCGGAACTGGGCTAATTCCTCTTGATCTTTGCATGAAAGGATAAACGGTACGGTACTTATCACTCACACAACATGCGAGGTTAGTGTATACCAACGAACGTAGAGGGCAGCAACACACGACAGTGTTGCTTTTAGGAAGGTCCACTCCGCTCAGATTTTGTGACCACTTAAGCCCCGCCCATCACTCAGCGCACTTTTTTGGTAGATTGTAGAGTTGATTTTTTTTCGTTTGTTCAATTTTACTATTTTTTATGGATACTGAAAACTCCAAGAAATAATGTAAATATTCTTTAATAACTGTTCATTTATTTTTTGAAAAAAGTAAGACAAAACGTAATCATGATTCTTGTAGTTTGCACATCAATAAACATACATAGTCTGATGACATTGAATTACCTCTTTTCTGCTTAATTTCGCTGCCCCTACAAAGCTACACCAGCCAACACGAGAGCCAATACCTTGATCTTCTGGCATAGCCGCGCCGAAACTTCCGGGACACATCGGTGCGCGTACTGCGCAAATGCAATACTGGCCGCACTAGCTGGACTGGCAGGATATCTAGACGCTACTCGACTTAGCCAGATATGGACTTGAACGATATGGACTTAATCTGTCATTGATGTGGCACTAACTGCCAGTTGCAACGATAAATGATCAAGGTTAGGATCCGAATTTTCCCCTACAGTGTAGATCGGAGTCTGAAAGTATAAAAGAATTAATCGATATCCACGAATCCGACCCAACTTTTTTGCAAGACATCAGGCAGAGCTCGAATACGGCCACCAGTCAAGCTCAAGCCCAGGTAAGTCCTAGTCTAAAGTTAGACCTAATTAACAGACCAAAATTATCTGGTCCAGTATCGAGCCATATATGTTTTGACGGGCCTTGACTTGTGAACTATCAAGAGACGAAGGTATATGTCACAGCTACTTTTTTCATTCCATAATTTCATCCTAATTTGTGCAATTAGCATGCACAAATACCAGCCAACCGTATCCTACCTCCGCATCGACCGTACCGGCCGGCCGGGGCGCTGGCGCGGTCAGCCATCCCTTACAAAAATGTCCTGTGGTAATACCATATAATTACCATAGGACTTTACCACACGATTACCACATATATTGTTGTGTGGTAATGCTATGTCTTAATGTCCTGTGGTATTGTGTGGTAATGTGTGGTAATGTCGTGTGGTATTGTCCTGTGGTAAATTGGAACATTTACCACACAACATTACCACAGGAATACCACATGAATGGATTAATATACGGTAACATTTACCACACAAGGGATTAATTTATGGTAACAATTTTTACCACATACCGGTTACCACACACCAGTCACCACATGCATTACCACACACCATTTACCACATAGATTACCACACGACAGTTACCACACATCATTTACCACACGAATTACCTCACATTTTACCACACAAATTACGTCACATTTTACCACACACCGGTTACCACATGCATTACTACACACGTTACCACATACACTACCACACACCAGTTACGTAACTGGTGTGTGGTAATGCATGCGGTAACTGGTGTGTGGTAAAATATGAGGTAATTTGTGTGGTAAATCGTGTGTGGTAAACACTCACCAGTTACCACATGCATTACAATTACCACACACGTTACCACACATATTGTACATACTACACATAATACCATGCATCAGAGTCATTACCCAAAATGTGTGTGGTAACTAGTGTTATGGTATGTGTGATAACTGATGCATGATAATGTATATAGCAACTGGTGTGTTGCAATGTGTGTGGTAACTGGTTAGATACATGTACATCACAGATCATGGGTATGATTTTGGTAGCAGTAGAATGTGTTCATGACCCTATGGACTTTTATAAGATTAAGAAAATACAACACCTTCAATGAACAAACAACAAATGATTTTACAAGTGATATAGAAAGTACTGGTATTTAGCTCATAGAGTCATCAATTTACAATACTGGTTTACATTTGCTACATGTATTGACAAAAAATGTATAACAGCTACTTTACTGTACAAACAGTGTAACATACAGTAACTATAAAAAAATTACAGTGCATATAAATACTTTTAAAAGAAACCAAATTAACGACCATTGTAGTTTTTTTGCAGGTCACACATACAGAATGAACTGATTACTCTTTGTTTTTATGCTTAAAGACAAAAATGATTAAACTCTTAATCGTTTTTAAGAAAATGAACAAAACATAAGGATGTGTCTACAATAGGTAATATCATATAAGTAGCTGCGGCAAAGTGCACTGTACTCAAAATTGCGTATAACAAAATGCATAATTATCCCAAGTTTACTTCAAGGCCGAAGGGCAAGTAGAAATAGACGAGAGACCAAAAATGAAAACTAGGACAATACCCTGGCATGTAATATCTGAATTAAAGGAAAATAACAACCAAAACATAATACCACATGATCCCATTGATAAATACAGGACAATCAAAATGAATCCACTCATACCCTAATCCAATTACGGAGTACCACCTTTTCAAAGTTGGCCTCTTACAGAATGGTTCGAAGTTTCTGGATGGAGGTCGCCATTTTCGCGGAGTTAGTTAGAAAATTATTACATCGATGAACTACATCTCTGAACGTTTAGGCATTATATATTCTATTTTATCAATAACAAATCAAATGTACAGATAAAACTCGTAAAAATATTAGTTAAAATTTGTTAAATATATGGTAGGTTCAAAATACAATTTGATGAGTTTTAATGATAAGATTTACACCCCAATTTCCGCTGCCAATCTGTAAATCGTAGATTAGGGTGTAAATTTTATCATTAAAATCAATTTGAACCTATCATATAATATTAAACAAATTTTAATTAATATTTTATGAGTTTAATCTGTACATTTGATTTATTATCGATGAAATAGAATATATAATGCCCATACGTTTAGAGATGTAGTGCGTCGCTGACGGAATAATCTCCATCCATAGACTTCGAACCAGAAGATGCCAACTTTGAAAAGGTGGTACTCCATACAGGGAAATCGGATTGGGGGTATACAATGTATGAGTGGATTCATTTTCATTGTCCTGTATTTATCAATGGTATCATGTGGTATTATATTTTGGGTTTTATTTTCCTTTAAGATATTGTACTGGTTTATATCATGGCATTACAAAGTTCATCTGTAGTGCACACTGTGTCAAGTGCACAAACCTATTCAGGGTTCCCACAGAAATTTGAAAACAGAATTCCATGACCTCTCCATGACTAAATTGCTGCTTTCCATGACTTAATTCCTTTCTGGCACAGTTTACAAAGTCAGACATGTTATGATCATGAACACCAATTATAATAGTAGAGTACAATCACAGAGTATGAGAGTTGTGAGACATAAAAAACTAGAAAGCTGTCATAGCCAAGAGGTAAATGCAATTCTATGACTTTTCACATATCCCTGACTTTCCATGACCAATTTTTTCCAGGATTTTCCATGACTGTGGGAACCCTGTAATAATACTGCATTGACAGCTATCATTTTTAAAGTTAATTTCAATTTCCTTCAAACATTTTATTCATCTCTTTTTGGTTGGTCCTTGAATATATATACAATACAATGTTTTGGCAGGTCGTCTATAAAAGCATGTACATCGTTAAAAAAGGCTTTTGGCAGGAACTTTTGGCAAGTAGTCAACAGTATCAATGCATGTAAATTTGGGTGAAAGAATCATACATGTACATTAATTCTTAAGAAAAGTTTGTGGTTGTATTTCACTATCACTTAGAGGTATTAAAAAGACAGCAGTTGCAGCAAACAATTATTTCATGAGAAATTGTCAAAATATTGTACATAATCTCTAGATCTGGTACATTAATGTAAACTTGTATCTTTGTAAAATCACTAATTTTGAACTTAAAATCAATCATTCTGATGATCACTAACACAGAAAAGCATATGTGGGACAGGACAGTGTATTATGATTGATTTGAAAAATACCTGACATTTGATAGAATTACATGCCTATTTTGCTCATTTCTCAGCAATTACACATTTTCTTCCTGAGCTATAATTATGGCACATATCTTTTATATTTTGCTGGTAATTCTATTGGATTCTGTTCAAACTCATTTTAAGATTGTTACTACAACTGGTAATTTATTTTTAAAGTTGTACTTGTATATGATACGGGCTCAACATAATCTAAAATAAAGTAATTTTTACCATGCAAATTAGTGAAAATTTTTATCAAAATCAGAAGAAAAAAAAATAATAATTACAAAAATATTGGTCATCAACACATGCAAGTAGATACATGTAAGTTTATGATATCATGCCCACATTTTTATTGTTCTCATGTTACCAGATAAAATAATAATTTACTTCATGTGTGTAATAAGTATGTCTTCCAATCCCATGTAGCAAAAGAACTTCCAGCAATAATCAATACAGGCAAGTCACATCAATACAGTTTACAATCCGATTTGTTTCATTCTTGGTAAACAAAATTAAATGCACAATTTTATATACAAAATAATAAGTTGGGGATACGTGTACATGTACAATGTACATCAGTATGACATCATCAGCTTGCTACTTGCATATGCTTAGAGCTCTTTCACCAAAATATTGCAGAGGTTAGAATGCCATACATTACTTTATTATCCCTTGTCTAATTTGGATGAATTTTTCAGTTTTGTTAAAAAGTAATAAAAGGCAATATCCATGGTGACCCTTATGCTTGACCTCAATGCGTGTTCGCTTTTACACAACACATTATTTTGCGAGATACAAAGCGCTTTGAGATGCCATCCTAGTCAGCACATGAGATTTAAAAAAATTCAAATTACCAGGCAGTGACAGTATTGTTGTAAGTACAGAGCAAAGATCAGGAATATGGCAGGTCTTCTCAAATTGTATTTGGATTGATCCAAGGTTGTTGACAACTGGAGGAGAGGAAGGAGCTAATTCCATGGCCTTGGAGCAGTAGTGGAGAAAGTTGCATCACCAGTAGCTAATTTGTAGGTGCGTAATGATATCAAAAATAAAAAGGCAAGTGCGCCTAGAATGGAAATGATGCACAAGGGATTCCTTATAATACATGTAATCTGGATCTCTGTCATTGACTTTGAAAATCAGGAGACGGACACTGATGTTCATGTATATCCTTTCCTTGACTTGCAGCCAGCAAAGTTGGCGTATGGCAAATGGCACAATAGATGCAGCATTCTGTACTATCTGCAGTCAGTCCAGATCGCCCTAATTCAAGTACGAAGAGCATTACAATAGTCCAGTTTAGATTGCGCTAAACCATGGACTGCTTTGTGGCAAGTAGAAAAATAAAAGTCACTTCCCATTGGCCTTTATTCTTCCAATCTGTTTGATGTTATACTGGTAGGGAGCAGGTTCCAATAGCACTATGAAACCAGATGAATGGGTGCAGATTCAGGGCACCTTCCATTTCAACTTAAGGCATCTGCAAAAATAACAGAAGAAGATAAACATAAAAGCCTGTTCTGCATTAACTATTTAATATTCATTAAAAACTACATGGTTTCAATATCAATTTCCAAACTTTTTAAAAAATGATTAAAACACAATGTGGGGTTTGTTACATATTTATACTTCAAATATTAACATGTAAAGTCAAGTCGGGGGAGGGGGGCTTGATGCCCTCAATATCTGCTGCACCTCCAAACCATCTCTGTGTAGGGAAGGACATTTTAAAATAATTTTTTTTTAAATATTTATTTTAATTAAACATGATTTTAATTCATGCTTTTTTAAAATGTGTTTTAAATGGTTATGGGATAATTCCATCAGTTTGAATAAGAAATGACAAGTTGCCAATTTCACATAACGAAGATCAATTCTGATGTGATAATAAATGCATGTTAGGTGTTGATGTTTCACTTATGCCTATCTATTACGTTTGAATTAACAGCATGAACCTTGTAAGAGCATTAATTATTAGACAAGCTTTGTATCAGAGTGGTTACAAAATCAAAATTATTTAACTGCATCTCATGTTCATGCACATGTAAATAATCAAAATAACACAATAATTATAAAAAAATACCTTCCAAAAAGGATAAATTTGTACTCACCATTATATCTGCATGAATATTGTTCTTTTAGTCCACCTATAATGATACAGCTGATGAGAGTTTGAATGATGGTATCAAGATGGTGCTTCTACCAGGGCTGCAAAAGAGAGAAAAAATAATAAAATGTTAACCTCAATCATGCCAAGAAATTGCAAAATCTACAAGTACATGTCCCAGCCATGGCACATGCACAGTAGGTAAGACGTAAAATATATGGTGAAGTAAGCCTAAGGGTCCTACAAGTAATTCTTTGCATGTGCCACTCATTGATGTGCATGCAATTTCAATGTTCACTTTTTACATGGAACTGTGACAGCAGTGTCAGTGTGAGGAACATATTAATGCAAAGAGTATCCAGCAACTGTCTGCAGCTTCCTTTATGTCACTTCAATCTTTTAAAGTGCATAGCTTTCGTAATGGGCAGGAACCCTTTCAAATATGGCTGGCAAAATGAGGCATTTAGAAAACTCTGTAGGATTTTTCAGGTAAGTTATGGTCTAACTTTCAGATCTGAGAATTCTATATCTAATCATCATCTTGATTTTTAATTTCCACAAATTAAAGACAATCTGTATAAAAGCTTTAAATATACAATAGTAATAGGCCCTAAATGTGGTTAAGTTTAGGCCTTACATTATTTTTATTTTATTTTATTTTACTAGATCCCGGGGGGGGGGGGGGGGGGGGCCACTTACACTGACGAGTGGATACCATGCGCGACCAAAAAAACACGTAAAAAGGATGTCTTTTTCACGATAGGGCACGTTACGTACGTAACGTGATAAGGGTGTCAAAAACACAAAAATAATGAAAAAAGGGTATCTATTTCGCTAAGACAATTACGTGTTTAGGGTCGAATTTGCGGGGATGATAAAACAAAATTAAAATGTTTTATAAAGGATGTCCTTTTTGCCCCAACACTTCGTGTTAAGTGTCCAATTTGCAAGAGGTGTAGAAGGTGGGGTCGTACTAAACCAAATAAGGTAAACAGATCGAAGGACACGTAACAATAAAACATTCCTGTACTTGTTTAGGGGTTCATTTCAGGGAATATTTGCCAAGAGTATCGTTTTGTTTCCAATACTTGTTAAGGGGTGCATTTTCAGAATATTGAAATTACGTGTTTAGGGTGCTTTTCGAGACCCCATGGTCGCGCATGGTATCCACTTGTGAATGGAAGTGGCCCCCCGGGACTAGATCGGTAGGCCTATGAATATATTATTATTCTTATACTTTATCTTTAGCAGTTTTAGAACACATTAAATTGAAAAGATATTTGACAAAAAAATCTAACAAATTTTGAGGTAAAATTAGTTTTCTGGAATCGCCAGATCAACCGTTGTGAAACTCTATTAGCGCCAAATTACACTCTAAACTTGTCATTAGAACGTCCAAACCGATACACGTCAGCCTGGAATCTAGTACTAGCACAATCAGCTATGCATTTGCACCAATTCCCTCTGTATTTTCTTGCATATGGACGTCTCTCGACTTAAAGGTCATGTCATTGTGTTATATAGCTTGGGAATTGCAAGCAAGTGATCCTTCGAAATGTTTACCTGCTTAAAATTAACATTTCTTAAGCCTTAATTTTGTATATTTAGATTACAAAGGCTTACAAATTGGAAAAATTAAATGTTTGCCCAAAAATTATTGTGGGAAAGGTGGATTTTTTTAAGGGAAATCCATCTTTGTGTACCAAGTTCTACAGGCAACAGAGACTTGTCTAGGCTCCGTGAATGAAAATACCCCTTGTACAATGTAAAAATGATAAAAATATCATCACAGAGTCCTCTAAGTACAGTTAGGACCATTGACAGATAAGGTGCCCCAAGATTGCGCACATCCGAATCTGCGCGATTCTGATAATGGAAGATACATGTACGCAGCGACTCCAAACAAAAAATAAACTTTACACCTGAAAGAGCCTACTGTACTTACCTACTGCCCGATGCCTCCTGACATGTAGAGCAACAACAAAGGACCTCCACTCCTGGCAGCCAGTGGTTTTGGGCCGTCTTCTAGAAACTCCCCCGGGCTAGGTCATATTCACCGACTTCATCTCCTCCTCAAATGTGATGCCAGGACAGGTAGTTTTGGGTCTCCCTCTCTTTCTCCTGAAATGTCATAAACAGATCTATTCATCAAAAATCTGACTTAAAATGGTGGAAAAATAATGAATTTAGGGCATTGGCAAGAGTTCCATATGCACCCCCACTAAAATTGAAAATAAAAACATGAAGAAGGTTCAGAATAATATATCTAGCACAATATAGGACATATATGATGGGGGAGTGGATAGTACTAGGAGTGGAAATACATACTAAAATATGGCTTTATTCCGTCAAATTTTGAGCATGTATGGATGTATCTAGTGTGTGTAATTGTCCATAGACATCGGATTATTTACTAGAGGGTCTGTGAGTCAAGTCTAGGTGAACTATTGGCCGATAATCGTTAAAATACCCCTTCCGGCATCAGCACTTCTCGCTAGCATAGCAGGAGGTCTTGACTGCAAATAAAACGAGGTGATCTCAAGTCCCAACTAAAGGGTAAAAAAATTATAGAAAAATCTGAAGTGAACGAACTGGAATGGAATTAAGTCTCAACAATCTTATTTTTTATCATGTTGGTGGGGGGTACCGTACATTGGAATTGCATATGGAGCTCTTTCCAGGGCATTTCATGTGACGTCCTCAAAATGCAGCCTCTGTGACTGTGCTTTCTTATCGAAATCTTCGCGTCATGTGTAATAGGTCTGTGTAAAGTAAATAGGTGCGCAGACATCGGCCACTATTAGTATTACCCAGTTGTTGTGTGTCTGGACAGGTTGTGTGTCCGGACGATCAATTTTAGAAAGTCATTTGGAAAAAAATTACAAGCAAAGTTCCATCAATTTTTACTAGGCCTAGGGCCTAGTAGTACAAAATATTAGGAAATATTATAAAGAACAAAATAGAAGATGATAACAAGTATTGAATTCATATTTTTAGTGTAATAAAAAGAAGGCTTCAAAAAGATAAACTGTCCGGACACCCGACCCCTAGGCCCTACCAGTACCACTAACTTAATAATTTTGTTCAATCAAAATGTTAGTAAATGACCATGACTGGCCGAGATATTTTCCCAAGAAAATCAATTATTTCTCTTAATTTTTTATGAGACTTTTTGCACACTTGCTCATAAGAATACAAGGAACATCATCAATTGAAAGATTTTGTAAAGTAACAGGAAATTCACGTTAAATCTAAACTCAAATCGTTTAGGTACGTGCTGTGTGCAGACTTGAGACCACCAGCCAGTGGTCCACATCACAGCAGCGGGCAGGCGCTCGGGGCCGGGCGAGCGCCCGGTTAGACAGGATGGGATTGCCAGTGTCATGTCATTTTCATTGACGAAATCTTTAGCTAGTTGCAAGCCGGGGCATTTAACAAACTACGAAAAGAAAATCATAAAAAATGGTTATCTAACTTACTGTTTAGCCTACTGCAAATGTCTTCGAAGTCGTTGTCCATATCTAACCCGTATTCTTTAAGTAGTTGAATTATTAACGACCTTCTTCGTCACACTTCTCGATCGAGCTCAATAAACTGCAACGCAACGCAAACGGATTTCTTTTCAAACGTTGGCGGTAAGTGCGCATGCGCAAGCCTGTCGCCGTCCACCCCCCCCCCGGCGAATCAATTTTTAATTTTGATAGGGGGTGAGCTGAGGGGGGTCTAAGTTATGGGTGTGATAACTTTTTTTGTGTGGTATTTCCGATTTTCAACAGAAGGGCAATAACACACAAATACCACATATTTGAATTGATGCACAATGGGCTAATGTGGTAACATGCTTTCATGTTGTAATTTTGATTACCACAGCAGTATAATTAACAATATTTAATACCACACAAATACCACATATTTGAATTGACATTACCACACAATGGGCTAATGTGGTAACATGCTTTCATGTGATGGTAATTTTGATTTACCACAGCAGTATCAGTGGCGTAACAGGCGGGGGGCAAGCTGCCCCCCTGGCGGATTTCACCGGGAAAATAAAAAAAAACGGGAAAAAGAAAAAAAGGAGGGAGAAGGAAAGCTATGAAAGGGGAGGAAAGGGAAAAGGGAAAGGAGGAAAAGGAAAGGGAAAAGTGAAAAGAAAAAGATTCTTTTTACTGGAAAAGAAAAAAAAGCGGGAAAAGGAAAGAAAGAAGAACATTTGAGAAAGAAAAATAATTCCAAAATAGGCCCATGTAATGCAATAGCATGATGGGAAATAAATCAAAAGATGACGAAATGGCAAACAATAGCGGGAAAAGAAGGTAGAATGGAATAAGTCAAAAGCTGAATTAGAAAACAAAGAAAAGGGACAAGAAAAAAAAAAGGATTGAAAATAAAGAGCGGGAAGAAAAATGGAGTGCATACAACATTGTGCTATTAAGCTTGCTAAATTTTATGCAAATAAGCTAAAGGGGCTTTGCCCCGGACCCCACGCAGTAGGGGCTCTTCATCTATAACCATCACCGCCCCCGTTTAATCACGTTCAATCACTAGCGCACAGGCGCGGGGGGTCTTGGTTCCACACCCAAGAGGAAATAGAAGAAATTATATGCCGGCCCTCTCAAATATATTTGGTTCATTACGTAACTGGGTTGAATAAATGTGTTGTGTAAAAGCTATATATTCTGTAGGCCTATATACCCGCGATTTGATTGAAATAGCGGCAATCTGCGAGGTTTAAATGGCTTTGATATCAAAGAAGTTCCGGGGGCTCCGCCCCGAACCCCAAACACACAGCCCTGCCGTATATGAGAATGGAAGGACTGGGCCATGGGCCCCTAAAAGTTCTACAAACAAGAACAAAAAAAAGGAGGAAAGAAAAGCAAAGGAAAAGTGTAGGATATCATTTTATTTAGTGAATATAATTTCAAAAATATCTCAAAATTAGATTCTCATGAAAAGATGATTTTTTTTCTCGCTCGCTTTGCTCGCTCGGGGCTTATATTAAGCAACTTTCTAGCACATGCGTCATACTACGCCCCTCATTTTTTTACTCTTCATGCTACTGCCACAAAGAATCCTGTTCACAGTGTGGCGTACAGACCACAAAAAAGGAATGGAAAGAGAAAAAAATGAAATATATTATTTTCTGGATATCATGTCAAAATCTATCACAAAATTTGATTTTTGTATCAAAAAGGTCAAAAATTTTTCTCGCTCGCAACTTTTTTTTCCAAGATAAATTCTGCCCGATACACAATATCTGGCCCTCTCAAAATAGTCGCCTCATTACACTATTACGCCTCAGGCTCTTCATACCATGATAAGTGACATTTTTGGCTCTTGCCCCCCCTGGCCACCGACCCCTGTTACGCCGCTGAGCAGTATAACAATACCACACAAATACCACATATTTGAATTGACATTACCACACAATAGCATCATTATGTATTGCATTCATGCGGTAAGTTTGATTTACCGCAGAGCATAACACCACAAAAATACCTTTGAATTTACATTACCACACAATGGCATCGTGAGGTAAATGCATTCATGTGGTAATTTTTATTTACCACAGAAGTATACAATACCACACAAATACCACATATTTGAATTTTAGATTACCACACAATGGCATCATGAGGTAACATGCATTCCTGTGGTAATTTTGATTTACCACAGAAATATAACAATACCACACAAATACCACATATTTGAATTTACATTACCACACAATGGCATCATGAGGTAACATTCATTCATGTGGTAATTTTGATTTACCACAGAAGTACCACATAAACAAAAAATTACCACAGCTACCAGCTGACGTTACCACACAAGGATATGGAAAATTACCACAGATATTCATGTGGTAACCTACATTCATGTGGTAGTTCGTGTGGTAAAGCCGGGTACCACACAGATATACCACACGACATTTTCGTAAGGGATGGCGCTTGCACTCAAGCGATGGCACTGTTGCTGGATTGTGTAGGCGCATTAATGTGGTGCAGCGAAACATAGATGAAGAATGTTCAACCTCACGTATATTTGTTATCATGTTGATATGCGAAAGTCATGAAATTGTTTTCACCACCACGTAATATTTTAGGAAAAATACAGAAATGAATATTGAATATTTTTATGCGTGATATTTGCTGTAAAAGTCTATCAAGTAAAAATGTTGAAAATGAGGAAATAAAAAAAAATCAACTCTACAATTTACTAAAAAAGTGCGCTGAGTGAGGGGCGGATCTTAATAGCGGTCACAAAATGAGCTTGACTAAATCGGGGTGAAATTAGCAGATTGGTTTATTTGATGGCATAATCAATCCTGTTTACTGAAGAATTAAAAAAACAAAAGACAATAATCTGGTAATATTTTTAATTTTGAAATGTGGTACATTTTTTGTCAATTGTTTTTATATTTTTCTATTTCTATTATTGGGATTTAGTCTTGTCATAATCTGTTATTTTACCTCTATTTTGTTATTAATCTCTGAATGTATCGCGTCGGTTCATGGTTTCGTTGGCATGCCTACCAAATTGTGCGCGCACTTCATTTGTAAGCGCGTATCGAGTGGACCTTCCTAAAAGCAACACTGTCGTGTGTTGCTGCCCTCTACGTTCGTTGGTGTATACTAACTGGGTACTAATCGCGTCCGGTATGTACTGTGGTACGGTACGGTATACGGTACCACTGATCTTTCCCTTTACGGTGGTACATCCGATCGATCGGGCATGCAATGTGTGTTCCGAGCAGGTTGGTTTCCGAGCGCGAGCTACATGTAGCTATATATTAGGCCCTATATATATATGCAAATTATGTTTCATCAAATTATGATTTTTTTTTAAATATAGGCCTATCTCCCCCTTTCCACTATGATCCCCCCTCTTTCTATCCCTCCCCCCGTTTTTTTTTTTTAATTTAAAAAAAAATGTATTTCCCACTGCCGTGGGGGCATGAACCATCATTTCAAGAGAAAGTGAGAGTGCAAAGGATAAAGGAAGGAAAATGCTGAAAATTTATATTATTTTCTCAATTTTATATCATTGAATCTATCAAAATTGCGTACATTCCTGTATTTTAAGGTCAGTACTTTTGCTCGCTCGCTGTAATCCCTCGCATAGTTTGGTCCATATATAAGCTTTGTTTACTTTCCAACTGGGATCGAGTGACCTCTCGAGATACGAGGAATATTCCACAATGAATATTAGCATTAAAATCAGCATTTTTCGTGTACTTGTTGCATGCCAAATGTATTGTGCAACTTTCAGTGGTGTACTATTATTAATATTAAAAAACTTTTCGAAATTGAATAAAAATCATTTTCCAATTTTAGAGCGTTGAAATTAGTAGCGTATACGCGGGGGGGGGGGGGTGTCATTTGGGTTGTCAAGATTTCTTTCAGCTTGAACCCCCCTTTAAAAAAAAACGCCACTGAATGAAATACATGAACTTGATGCGTATATATTGAGATGAGGGTCAACCAGGCTAGAAATCCGGGGGGGGGGGGCAGTCCGATTGCTGTATACACTCGCTTGGCCATGATTATTTCCAACACCCCCTAAACAAGTTTTTCTCTGTGTACAAAATAACCCCTAAACAACTTTTTGCGGGCTTTATTTACACATTTTGGCCCCTAAACAAGTTGTCGCCAGAATATGACCCCGGGGGCAAAGCTAGGGACAAAAAACTGTAAATACGTTGACCCTGCGATTGACCATTGACCAGTCTTTCAAAACTTCCCCTTAAAGTTTTTGAAAATCAGTGATTTTGATACCCTTAACGTGTGCACGCGCGGCCCGCGTCCAAAACTGAAAAAAAAAACACCCCTTAAACTCAACTTGAAGGATGACGCTGGAAACCAATGTTAGCTTATAAGCTTTCGTCTTTATTGACTTCTTAAAGGTCAAGTCCACCCCGGAAAATGCTGAGTTGAATAAATAAAGAAAAATCAAACTAGCATAGTGCTGAAAATTTCATCAAAATCAGATGTAAAATAAGAAAGTTATAACATTTTAAAGTTTCACTTATTTTTCACAAAACAGTGATATGCACAACTATATAGGCGAGTCAGAAGATGATGTCCATCACTCACTATAATTTATTTTGTGTTTTTTTGTTTGAATTATACAATATTTCAATTTTTTTAGATTTGACAATAAGGACCAGCTTGACTAAACCATATAGTATCAAACAATGCTAATTCCACATGTTCAGGGAGGAATTAATCCTTGTATAACTTGGCAATGAGGAGAAAATTAGAATATTTCATATTTCATGTAATAAAATACAAAAGAAATAGTGAGTGGATGACATCATAGTCTCCTCATTTGCATACCAGCCAGGATATGCATATAACTGTTTTGTGAAATTAAGCAAAATTTTAAAATGTCATAACTTTCTTATTATACATCCAATTTTTATGAAATTTTCAGTGTTATGCTTGTTGGATTTTTCTCTTTTTATTCAAATCAACTTTTTGTTGGGGTGGACTTGTCCTTTAAGAAGCAGTCTGAAAAATGAGGATACAACATCCAAGTTAGGCTAATAGTCACAAATTAGTGCACAATATGATCAATGATACACTAATAAGTTAAATATTTATTCCATAATCTCATTAGATAGATGAATGAATGAAAAAAAAAGATGACAATCCGGACGGATGATGATTCTTTGAGTTGACCCTATATATCTCCCCCCCCCCCTCTCTCCCCCTCTCTCTCTCTCCCTCTCTCTCTCTATATATATATTTATATATGAGGGTCAACTCAAAGGATCATCATTGAAATGAAGATGACGCACTCTGATTCCTGCGTCATCCTCATAAATTTGAGATGACCCTCATCTCAATTATAATATCTATTTTGCTTTTCAGAAAGTTTAAAGTAGAAAAATAGTCGTTTAATGAAGACTCATCCCTATATTTCCATACCTTTTCTGTTTTTATGCATATAGGCCCCCTATGCTGAAAGGGCACCCTAATAATCAGGGGCGGATCCAGCTTTCGCCAATAGGGGGGGGGCGGAAATTTTTTCACCCATATTTTTCCCGATCGGCCGCTTAAAGTTGATTTTTGTTTGTTTCTTTGAAGGGTTAGTCCTAACAGGCGCGAAGCACGAGCTAAAAATTTGGCAATTTCACGTATTTTGTCCTGAAAATCGAACATTCTATAGGCAATGTTTGTGATCTTGAACAAGATGCGTATGTAACTAAATATTACGACGAGCGCGAAGCGCGAGCAAAATTTTTCAAGTTCTGGCCTGGTGGAAAGGGACCTGCAGGACTGTTTGCAGTTAGCCATGAAGACGATATATATATGCCCTGCATATTTCAACAGTCAAATAATGCAAGCAGTGGCGTACAGTGGGTCACGGCATTGGGGGGCACCAGCAAAATTTTTGAGTCACTTAGTGAGCACGCGAAGCGCGCTCAGTTGCCAGGTATATACTGACCTAATAGGGACATTTTAAGGACAGTGCCAATAAACGGATATGTATCTCATCACTCAAAAATTGCGAGCGCGAAGCGCGAGCTTAAAATTGTTGATATTCAGACCAAAAAAGGACATTATAAGCAAATTTTTGTAATCATGATACATGCCTGTCTCGCAAAAAAAAAAACAATGCGAGCGCAAAGCGCGAGCTGAAATTTTTGTGAATATTGACCTCAAACAAGGTCATGTTAAGTACTACATTTTAGGAATCCCTTAAGAGTATACATATCTCACCATAGTCATCTAATGCGAGTGCAAAGCGCTTGGTGATTTTGCTACATCCAAACACATGAAGCACTTTTTGTAGTCATTGTAATCATGATAATACGCATCTCACTAATCAAATATTGCGAGCGCGAAGCGTGAGCTGAAAATTTAGGATATTCAGACCTGAAGAGAGGCATTCTAAGGCCTGTTTGTAAGAATTCACTAAGACCATACGTATTTCACTAACCAAAGATGCGAGCGCGAAGTGCGAGCTGAAAATTTTTGATACTCAGATCAGAAAAAGGGACTTTTTAAGGACTGATTTTTAGGAATTCATGAAGAGCAGACATATCTCACCAATCTACTATTTCGAACGTAAGCACGGACAGAAAATGTTTTATTTTTACACCTTAAAATGGGGTAATCACTTTAAGTAGCCATGAAAAAATAAGCATATGTCACTACATAAAATATTAATAAGTCGAAGTGCGAGGAAATATATTTGGTGTATATTGACTTAAAAATGTTAAACAGACAATGCGAGTACCGGGAACAATGAAGACATAGGCCTGAGCAAATGATTCATAAAGTTATGATAAAATGTTTCTAATGTATTATAACATATTTATAATATAACATTATAATGAAAAATAATTTCTTCTTTCCCATTACGTTTCTCTTCCTTTCTCCCTCTTTTTCTCCTCTTCCCCGTTTTTTTTTTTTTTTTTTTTTTTTTTTGGGGGGGGGGCACGTGCCCCCCATGCATGGGCGGAAATCCCAGGGGGACAGGGGGGACGTGTCCCCCCTACCAAAAATAGTAGGGGGGACACAATATCAAATGTCCCCCTACTATTTTTGGTCTTTTATGATGGAGAAAAATGCATCATTCACATTCGAAATAATACATGTATTTTGGACTAAATGACCTTACATTTTGGGTGAAAACCTTTGTTTATTTTGCTTGTCAAATTTTCAAGAGTGAATAAAATATGATGAAGGTAAAACTTGGAAAGAATCTTTGATGTAAAATTTTCGCTCGCGCTTCGCGCTCGCATTGCCTGTTAGGTAATTTTTCAATATGGAGCTCAAATATCATGTTTGGAAGTCAATATACATTATACATTTCACCTCGGAAATCGAACTTTCATTATTTTGTGTGATTTACAAACGGATTTTTAAAAAAGTGATCTATAAAAAATTACAGCTTTATGGTCTGAATATTGACATTTTCTACTCGCACTGAGTGCTCGCAAAATTCGATTTATTCAGTACCTATTATTTTTGTGTATTCCATTTAGATTGAAAATATCCCTTTTCAAGTCTGATTGTCAAAACGTAGCAGATAGTGCTACTTGTATTTTGATTGGCGATTTATTTATGTCTCAATATTGATTTTCATGACAGTTTATCAAAGATTTTGGCTCGCGATTTGCGCTCGCATTGATGGTTAAAAATATTTGAACTGATGCATTCTATTCCTAATTACAAAAGTGCTTGAAATGTCCAGTTTTCAGGCCATAATATCATCAGATTTCTCGTCCGCAAAATGCGTTAATAAATAAGATATAAATTTAATGATTAAATTGTCCCTTTTGTTTCATCTCGCGCTTAGTAAGAGGAATAGGAAGATAGTCATCATTTTCATATGACCTGTCCTAAGGATGTCCCGGTCCTAAGTCAAAACTCAAATAATAATGAAATATTAAGTGTGATCCATATCCACCTCACAATTTTCCTACAAAGTGCATGAAATATATAGCTGAAATTGACTCTTTTTTTTCAGATCAGAATATCAAAAAGTTTAAGCTCGCGCTTCGCGCTCGCTGATAGATGTGTAAAATGCCGAGATTCTAGGTCTAAATCTGAAACACGCTTATGTTTATTCAGATATTCAATTTGTTCTCTATTTAAATCATTATCCAGTTTCAGATTACAATATCAAAAATTTTGTGCTCGCATTATTAATGTAGAAAGATCCCCTATTACTCATCCTTTTCATGATTTACAAAACATGAGTGTCCCGTTTTTAGGTCTAAATCTCGAATTTTTCTGCTCACGCTTCGCTTACATCAATTGTTTAGTTATAAAGCTACCCTGTTCACGATTACAAAAATTGATTAAAATTTTCGATTCTTTTTGAAAAAATGTCAAAAATTTTCAGCTCGCGATTCGCGCTGACATTGATTGTTGAAATATGTAACGTCTTCATGGCTAAGTGCAAGCAGTCCGTAAAGGTCAAGTCCACCTCAGAAAAATGTTGATTTGAATCAATAGAGAAAAATCAGACAAGCACATTGCTGAAATTTTCATCAAAATCGGATGTAAAATAAGAAAGTTATGACATTCATATTATATATATACATTTCAAAGTTTCGCTTATTTTTAACAAAATAGTTATATGAACGAGCCAGTTACATCCAAATGAGAGAGTCGATGATGTCACTCACTCACTATTTCTTTTGTTTTTTATTGTTTGAATTATACAATATTTCAATTTTTGCGAATTTGACGATTAGGACCTCCTTGCCTGAAGCACAAAATGTTAAAATAATGGAATTCCACATGTTCAGGGAGCAATGAAACTTCATTTCACATGACAATGATGAGAAAATCAAAATATTTCATATTTCATATAATAAAATACAAAAGAAATAGTGAGTGAGTGATGTCATCAGTTCCCTCATTTGCATACCGACCAGGATGTGCATATAACTATTTTGTGAAATTAAGCGAAATTTTAAAATGTCATAACTTTCTTATTTTACATCCGATTTTGATGAAATTTTCAGTGTTATACTTGTTGGATTTTTCTATTTTTATTCCAATCAACTTTTTGTTGGGGTGGACTTGTCTAGTACCTTTTCGATCAATTCAAATTAAACGTATATGAACATTTTCTGGCTGCATTTTGCACTCGCTTTATTTATGTAAGGACCGGGTGTAAGAAAGGCCCCAATTATTCATCCTTTTCGTGATTTACAAAACATGAATAGAGTGTCTCGTTCTTAGGTCTAAATCTCAAAACTTTCCACTCGCGCTTCGCGTTCGCATCAATTGTTTAGTTATATACCTATTACATGTTTAAGTTACACAAAGTGCTTAGAATTTCCAGTCTTTAGGTTAAAATTTCAAAAAATTTCAGCTCGCGCTTTGCGCTCGCATTATTTGATTGTTGAAATATGTAACGTCTTCATGGCTAATTGCAAGCAGTCTTTAACAGGTACCTTTTCCATCAGTTAACCTCTGCTCGCACTTCGCGGTCGTGGTAAATATTTAGTTTCATATACATCTTTTTCAGGATAACAAACATTGCCCAAAATGTTCAAATTTTAGGGAAAAAAAAAAAAAATTCCCCAAAAAATTTGCTCGCGCTTCGCGCTGGCATTATATAAATAAGGACAATGATATCATATATTTATGTTGATTTATAATAATAAAGCTAAAAAGTGACCATGAGGACTACTCCTTCAATGAAACAGACAAAAATTACCTTCGAGCGGCCGATCGGGGATAAACATATGGCTGAAAATGTTTTTGTCCCCCCCCCCCCAGGCTGGATCAGCCCGTTGTCCCCCCTACCTTTCGGGACAGATTTCCGCCCATGCCCCCATGCCCCCCGTAGGTACGCCACTGAATGCAAGCGTCAAGCGCGAGCTAAATTTTTTTGAAATTCAATCCTAAAAAAATGGACATATTCTAAGCACTTTTAGTAATCATGAATAGGATAGGTAATATAAATAAACAATGCGAGCGGAAAAAATGAGACTTATACACCTAAAAACGGTACACTCTATTCATGTTTTGTACATCATGAAAGCAGAGGCGTCGATCCTGGGGGGGGGGGGGGCAGGGGGGCGATCGCCCCACCAATGAAAATATTGGGGGGGCAAACATATCGTTTTGCCCCCCATAATAATTCCGGATGTGCAAAAAAATGAAATAAAATTGTAATGTTACACAGATATCAGCAAGCGAGATTGAGATACAAAATTTGTTCTTTATATAAAATCATGCTCAAAATGTCCGCTTTTTCAGATTGGAATATCAACATTTTCAACTCGCGCTTCGCGCTCGCATCATTTTGGTGGCAAATCCCCATACTTTTCATGATTAAAAAAGGTGAATAGAATGTCCCGTTTTCAGTTCTAAACATCAAAAATACTCTCGCTTCGATTTGCAATAATCTTTTGTTGGATATATATATCTTTATTAAAAACGTCCATTTAACTCAATTTTTTAAGATCAAAATATCAAAAATTTCGGCACGCGCTTCGCGCTCGCATCTATTGTTGATTTAGATAACGATCTTAATCATTGGTACCAAAGATGCTTAGAATATCAAGCTTTCAGGTCAGAATATAATTTCAGCTCGCTCTCGGCACTCGCATTATATGTGTAGTGAGATATGTATCCTCCTCAAGAGTTACTACAAACAGTCCTAAACAGGTCACCTTTTCCGGTTTTCAGATCAGTATGCTACAAAAAAAATTTCAGCTCGCGCTTCGCGCTCGCATTAATTGTTGCTTAATTTGTTGGTGAGATATGTGTCTCTTTCTCATGAGTCACATACATACATACATATATACATATATATATATATATATATATATATACATGTATATAGGCCTATGTATGTGTGTGTGGGTTTGTTTGTTTTGTGTGATCGAGCGCCTATGGAACGTTGATTCACTTTATGATTTTGCCCCCCCAATATGAAAAATGGATCGACGCTCCTGCATGAAAGCATGGATAATTGACATTAGTAATGCGAGCGCGAAGCGCGAGTGGAAAATTGTTATATTCTGATTTGAACTGGATAATTTAAGCACGTTTTAAATAAAGAACAAGCTGCGTATCTCAATAAACATGTGCGTGTTTTAGATGTGACCGCGAAGCGCGAGCTGAAAATATTTGATATTCCGATCTGAAAAAGGGTCAATAATTGTGAAGTAAATGTGGATCGCAATGAATGAGGCGAGCGCGCCAAGCACGAGCTGATATTTTTTTGTTATTATTTTGACCAATTAAGGGACCGTTCGAGACATATTCTAAGGACATTTCTCTCATCATGACAGTCTTAATTCTATTCCTTTTCCTATAAGCGCAATTATGAAATTTGTCAATTATAAGGAATTATGAGAGCGCGAAATTTGTTGATATTAAGGCCTGAAAATTTGGCAGGCACTTTTGTAATTATGATATACATATAGGTTCATTTAATGCGTGCGCACTGATCGCGAGCCGATTTTTTTATGAAAAGTAATGAAAAGGGGCCTATACAGTGCGTCCCAGAAAAACGAAACCGACATTTAGCGATGATTTATCATAACTTAATCACAAATACAATAGACAAATGACCTACCACTGTAAAGCTTAGAATCTCCTCTTTCATCTGAAATTCTTTAGATTATTTCTCATTCACGCATGAGTGAACAAAAACAATTTGAAGAGGGGATACCAAAAAGTCATTTGGCGGGCTGTATCTGGGTTTCAAAAAGAAAAACACATTTTTAAAAAGTTCAATATCTGCTTTTTAATTTGATACCTCAGTTACAAAAAATGTTCAAGAAATGACAAAATTCTGGTTATTTAAAATGAGGCTTGAATTTCAATAATTTCATAAAATTAAGAGGTTCTACAGGCTAGCGTTCAAACTCACTTGACACTCCGTTTTGTTCACGATCAGCCATGCATTAAAGTCTTTTGTTAACCATGCGATAGCTTCTGTGGGAAACCGGTGAAAACAGGTTTATTTAATGAAATTATGGAATTACAAGCACTGTTTCGAGGGAACATAACTTTTTTACTTCTTGACCATTTTTTGTGATTAAGGTATCAAATAAAAGAGCAGATATTGAACTTCTTAGGCATGTGATTTTCTTTTTGAAATTCAGATACCCCCCGCCAAATGAGTTTTTGGTATCCTTTCTTCAAATTGTTTTTGCTCACTCATGCGTGAATGGGGAATAATCTAAGTAATATCAGATGAAAGAGGAGATTCTAAGCTTTACATTGGTAGGTCATTTGTCTATTGTATTTGTGATTAAGTTATGATAAATCATCGCTTAATTTCGGTTTCGTTTTTTCTGGGACGCACTGTATAGAATTGATAAAGAGGTACATATCGAATGCGAGCGCACAGCGCGCTAGCTCATTTTTTTGACAATCGATCAGAATTGAAAAGGAAAAAGGATATTTTGGGAATTTTATGATATACACTTTTTTGGTATTAAGTAGTTTTTATTGACAACTTCGATTCATATACAAAATAAAATTCATATAACAAATAGAAGTTTGATTTCTTTACAAATTGATGAATAACTTGACAACTCATAAGTTTAACAGCATTTTTTTCAATAAAACACAATGTCATCTTCCAATACATAATTATAAATAACAATGATGATAATAATATGCATTAAGAATAAACTTCAACAATAAATTCAACATATTGAATTTTTTTCCAGTGTCAAATATTAACATAAAAAAGAGATTTTCCAAAAAGACAAAAATAAATCATTAATAAAACCTAAACGAATGGAAGCCATCGGCATATCTTTTTTTAAAACCCTTCGCCTCGGCCTCTTCACTCAAATAAATTCAATCTCAACAACAAACTCAGCCCTTGACCCTATATACCCCCCCCCCCCGACCCTCCCTAAAACACCCCATCCCATATTCGGTGGAGAACTGGCTCGATCTGGGCTCCAATGGTCTAATGTTTAAGTTTTCCCATTTAGAGAAATGGATTTTAAGAGTCCCCCTCTTTGTTACCAATTTCTTTTCTTCTCTTTGATCCCCCTCCTGCTTCCCGAAAAGAATATCCTGCCAACTAAATTTATTTATTTCTAAATTTAAACTTCTTGCACACCGATCCCATTGTGATTTTGAAAATTCACAAGTATAAAATAGATGTTTATACGTTTCTTCTTTCTTTTCACAAAATGAGCATAAATTGGTCGAAACAAGACCAAGAGTTTATACTGAAACTCCCTTAATCGACTATTCAGTGTGCAATATCTTAGTCTAAAAAATGTACTTTCTATTTCCTTATTGGTAAGATCATAATTCGTTCTAATTCTGTCGAAAATAGAAGGTTTGATTTCATTTTTATTCAACAGCTGTTCGTATATTTCTTTTGATTTTAAAAACATTAAATTAGTTGTTTTCTTACCCAAATTGAAATCGATTCCAGAATTATGCTTTGCATTTATTTCGATATTGTTCTTCCAACTAACGAGTAAACAGGCATAAATATGCTTGATCTTTTCAACATCATTTGCATCTAAATTCAAATTAAGAAAATGTCTATCACATTTTAGTTTACCATTATTATCCAAAATATGATGCAATTTAAAAACCTCTTTATCGTATAGAATCTTATCAAATATACAACTCCCTTTATATCGAATAAGCTTATTATTAAAAATCACCACTTTCCCGAACTATATGTCTTTTATATTTTCCCACTCTTCTAATAAGTCCATGTAAAATTTGGAAGCTGACATTACTTTCAATAAACCTGGTATATAGTCACATGAAAATATAAAATCTCCACCCAAACGTTTAGTGGCAAAATTAAAGTACTGTTTCCATTTCATATCTTCATCTTTATTTTAAAGTTTTTTAATCCACGTTATTCGCTGTGCCTTTACCTGCACAGGGAAGTTTAACATCTTTAATCCCCCTTGCTTATAGTCTAAAAACATTGTATTCCTATTAATTTTGTCTTTCTTTCCTTTCCATAAGAAATCAAAAGTTAATTCATCCAATGATTCATAAACCCACTTATATACGAACAGGAGTAAGAGACGCTTGATAGAGGACTCTAGAATAAATATGCACCTTCAATGGTTGAATCTTCCCCATTAGCGTTGTATCCCTTAGCTTCCAAAAGTTCAAGAGTGTTTTAAGAAAATCAACTATCTCGCCGAAGGAGAAGTCATAATCCAAATGCTGACATGAACCTAACTTTAATACTTTAGTTTTGTCATTATTGATTTTAATCCATAAAGTTTTTCAAATTCTGCAAATTTTCATTTTCATTTAGGTTTTATTTCCACAAATCCGTTATGTTACAAAACTTAACTGACATAACTAAGCTGAGCAACCATTACACACGTAGACTATATAAGTATAGATAGCAAGCATTCTTAATCACTACATATTAATACATGTTTAAATACATAAAAAAACCGGAAAAGCGGAGGAAACCTTAGAAGCAGAATGCTTGTAGATAAGGTTCCCTTTTTTATACATTACATTTGACATTACTACTTAGTAATAAGTAAAACTTTATCTCAAAATTTAATTCCTTCTATCAGATTATCTTTTCGTAATTGCATGAATTTATGAGCCATTACTTCAATACACAAGATAAAAAGGTAAGGATAAAAGAATCCCCTTGCCTCACCCCTTTTTATTTCAAAATAATCGATGGAATTTCCTTCATTTAAAACACAACTTAGAGTGTCAGTATACAAGACTTTGACCCATCTCTGAAAGGATGTGCCAAAACCAAAAGCCGTCAGAGCCGTTTGAAGAAAATGATGTGATAACGAGTCAAAGGCCTTCTCAAAATCTATAGCTAACAAAACTCCAGGTAGATTAAAATGGGATGTATGAAAAATAACATTATCTATAGTACGAATGGCGTCACCGTTTATATTTCTTCCTTGGTCCCCTACAACGATTTCATTAAGTATTTTCTTGATTCGCTTAGCCAAAATTTTTGTTAAAATTTTATAATCTACGTTAAGAAGTGATCGATATAGGTCTATAATGTTTCCAAAAAAAAAAGGATCTTTCCCTTCTTTAGCGATTAACGTAATAACTGCTTGTTTTTGCGACGAATTCCCCGGACCAATATCCGGCCAAAAGGTATAGTAGAACTCCGAAGAAAGACCGTCATTTCCAGGTGATTTGTTATGTTTCAATTCTTTTAAAATTTCTAGACATTCTTTGTTACTTATCAATCCTTCCCAGGACCAAAATCCAATTGAAACCAGTTGGATTTCCAACTGTCGGGCAACTGGAAATCCTAACTGGAACCAGTTGAGTAACTGGAAATGTCTTCCAACTGGAAATAACTTCTAACTGGAACCAGTTGGGTAACTGGAAATCCTAACTGGAACCAGTTGTATAACTGGAAATGTCTTCCAACTGGAAATGACTTCTAACTGGAACCAGTTGGGTAACTGGAACCAGTTGGATAACTGGACATTTCTTCCAACTGGAAATGACTTTTAACTGGAACCAGTTGGGTAACTAGAAATCCTAACTGGAACCAGTTGGGTAACTGGAATTGGAACCAGTTGGGTAACTGGAAATCCTAACTGGAACCAGTTAGGTAACTGGAAATCATAACTGGATCCAGTTGGGTAACTGGAAATGACTTCCAATTGGTTTCCAATTGGAAATTTTCCAGTTACCCAACTGGGTCCTTTTTCAGGACTACTTTCAAGAAAGAATACTCTACTCTCAAATCTCCACTTTCTCGCCTATCAATTTCTTCTCTGCTTCTATCCACTGTTTCTATAATATTCCACATGGTGTACCGTAAACCACATCAGCGATTCAACTGAATCCAATTGAAAACCAGTTGATTTGCATATTATCTGCCAATATGTGTACAGATTAATGTTTTATGTGATTCATCATCATTTACAATGTATCTATTTATTTATTTTCATTCTCAAGTGCCACACTTTTTTAAGATAAATGTTTCGAATACTTAGCAGTGAAAACCATGTTAATAAATATTATAGATTATAATTAAAACAGATTAAAAGTATAATTAGTACACCAATAACTGTTACCAAATTACATCAAATACAAATACATATATTCAAAGCTCCTCCTTGTAAATATGTATATATGAAAGTCTATATTTTATCAATGCCCTTTACAATTTGTAAACATATAACAATGCCTCTGTGTTGGCATGAGCAATAGTTAGTAAAAATGCTATTTGTAACTAATAAAGTTCATTCCAACTGGAAGTCCCAATTGGATCCAGTTGAAACCATTTGGTTTCAACCGGAACCAGTTGCCTCCAATTGGTTTCAACTGGAACCAATTGAAACCAGTTGCCTCCAATTGGATTCAACTGGTTTTAATAGGGAAATTGGAACAACTGGAACCAATTGAAACCAGTTGCCAACTACATGGTTGCCTAATTGGTTTCAACTGGAACCAATTGACACCAATTGTCAACTGGTTCCAGTTGCCCAATTGGTTTCTAACTGGAACCAATTGGCAACTGGTTTCAATTGGAACCAGTTGTTCCAATTTCCCTATTGAAACCAGTTGGCCAACTGGTTTCAATTGGTTTCAACTGGATTTTGGTCCTGGGAAACTTCTCGGGATGTCTCCGCCAATTTAGGTAATCCTTGAACAAAAAAATAATCAAAGAGGATATCCGAACACACGCACGTACTCTACTTGATCATACAACCTACTGTAAAAATTCAAAATTTCTTCACTTATTCTTTTTTCATCAAAACAGTTATTTCCATCTGTGGTTTTAATTTTTTTAATTGTGGTTTTTCGTTTATTACTTTGCATCAACTGGTTAAAATAACGCGAGACTCTTTCACCACATTAATTCATACCACGGCCTGGTGAGGAGGCACGAGATCGAACCTTAACACCTTCATAACTATAGATTTCCCTTAATTTCTCTTTAGTATTTTCTAGTTTTTCTTAAGTATTTGCATTAATTAGTGCGATCTTTCAATTGTTCTTCTAAAAAGTCATATGGAAAACTAGCGGACAGAAGGTCCTCGCTGCACGCGCGCACCCTTATAACACGCAGAATTCCCTTGCATTATACCCTTTTTTCACAAACAAATGTGTATCAAGGACAAGCGTTGGTTCAGATAGAATTTCCGCCCCCCTGAAATGAATGGTAACAACTTCTTCTATCAGATGACCATAATTTTTTTTACATTCAATTGGTGGGAAATATGGCACTTTATTACATTAAAATCACTAGAAACCATCCATAGTCAGGAATATGTATTGGGATAATGGGTTTGGGGGACATTTTTATAGTACCCGGGTGGATTATATCCGTCGTCACATCGGTGGGTGGTGGTATCATGAATTTCCGCCCAGATTACAATAAAGGGCACATTGTAAGGCAAATACTCATGAAAGAACCATGGAGATTGGTTAATAAGGAAATAGGGCACTTTTATCATCAAATCAGAGGAGATTTTCTTTGTGATAATGATGTCCGAAGAGCAAACCTACACTCGTGACGGGTCCATTATGTATACGAGGGGTGCATCCTAGCTTACCACTGCATATATAGCTAAGTCTGAAAATTAAGTTTTGCTTATTTCTTTCATTTTATAATGATGTTTAAATGTTCAAACAACGATAATTCATGAAAATTGACTCAAAATATTGCGAATCAACGCTGAAACATTATGTGTGTATACATTTTATCCCTCTGTAATGCTATTTCCCCCATAAAGCCGCAATGGAACATTCCGCACCACTAGTCATACGATGATCGCGAGGTCTGCAAACGTCGTCTGCTATGTTTTTACATGTCCGGTACACTGCATAGAAGTTTTCGATATGTATTTCTCTTTCTAAATCCGTTTTCATTATTTTACTTTTATCAGCCAATTTTTGTGTAAAACTTCGAATTTTCATTTTTAGAAATTCCCATAACAATTACCTCTTGTCTTTTATTTCAGATTGCAATTCATTTCTCAATTCACGAATTTCTTTCTTTAATTCTGTAACATAATCTTCATTTTCACACAAACTGTCATTAAATTTCCAATATGACCTCTTCCTTACATTTAATTTATTTTTTTGTTTTGTCAAATAAGTGTAAAAAAATTGAATGATGATCAGGGGCCACACGAAATATGATCGATACAATAACGGACATTAAAAAAAAACACCTTTTTAAAGTCAATAATGAAAGCTATATATGCCCGAGCTGAAATATGTTTTGTATAGGCTCCATGCATACTAGCCTATTGAACAAGATTTGTATCTCATCGAACATGCAATATACGAGCGCAAAGCGCGAGCGAAAATTTAACATTAAAAAAAAATCATTTAATTTCCAATGGGGATTATTCCCCCTTTATTCACTCGTCTTCCTTCTCTTTTACCCTCTTTTTTCCCCTCCTCTCTTTCCCCCTTTTTTCTTCCTTTTTTCTTTTCTTTTTTTTCTTTTAATTCCCTTTTTTTCTTTTTTGAGTCCGCCAATAGGAGGGGGCGGCGGGCGGTTCCCTCCGAGCCCTATATAGCTCCCCTGCTGGCCGGATCCGCCTATGAATAATATATTGTTGAAATAAATAAATATAGATAAATAAAAACATAAATAAATAAATACTTAATAATTAAGTAAATAAATAAATAAATAGATAAAGATATATAAATAAATAAAATCAATCAATCAATAAATGGACCGACGACAAAGGATCCACACTATCATAGAAGTGGATATAATGTGTATACCCTATACCCATAGACTATAGAGAGATATTTATAGGGCCTGTATATAGTAACTTACTACGAATCGCACCGCGTTCGGTATGTATGTAAGTCCTGGGCCCTGTTGCAAAAAAATTTATGTCATTATGACATAAATTTCGATCATGACATAAAATCATGCATAGCTTATGCCGTTGACATAAATTCCGTTGCATAAAAATATTTATGTATTGTTTTAGCTTATGACGCGAATTAATCATCATTAAATAAACTGAATAGTCACGAACGAGCCTGTTGACATAAACTTGGGAAAAGGTGTCATTTTTCAACCGCAGCAAGTCCTTGCGAAAAAGGGTCTTCGGCTTCCCATTTTGACGGGAAAGAGGCATATTTTGGTATGTATCAAATTTTCATTGTTATATATCATAGATAATAAATATATCTCACGTTCTGACCCAAGTTCAAAGTTTTTAAGTATGAAGTGATCTTTTAAATGAATTATTATCGCCGTCAACTTATGCAATGATTGCTTGGAATATACTCCGGTGCTTTTAGCAGTACAACGCGGTAGTGCTAGCCGGAGGTTCCGGCGTCTGACACAGACACATAATGTATGGAATCCACACCGTCAGAAAACAGTTTTAATCTTCACGACATTGGACATTGATTTTTAAGGTTCCGGTGTCGGATGAACATGAATAATGCTTGGAATGAACACCGACAGAAAACAATTTTATTAATCTTCACGACATTGGACACTGCTTTAAGGTTTTTTTTTAGAGCACCCCGGTCCCGCCCTTCTGGAAAATTCTTAACATTAATGATTAATCTAGTGAGTACAGAGTAGTGTTTCTAGTTCTAGAGTCTAAATTCTAACGTTAACAAGTTAGATCTAGCTAGGCCTAGATAAGACTAGACTTGTCACTAGACCCTCTACTAGTTGGGGCCTGGCCTAGAGTCTATTCAGCTCTGTGTCTTGGTCACTGACCGTCAGAGCCAGGCCCTAGAGCTAGAGTCACTTCCTAGGGCCTGGCCCTAAAGTTAACTAGTCTAAGTCTAAGTCAGGGCCTAATAATTAAGTTAGGCTATGATATGAGCATATGTTAGGAAAAAATTAGGATAGAGTCTAGGCATGGCCTACCTCAAGCGCCGGTTTGTATGGGCTCCACTACACTTCACTACCGCTACGATCCACTCGGATAGGTGGAGCAGGGGGTAGCGGTAGTGAAGTGTTGGAGCCTATACGAACCCTCGCCTGAGGTAGGCAGGGCCAGGCCCAAGCTATACTAGCTTGGCCCCTTTTAAGTTCTAGTCTAGATTTACAGTAGTCAGTAGATCTATTCTGATCTAGTTTTCTATCTAGGGTCTAAGTTAGACTTAGAATAGACCTCCCAGGTCTAAAACTAGATCTAAGAAATTCTAACTTATTAACTAAGTTAAATTTGTCTTGGTTAGCTGAGCTGGCCGTACCATTGTATTACTAATACTACTTCACTAGATCTAGTCCTGGCCAGGGAATGAGGTAGTGCAGCCCTGCCCCTGGACTGGGTCTGGCTTGGGCCCCTCCATTCATGCTTATATTATAGATCAAAATCGAGACCTAATTCGGGACCTAATCTAGTACTTTCAATAGCAATACAAGAGATGTAGAATAGATCTAGCTCAGGCAGAACGAGCGAGCTTGTATTTTGTAATTTATTTGTCTATTTTAGGGACCAAAATTGAAACTGTCTTTACATTTTTTTTTCTTTATTTATTTATTTATTTATTTATTTTTTTTTTTGGGGGGGGTCCCTCTCCATTAAGAAAAAAAAAACCGAAGTGATTGGTGTGTAATAAAGGTGATAAAATTATTTAGAAAATCCTAAGTCAGCCTATGTGTTAACGAAGACTGGAGACTACTGAACAAAAAGGGAAAGAAGGGGGGAAATAGAAAAAAAAAATTACACACTGAACTAATTAAGTTTAACACTGAACTGACATGTAACTTCACGAAAAAAATTGTCTGATGAGACTGATGACTACATTGTATGGATATTTTAGACTCTTCCAATTTTTTAACAAAAACAATAAGTTGAACATGTAGTCAACAAAAAATGGATCTATGTATCCTTTGTGTTTTCTGATTTGAATATATTCTCTGAGAGCTGGCCGCTGCCCTGTAGACAAGCTATCTGTTTGATAAGTTTAATATACTTGTGAGGATAAAGCGCACATTTTAGTTCTTTGATTTGTTTTACAGGTTAAAAACCTTATCAAATGCCTTTTCTATTAATTTTCAAACCAGTGCACAAATAATATGCTTGGAGAAAAGGCATTTCCATTACCCGGTACCGGTAACTACAGGATTTGGTTTCTGATCTGTGGATAAAAATGTCCGTGATAATTGAAATTCTCTTGGTGATTGTTATCAAGAATTTATCATACTATATTTTGTTCCTTTTACCTATTTATTGTAAAGAGGATTTTTTTTAGATCAATTATTAAAGGGGTGCTTCTAAAAAAAACTTTGGCAATTTGAAGTAAAGAAAATCCCTAATTTTTGTATAAATAATAGAATTATAGGGCCTAGATTTTTCTTATTTATCAAAACCTATCTTTATTAGAAGAATTCATATATTGCGTGTGTTAATCATTTTTCTAATATGTTTTTCTAACATTAAAAAAAAAAAAATTTGAAGCCTAAATGGAACACTTGTACTCTCCTTGTAATATTGCACCCTAAGTGATAAAAGGTGCAAAATTGACCTTTTTCTTATTGTTCGCACCCAGAAATGTTCGTTTGCACAATAAGAGGGGCAACATTTTACGTTTTAAGGTGCATAATACTTAAACATTAAAAAATGTTCAATTTTTAAAACCTTTATTACATGGTTCAAATCTGTGCCCTATATGGTGCTTAACATAGCTTATGCTACACCCATAAAGGTGCATACATGAGCATAATTGCTCTAATTAGCACCCCTTATTGTATCAACCCCTAAGGTTCAAATTTGAACCCCGATTTTTAGTGCGTTCATCAAACAATTTCAAGGTTGAATGACTAGACCTTATTTGCCTTTGATGTGTATTTACAATGCACTCATGGATATAATTCATTTTTACACAGTTCTGATAATAGCCAGTGAAACTGTACCAACACCCCTGTCAAATATATTTAACAAAATCTGTAATGATAAAACTATTTTTTTAAAGAAGGGACTTCAGTTGTTGTTTATACAAATTGCAAATATGAATTCATTCTCATCTGTTACTATGAAAAATTTGGTATTCACTTTTCTAACAGGTGAACCACACAAATGGTGAGAAGAGGTAGAAAGAGAGCGGGAGACAGCAACTGGAAGGAGATGGAAGTCCAGACACTCTGCCACTGTGTGCCATTGAACAAGAAATCTCTCTTTGGATTAGGGGGTCAAGCTAGTATGAAGGTAAGTTTTTATATAAAGTTGTGTTTATTGAACATTCTACTTGTAAATACAAGTATACTGTTTGGTAATATTTATTTTTTATTTATTTTACTCTTAAGAGTGTTGTAAATGTGATGTACTGTTATATCAATTTTCAAATATGAATCTATTTTTACAATTCATCCACATCTTGTAATAAATTCATCTTAAATTTACTCACAAAAATGGATATCAATCTCGTGAATTTTTATAGAAAGTCAAGTTTCAATTGACAACTGAGCCCTCTTAATATTTAAATTAATGACAATATAATTATGGAATGCATTATCAAAAATATGTAAGAGCAAGAACAATGTAACTCTTTAAAATGAAAACAAAATCTAGGTAGACTATTGGATCCATACTATTGTAACAATTATTTTCCACTTTACCTTTGCAAGAGATTCAGATTCAGTTGATTTATATTTTTTATTAGATTCTCAAAAGAGACAAACAATTTGAGCTTATAAGCTTAAGCACAATATAAGTGCATTCAAGAATAAGATAGTGGTAGTAGTAGAAAGGACAGGTGGGAAGTTGGTAACGTAAACGTGACCTTGACCTCAATTTTGTGTTCTTGTATTTTCCCCCCATTCCTTGTTCTTCCCCTCTTTTGAAGTTCTCTTATATACTTCCCCCATTACTATAGGTGAGTCGACTACCCTGCACCCTTGCCCTCCTTCAGTAACACCACACATGAACATTTTCTCCAATGATTTGATTGAAATGAAAATATTCTTACTACAATATAAGCGTATCAGAGGTAATATTCGGAGACTATTAACCGATTTTTTTATTTAACATCATTTTGGGTTTTTTTTTAATTTAAACCTGTGATTGCAATCTCAAAAGTCTCTTTCATAATCTTTCAGAGACATGTACATGTATGTGAACACTGTTATTATCAAGTTGAGTTGCTAAAGTTGTTTGCATTGATTCTTCTTATTTCAGATTGTTCAAGAGTCAAGACTGTTGAAGACATGACGTCATGGACCTGGTTGCAACTGGCAAGGGAACTATATGACTTCACTGAAGTATTCACAAAACGCTTTGTAAAATTAACATTAGTACTAATTTTCATTTTTCAAAGATTATCATTATGTTGACATTGTGGATATCTTTTATGATTGTTATCATAAAATTATTATAGTGTTAATGATGATAGGTCATAATAATAGAAATGAAAAATAAGTAGAAAAGAAGACGACAAAGAAGGAGGAGGAAAAGAAGAAGAAGATGATGAAGAAGAAAAAGAAGAGGAGGGGTGGAAGAGGAGAAAAGGAGGAGAAAAAAATTGCATCACTGCGAGTTCATTCATGATAACAGAAATCATCGTCTCTTTTAAATGGAAATATTTATTAAAGTTCAAGTACACCCCAGAAAAATGTTGATTTGAATAAATAGAGTATGGGTATGAATAGTAATCTTGAATGGCTGCTGACTTTTTACTTTATCTACTTCTCCATTTATTGTGTAAATGTAGATTAAAGGCCAAGTCCACCCCAGAGAAATGTTGATTTCAATAAATAGAGAAAAATCAAACTAACATAACGCTGAAAATTTCATCAAAATCGGATGTAAAATAAGAAAGTTATGACATTTTAAAGTTTCGCTTATTTTTCACAAAACAGTGATATGCACAACCCAGTGACATGCAAATGAGAGAGTCGATGATGTCCCTCACTCACTATTTCTTTTTTTATTGTTTAAATTATACAATATTTCATTTTTTACTAATTTGACAATAAGGACCAACTTCACTGAACCATATAGTATTAAACAATACTAATTCCACATGTTGAGAGAGGAATCAATAGTTGTTCACTTGACAATAAAGAGAAAATTAGAATATTTCATACAATAAAATACAAAAGAAATAGTGACTGGATGACGTCATCAGTCTCATTTGCATACCGACCAGGATGTGCATATAACTGTTTTGTGAAATTAAGCGAAACTTCGAAATGCCATAACTTTCTTATTTTACATCCGATTCTGATGAAATTTTAAGTGTTATGCTTGTTGGATTAATCTCTTTTTATTTAAACCAAATTTTGTTGGGGTGGACTTGTCCTTTAAGCATAAAAATGTGATATATTTATTCTTGTTTTTTAAGATGTATTATTGTGCCATGTTTGTAGTTGTACACTTGATTGAGGTATTGTATTAATTTAGGATATGAATAATATATTTTATTTGAATCCACATACCTCTTTTAATCATGTTTATACAGTCATGAGTAGGGGAAATGGGACAGGTGACAAGATTATATTGCTTTACAAATTTTAGTGTGCATTTATTTCAAAAGTAATAAATTTACATAAAATGTCATTCCTTTTGCTTCATCTCTTTGTTTAATTGCTTTCATTGAATCGGGAGGGGTGGGGTGTGGTTAAAATATGATTTGCCCCTCAGAACACACTTGTTTCCCTACTAAAGATATAGTAATTAATATTTGTAGAAAATTGTAGGATTATTTTTATGAACGCCAAATATTGTCCCATGAATTGTCAAATTGGGAAAATAATTGATTAAAAATGAAGATTTGAAGTAGCAATGGCGAGAAATGAAAAGGAAATATCATATAAAGATGAGAAAGATCCAGAGATTCTAAGATTCCAATGTATAAGGAATGATGAGAGAGAGGGGGGGGGGGGAGGTGAATTAGAATGAAAAAGGGAAAAGAAAAAGTATAAATGTGGAGTCATTATCAAACAGAGATATAGAGAGATGTATAGAGAATTGGAAAGATAAATTTCGTGAATGATAGTGGGCCAATCTCGGAGGGAGGAAGATAATGAAAGGTATAACGAGGATAAAGCAGTTTTTTTTTTTTTTTTTTGGGGGGGGGGTTTCATTTGATGAGAGAGAGATAGAAAGAAAATGACCAGGTGCTCAAAGATGTAAAAATATAAATGATGGGTGACAGAGGTATGGATCAAGGGATAAAGATGCATGAACGTGTCCCAATTTAGGCACAAAGCTGTGATGAGTAGTGGCCCCTCGTGCGCACTCCTTGTATTTGGGCAATAAGTGGGATTTTTTTAAGTGGACACCCCCTCCACTCGCCCCATCTCCAATTGCAAGTTTTGGGCAAGGAAAACCCCGCGTCTCTTTTTCCTAGCTAAAAAAACCAAGCCATCTGATTAGACCTTTGTTCGGAATTGAGGAACATTTTTATTTCGGCCTATTTATTTGTTTATTTTCTCTGTCAATTATTTTCTTGACGAAATTGCCCCGTTGTGCTTCCAAATTTGTAACCCGCCCCAACTGCACAGGCAAAAGGGTTCCATGACACGCTTATAAAATACACAATTGAAATGATAAAGAAATGAAATAATGAACAAATCATTGCAGGGATTATGCATGGTTGTCAATCGGTGTTCATGGTTTGGGGATGACTGACGCAAAATTGTTCTCTGTGAAGAATTTTTTTCTTAGTTTAAAGGGGTGGAAACTCATATTTTTATGGGGTAGACATGGTGTAAAGGGCAAAATTTATAAAAACTGCGAGCGAGCAAACATTTTGAATTTTTTATACAAAGTACAATTTTGTGATTGATGTTGATATGATATTATATCGTATTTCACTCTTTCAATTTTTCATGATAATGATACCTTTCTTTTTCCAACAAGACTACTATGAGAACTGATGCAAACGCGAATTAAGCTCGAGCTGAGATTTTCGAAAAGAATGGGATGACCTCTTATATATCCATTTTGATGACTTTTTGATATTTCCCTTTTCTTTCCTCTTTTAAATTACAATTCGCATTTCTTTTGTATGTTCTCTAGGCCTAGTGCCTGTTTTAGACCATGAACCTGAATAAAGAAAATTAACAAAAATGAGGCGATATTAAAAAGGATGGTGAAATAAACGAGGCAAGCCCATATATGCACTTGGTTGGGGGAAGGGTAAATTAAACTAGAATTATCGATGAAGGTGATTAATACCCCTGCCCTGTGCCTTTACTATGGCAACAGTTTCCAACACGTGGAAAAAAATGTCTTGCCCATCTTTACCCAAGACCTACATGTATGTGTGAGCAAGTCATGATAATTACGATGAAGTAGTTTGAACCGCAAGATTTATGCCTAATTTTTGACATAATATATAGTGTTACCATGGCAACACGATTTTCGACACAAAAAATATGTCCTGTACATCTTTACCTCGAGACCAATGTGTGAGCCAAATTTCATGAGAATTGGTTGGAAACTAATCAAGTAGTTGGAACCAATAGATTTTTACCTAATTTTGGGCCTGTAATATGTTGTAACCATGGCAACACGATTTCCGACACACACAAAATATGTCTCTTTCACACGTTTACCTCTAACTCAACATGCTCAAAGTGTGAACCAAATTTTACGAGAATTGGTTGAAAATCGATGAAGTAATTAAAACTGATTTTTTAAAACAATTTTTTATCATATGCCGTTACCATGGCAACATGATTTCTGACACACAAAATAGGTTTTGGAGCTAGGGGAAGCCCCGGGGGGGGGGGGGGGAGGGGAAGCAATCCAAATTCCAACACCAACGCCAACACCGGACTTGAAATGTGTGTACCAAATTTCTTGTTTAATCACATCTGAATTTAGCACAAAAGGGGCGATTATAGACTGAAAGTGAAAGTTATTATCATTATTTTGGGAGGGAAGGGTGGTGGTGCTTGAAAAATATGCGACGTTGAAATAAATTATGATATTATTATAAGGAAAATGTATAATCCTCGATTAAGCAAGCACATTAACTATTATGCTTAGGCCTAGCTTTGCTTATAAAAATTAGGGAAATATTTACGGTTATTAGTTTGAAAACTATTGAAAGAATACATCATAGGCTATCCAATGACACAAAAATTATTTCGCAGGCCCAAGTAAAACTCAAAATATCATCAAATTACAAAGGGCATAATTATAAAAAATAATCGTAAAATTTCCCTTAAGTCACTTATTGCGGAAAGCCGCCGTTTATGTCTTGATTTTAATCACGACATAAAGTTATGTCATTCAAATGGATTTATGTCATGATTTTATGTCGTGATTTAAGACATAAAGCTTTATGCAACGGATTTATGTCAATATTTGTGTTTATGTCATGACTTATGCTGTATGACATAAATCGTGACATAAATCATGACATAAATCAATACATAAACTTTTTTGCAACAGGGCCCAGAATAACTGGGCGTTGTGGCGTGCGCCTAGTAATCTGGGGGAAGTTACAAATTGATGCAGAGGTTCGAGGTTCGAGCCCCGGTCACGTCTTTCGGATGGTGACGTTAAAGGTCGGTCCAGACGTAAATAATCATATCTGATTGATACACGTCTGACAAATCTCAAGTACACACACACACACACACACACACGATAGTGGATTGCTTCCTCAACATGTGCTCAGTGCATAGCGTATGCAGGTCATGTAGACCTCACTGACCTATTGAAAAATATATCTTTAAGTGCCATACATGTGTGCGACATTGATATGAATAAAAACGAATGGTTAAAATTGTTTTTAAAATGATCACAGATGAATCATGTAATTAAAAAAACAAAATTTTTTTCGAATATTTTTATTTTTATCTTCGCGTTGCCGATTGGCGGAACTTCGTCGCCATTTTCTAATTCTGGTTGGAGGATCAGGAATTCGCTGACTTAGGAAAACCCACCAAGCTGGAGTTTGGGAGGTAAGATGGGTCCATTGGAGGATATAATGTGAACTTCCTTATGGTCTGTTTCTTCAAGTTTAAACGTAGGAACTTCCAGTTAAAGAAATGGGTGAAAAGCAAAGCAGACAGAGAGATATATTTGGCAGTATCGGCCGAGAGCGAGAGAGAGACTCTAGACAGTCAAAACAAAAAGGCCCACATGCCAACAATACAACGCTAAACGCGCTATGTGCTATGCATATGCATAGCGGTTCCGACGCCGCGCCGCGCATCTGTGTTTTGGGCTTTTGGCTGTTGCTTGATGTTGAAGAATGAAGGAATGTAACACTAACAGCACGATTCGATATGCGAAATGAGAATAAGTGAGAGTGATTAACTGACGTGTCATGACTGACATTTTTTGGGGGGGTGAACTGTGAGTGTGATTGCCGCCTGGGCGGGGCCTGGCCCTGGGCTGGGCTGGGCCTGGGTATAGGATTCAAAGAAAATAGAAAAAAATACCCAGCAGTGTCCGTTGTTTCTGAATTTTTTTTTTTGAGCTCTGGTGCCTTGCTTCATGTGCTCGGCTGCCTTGAGCAGCGGAGGCAATATCGTTGACCCAACTGTAAATGTGGTTACATTCGTCAGTAGAGGCGCACGGCCAATATGGGAGACTCTCCAATAGGGGAGACAATCTCCCACATTGGAGACTTGCTTTGCAAAATTGCCAAAAGGACAAAAGAAACAACACCAACAAAAGCATGATTTTTTCCACCCAAAATTTTGTCTCACTGATGTCAGAAGCCCATATGTTTTGTGTGTGATTGACAACAAAAATCCTTATCAAAACAAAAGTAGACGGTGAATTTTTAAAGTAGACAGTGAAAAGGGGTAATTTTTCATGAGGAATCTCCTTATCACATTTTTATTTGCCGCCAAGATAATCCTTTTGCAGCAAATGAAAACAAATTAAATTGGTCTCCAAAACTGGAGAGACTGTCTCTGAAATTGGATACCCAAATTCTTTACAAAAGTCTCTGATATTGGAGATAATCTCCCACATTGGAGACAGTCTCCAATATTGGCCGTGCGCCTCTACTGTTTGTGTGGCTAGCCTGGACTCGGGATGGGGTAACCATCCCCCTTGCTTTTTCACTTGATAAGTTAACAGGTTAAAGTCAAAGTGAACAAAATATCATTCATGACATGAGTTTGTAATTTTTGCACTAGCAAAGGATAAGTAGGAATAGGATCTCTAAATCAATTCAATGTTCTCCATTATCTTAGAAAAAATAACCCCATTCTTGAATAAAAATAACCACATTCGTGAATTTGTCTTCCAGTTCCTCTTGCATGTGATATTTTCTTGAAAAATGAAGTAAAATGGGAACCTAGCCTGCATAATTTAGTATGCAACTCGCTCACACAAGTCTCATTAGACAGGCTGGAAACTAATTTTTTTTTTATGGAGAATTGAATGGTCATTTTTTCAAGGTGGAGTAAAGAATATAAGTGCAAACTTTTAATTTTATTTCATAAGTGAGCAATTAGGGTGGTGAGATAGATCCCTGCAAGTCTACACCATGTTGGGTCCACAAGACTCGAGCTCCGCTGCCTTTGTGATAGCACAATTGCAGATGAGAAATGCAAAGGTTAAAAAGTGGTGGTGAAATAATATAATTACAAGCAAGCCTGCAAGTAAGCCTGAAGTTTAATTAAACTTTGTTATAAAAAAGGATTGTGGCATATGATAAACACTTAAAAATTGCGTCCAACCATTTATTATTGAAATTGGATTTTATACCAGAACCCAACTGATTTAATCTAGAAGTGCATATTTAATCATTAACTCTCAACTAACACAAGAAAAAAACAGCGAGCAAAAATACTCTCCACAAAAAACTGCTATACAGGTAAACTTTTGCACTTTTGATACGATGCTCACCGTTGTCACTTGTCGCCTTTTGTCATCTCAACAAAATGGATTGTCTTTTTGTGGATATTTCATTCAGAAAATAATGATTTTTATTACTTCTGTTATTGGATGGGGGAGCAATATCCTGTCTGTGACTATTTAAGAATCAAGAACAAGTGGGTCAAAAAGTTATCCAAAACGGGTAGGGCAAGCCCTTCTGGTAATCTGCACTAAAGGCTAAAGAAGAGTCATGAATAGCACAATACAGCTCAGTTGCACTGTAATAACAAAGTTGGTTTCCTGACTGCATTGAGATAAATAAAACCCTTGGAATGGTTTCAGAAATGCATTTTGAAGTAAAAGCCTTTTGAAATGTGTTGATAATGGTTATGGACAAGGGTTCTAAACTGGGAAAATAATACATATATGTAAGTGCTGCTCATGTGAGAGCTGCGAGTCTTCAGAAAGTGCTAGCGAGAGCGGGGGCAAGAAATTGAACTTTGTTGAAGCTTAGAAATAGAGTTCTAGTTTTCATGAAGATTTGCTGACTATTTATTAATGAAAATTAAAAAAACTGACCTTTTAATTCAAGGATTCTGCTTGTATATGCCTTCCCATTTGTGATAATTATTCTTTGTGCTGCAAGTTAGACAGGAGCATTACCTCTTGGCTTACCAGTACAAGATTGCTTTTGATCATCTTTTCATGGTAATTTATATAAAGAATCAAGTGTGAGTGTGACTTGAACTTAAATCTTATTCTAATACAATGTTCACTCCCAGCTCATTTCGGCCCGAGTGGAAATAAATTGCACCAAACTGGACAAGACATTTTTATTTACTAAAAACCTGTTATGCACAATCTCATAATAATGGGGGAGGGTAGATGTCAATAAATAATTTTAGTTGACTCATTTCTGGTGAACTTTACTGATTTACATGTATGAAAATATGAGGCAGTTTTGTTTACAATTTATTTAACAATGTTTTTATTCAATTTGTTTCATTAAAGTTCTAGTGTCTAATAGTAATAGAAATACAGGAACTTTGTTAAGCGGGTGCCTTAAGTTTAGTGCTTTTCATTTTTGTTTTGTGGCCGAACTTGATGGCGACTTTAACATATAATTTGACTTAACTGCACACAAGATGAGATAATGGCTGAAACAAGCCAGAATGGTTTCTCTCTGGATTTCAATGGCATCTTCCTTGTCAATATTGTAGTCCCACATGTAAACTTTTGTGCTGTTGCAACATTAACACCATGCAAGTCTAATTATGGGACTACAATATCAAGTGACTACAATACCAAGTGTACCATCATAAAATGATATTTCAGAGTCAAGAAAGAGGTGATTATTCTCCCTTTTTAGGTAGTTTCCAACTAAATCAAAACAATTTCAAGAAAATATGGAAAACAGATGGCCATTTCATGAATATAAAGATGTAAAATATGAAATTTCAGCTACTGTTTGGGAAGGGTTTGTTTTTCATTTTGCCGATATTGGATTTATAAGAAAAAAATGGGTTTGTCGACAACCAGTTATTACTTTTTTTGGGGGGGGGGGGGCTAATGGAGAGCATTAATTAAACCAAAAAATGGTGGTTCAAAGGAATGGGTTACCAGTAATTTTTCATACAACTAACTAGGACTTTACTTTAAAACACGAGCTAAACCTTTTGAGGAGTTAACAAACTTCAACACATTAATTTTAATTAACTTAAATTAATGAGCCATCTTCTTGAAGAAACAAGTCATGTACAGTATGCTCCTGCATGTAGCTCTCTAACAGCTTTTATAATGAAACTCTATTGCAAAGAAAAGATTAGGTGCAATGAAAAAAAACCAGGGAGAACTCCCAACTCCCTGAATAAACCAACTGAAATCGATGCGCCACTGAATAGCAATCAAACCCATACCTTCCTAATAATTATTTAAACCAAAGAGTACCATTTGATATCTTCAATTTTATTACTTAAACTAATTACATGTACATGCAGCTGCAGTAATTGATGGTTTAATGGGAAATTCGTTAGAATCAAGGTTAAAGCTACAGAAGTACATGTACAGTTGTTGCAGCAACAGTGATTTTTTTCAAGGTCTTTAATACCTTAGTCACATTTCTCTTACAGCGGTCATACGGCGAGTTGAAAGCAGCCGTTTTATTAATTTTTATTCAAACCACCTGTATGTAGCTGTACAATAAATGTTAAAACGGTTGTTTTTCGACTCGCCGTACGGCCGCTGTAGGGGAAATGTGACTGAGGTATTAAATCAAGGTTAATCCATTGCCATCATGATCATATTTCATATCATAGATCTACATCTTGTTCCTTTGTATATAAAACATATAACCTGACAGTGAAATTATGAAATTTGTAAGTTTCCTGAAGATCACCAACACAGATGAATACATGTGGGACAGTTTTTTTTTTTTTGGGGGGGGTTGCTTGAAAAAAAAAAAAGACTTGACACCTGGCTGGAATGCCATTCTTATTTTGTCAATTTCTCAGCTGCTTATTTTGTCAACTTCTCAGCAATTACACATTCCAATGCTCATTTTATTGGATTCTGTTCAAACTTATTTTGAGATATTGTTAGCACAATTAAACTGGCATTTTTTTGCAGTGGTAATGGTTTATTTAAAAAATTCAGTAGCAGCCAAAGGCTGAATTGCAGAATCTTTTTACAAATAATAATGTTAACATGATACATGTAGTAAGTCACATAATTACACAATTCTTAACAAATCAAAATAGTTATACAATCCCTACAAACAAACTTGCCTAAATAAATAGTATGTAATATGTCATGCATTATTTGAAGAAGAAAAGTACAGTATAGACACATAAAAAAGATAATTCATTTAAAACACAAACGCCATGTCCAGCAACTTAAACTACGAAATGGGCATGAGAGCAAGAACAGTTTGATTTAGGAGAAGTGAAAAAAGGAGGGGGAGCAGAGATAAAACAGGAAAATAAGATATGAAAGAGAGAGAGAGAGCAAAGGAGGGGAGGAAAGTTGAGTTGAAAGTTGGGAAGATAGGAAGTGAACTAGAAGAGACCTGTAGAAATTAGAAGTTTTAAGGCTGCAAAGTTAAAATAGATAAGAATTTAAGGAAAGCAAATTTAGAAGAATTTGAGTAAACATTATAATACTAATAGTGAGAAAATCAGAGATTCCATTTAAGTTCTAGTTGGAATATCCCACTTAAAAATACAATAAAGATTATAATGGCACAAAACTGGTCCTATGGTACCTTGGCCCTGGCCCCAAAGAGTTCCATAGATTAGTTTATAACTCTATTTAGATTGTTTTCACTTCCTATAATCTTTCAACTACACAATGTGATATTAATCTTAGTTAAGTTTGATTTGAATTTTAGATGAACTGTTGATACATGTGCCTTGTTTCACCAAGCATTACAAACTAATAGAAACTTAGATCATTGCTGTATTCCTTAAGTTCTCTCCTCTCTCTCTCTCTTGCTCTCTTTCTCTTTACCTCATATATGCAGTACAAGTTTTTAGAGTGATTATGTAATCTGTAATGTTATACACAAGTAAGACTGGTACTTTGCAACCATAAAACAACAGCGACAACAAATATATAAAGCAAAAACACCTTCATGGACACCATGGAAATGTAACTCTTCAATGCCAAGCCTACTTCAACAAATTGATTTGAATAATTAGAGAAAACTCAACAATCGTAGAGCTCTCTGAAACTTAATTCTCAATTTCTCATCTTGTAAATATACATTTGAACTTATAGCAGAAACTGGTCATACATAAAGGCTATTCAACGAGCATTGCAAGCAAGTGAGGATCATTTGATTCTTTAAATAATTACATCTTCTCATATTTTTGTACATTCACTTATGTACCTGTTAATACTAATATGATTAGTATAGGAATAAAAAAAAAATTAAAAGCCCAAACTTTGTAAAGTAATTCTAATTCTAAAATCATAGTTTAATCTAATGAAAACACATAATGTTCAAGAAAAATGATCATTATTAAAAAAAAAATCAAATCACCATATGTATCACCAAAAAAAGTCCAAAATCTACTCCATGCAAGTCTCTCCCACTGCCAATATTTTGGCTGGCCAGAACATGAGCTCAACCATGCTCGTGCAATCGTACATGGGTCGGTCAAAATTAAGAGATTATCTAATTGATTCTGTAACTACTTAACACTTCTAAGTCTTGTGAAACAGCAATTCCCTAATATCGAAATACCTTAAAGTCAGATATGAAAAAAAACAGTTATTACTAATCATTTTTGTGATTTGTTTTTCACAAATTGATATATCATTTGTTATGATTATTCATCTTTGAAACAAGTTTCATTTTATTTTTCAGTGATTGAACTCCATGTGCAGTGTAACGTCAGATCTAAAATTTCATAAATTCAATGAAAAGATAAACTAGCACTACCAAGATTTAAAATTCTCAAATAAAATTGTGCCTGTAAATGAAAATGCTTACAGTAGTTTCTTGATCTTTCTATTGTGTCCAGTACCGGTACATAGGAAAGTAGATACATTTACAGTCTGACCTCTCGATCCATGGGCATAAACATAAATACATGATGTCATACTATTGAAGTGGGGGGGATGAGTTCATCCCCCCTGCACAATAGGTATCCAGACGCACACTTCCCAAGATTTAAAAAAAAATCTTGTAATCACGTGGTTAAATGGGATTTCAACCTGAATAAACAATTAATTCCTTCACAAACTCTGATTAATTACATATATTTTACAACTTTCATGAGAAAGTTTTTTAAATGTATGGTCAGCTGTCGCCATATCATCATAGATCTTGTACGATTATTTATAACCTAGTACTCTGAAATTTTGAAATCTAAGCTGAACTGTGTAGCGAGCACTATGAAAATTGCCAACACAGATATGTACTACTGGGACCTTGTACTGTGTGATAATTGCTTGGAAAAAAGACCTGGTACCAGTGCCATGCTTGTTTTGTTGATATCTCAACATTTGTGCGTTTCACTTCAGAATCATTTGACACACATTTTTGATTTATAGTCATACAAAGCCCTCATACAAACAATCTGATGGATGTTTTATTGGTCATTGACCACAACACATTTTTAATTATAATACATACAAACACTTGGATGGTCAATAATTATATTGGTCATTGATATCGCGACCACAACTGGCATTTACATTGAAAAATAAAGATGGCGGCAAGTATCACATGGATGGTAAAATCAATTTAAAACATAAATAATATGTACAATTGTACATGTTTATATCAGAATTTGCTGGAATGAAATTCTCTGGTGTTATCAATCTCTGCTTTTTGTATACTCCATGTGCTATAGACCTGTTATTCCTCATCTATTCCTTTCTTGATTTTGAAGATTATTTTATGTAGCTATCTGTCAATTTTCTGTCTTTATTTCTCTTTCTCTCTTTCCTTACATGTATGTTGCCTTAAGATTCAAACTTTGCATGTCTTAAACAGATAATCATTCAGCAGAACTGTAAATGTGTCTCGCAATTCTCAAACTGTGTTGACATCTGTTTTGTTTATTTAGTATCATGGAGATACAATTTGACATTAGCAAAGTTTTTTAAGGAAAAAATGTAGGACACAGCAGAGTAATACTACTGTGTGGATGGTTTCGATCCAGGTTAGGCATTGGGATCTTTGGTCTCCAAAACCCTTCATCAACAAATCTCTTTGACAACACAAGAACATCATCAAGCGAAGTTCACATAAATTACAAAATGTCACCTGATATTATTAACTCGCCTCGACTTATTGTGGCCTTGCACAGATAGTTGGCACAATGGCACTACATTCAAATGCACAAATATGGGACTGATGGGAGTCTTACTAGTACTTGAAATCTATTTGTTTAAATAGAAGGTGGGAATGAAACAAAGATGTAAAATTATAGAAGTATGAAAAAAAATTAACATGTAAGTGATGAAAATGTCTAGATAGAAGTGATTGCTTATTATTGATTCAATACATTGTAAATATCAGCCACCATTAATCATCAAGGCTTGTTTTACAGTGCTCTGGTGGGAAATTTGTTTAAAGCTGTCAAGATCATTATTTTAAAAGTTTACTCGGTCTTTCATTATTCAACAATATTTCCTATAGTTTGAGACACTTTGAAAGCCATAATTTATGTTTATACAATAACATTTTCTAGGCACATTTTCTTTTTAATGATAGATTTGGTAGAACTTTTCTGTTGAAAAGATTTTGTAATTTTAGATGTTATACTATATTCATCCACACACTTATCACTAATCTCTAACATTCCTGTTCAAATTCATGCATCAGTTACACACATGCACAACTTTACTTTTTGAAATTAAGAAACAAGGTGCTTCTGTATGTAAGACTTACTGAAATGTAGTACATGACTTGACTGTAACCTTGCATCGAGTGTTAAGGCACAATACAAGACATTTCTTTTTAAAGGATTCAATGAATCTCGATTACATGTGACATTTTGGACACAAAATCTTGCCATCATGAGAGTGGCAGCTCTTTAAGATTTACAATCGTCTGTGTAGTTGCCTTACTAAAAGTATAAACCCAATGCCCATTTACAATACATTTAGATCAGTGCTCATGAGATAACGATGTGTAGATGTATTTCTACCTTTCTACCCTTCATTTAAGGGGGGGGGGGGCTGGCAAGAAGGCAGGAGTTTCTATTCTTAAAGTCTGGTTTGACTGTTGCTGGGGGTCAAACTCCATGACTCCTTGACACATGCATTTAATTTCTAAAGGCCTGGTTCCACTGGCCGACTGACACAAAACGTATTCATAATGGATACAGCAAAGTGAGCGAACAAGCAAAATTTCGGGGTGGCTCCATCCGTTTTCATCAGCTCCAGACAACGGACAAAATGGGCAAACAATGAAATGACAGTGGATGGATATAGAGCGTATGAAGAGTACACAACGGATGTCAAGATTTTTTCCCGTTTTACATCCTCTGTATCCGTTAGTGCAGTGGGGCCAAGCCTTAACCCACAGTGCCGGTGGTTCATCTTATGTATGTATTTGGAGTCATTGGGTTTGGAGCTACAAGTATCATGTGGTACAAAGCTTCTTGGAGCATTTCATTTCTCCTTGTCAATGGGTTGCTGAATGATGATGCTGGCCAATCCCTCCACAACAATGTTCAGCCTTATCTGAGCGCCAAAGGTATAAATAAAAATTGGTTATATTGAGATACCATTGTCTGCAATCTCATAGTAGATTTGTGGTAGTTATAACCATGTATTTTATTTTGTACTAATTCATACTCATTTCAGTAAATGTTCTGCCAGTAGATGTTATCTCCAAACTAAATAAACAACAGGATTTTGAATGTCAGCACCAATACATAAAAAAATTATTGGGTCAAAAAGAAGATTTCCTGACACGATAAGTGATTTATTGAAATGCGGAGGTTTACTGAGAGAGAGAGAGGTTTCCTTTGCATTTTTTTTTTCATGAATGAAGTGTAATGAGAGCCATAGTTCCAACCAAAGGGGGTCTTTATTCAGATTAGGTGCTACTAAGGTAATGTAACATCTAGATCTCAGCGTCATACATGTAAAATGGTAAATAATGATACACTAACAACAGATGCTTAAACCACTGGCATGGATTTGACTGGAACCATGATTGAGGCAGTCTTCTGATCAAGCTGTTACGATGTCTCTATCTTTATGTACAGTTTTCTGTATTTGGGCGTTCTAGATGCGCATGTCCAATATTTCAAGGAGAACATCTTTTATGATTATGTGTTAAAATGATCAATGAGAATGTCAATTTCCAATCTTTCGCAGTCTGTCTTGCACCACATCCATTCATGACATGGGCCTATTTTTCCCCAAAGATTTTCTCTTTTATGCCACTTACAGGTAATTTGAACATACATATATATATATTTTTTTTTTGGGGGGGGGGTGGGGGGCTGATGTCTTTTGTTGGAAAATAAGTAGGCACACATATATGCTAATGTCCGATTTTGTTTTTCTTGAAAATTCAGGATCATGAATTAAGTTTTCTTAAAGATGTCTTTGAAGCAGAAGTTATCTCCAGGCTGAGAGCGAAAATTTTTCCATTCATTTATAGGGGGACATGAAGATCACTATCAGACTTTCCTTATCTATTGGTTTAGAAACACATGTATAGAAGATTGTATAGAAGATGTTTCTTCATTCTTCTTGCTTCCATTGGGAAGGTTGATAGTGGGTGTCCTGCAAATGATCAGCAATGCAACAGATGAAGCAGCCAACCCGAGAAAGAGAAAAAAAAATTGATGTAGATCAAATGTGAACACTTCTGGAGAACAGCATGAAGCAATAAAGAAGATGAAGGCACATCAAGACATGTGTAAATCAGCCTACGAAATGAGTGCCACTTTCTTCGGACCTTCTGAAGGTGGAAACTACATGTATAAATGCTTGTAAGTTTACCACTCTGTTAAAAGTGAGAGCGAACAGCTAGTCTCAGAATAACCAGCTGATGTGAACTTAACATGTAACAGGACTGGGAGTTTCACAGAGAATGGTTTTCTTGAAGTAAATCCATCTGTCATATCGGACAGCTCCTGAAGGAAAACTTGATTCACAAGGAATTTCCAGTCATCGAGCTACCAAGAGAAAAGACTGCAGTGTGCAGGCAAGAGTTCAGTCATGGTGTGCTGAACAACATGATACAGAGCATGTTAATAATTTAATTGTTTGTGCTCTAGGTATGTTGTGTATGCAAGCCTGACTTCTTTTGTGGCTGCTAGGTAAGCAACTACAAATTTCTACTTTTTCAAAAACAAACACTAATACTTCTACACGTTTCCATCACCTTTTCTCTCATTACATAACATCAACATGCACATTTACAAAATTTATATTTGTACAATACAGTGATAACGAACCATTGATTTTTATATGTTCAACTATATAAAAGCTGTCAATGTTACCTGCTGAATGCTGAATAGTTTTGGAGGACAGGCCATTTGGAAGTTTCTGGGTTGTGTCGAGGCACATGACATTACTCTCCACAAGATATAATGATGTGATTAATGAGTCCTGTTGACTTGTTCTACCCAATGTCCATACCTAGTCTCTGAATTCAAAGATGTTCAGTTCTTATGTTACAGAACTATATGTAGGCCTATAGAGTGAAAGATATTGCATATTAAAAACCATAGAGTTTGGTGGGTTAAAATTCTTGGTGCAAAAAAGAGGACTCAACTTGCTTTGCAAATTTCAATTCCCTAGCTCTGAAAATTAAACTCTACTGCTTCTCATACTCTCAATTTCACCTTGCCCTCCATTTCTTTCTCCTTGTGATACCATCTTTTCTTTTATCTTCTGCAAAGCATCTGAAGAGTCATTCTGTGAATATTAATTGATTTAGGTGGTTATGTATGGACTTTGGTTATCTTGTTACAGCTGTGATCAACAAAGATGGCAATGCTATTCTCGACCTTGCATTGTGTCTTCCAATTGTAGAAGTTTTACCATACAGTCCTTGTTCATAATATTTGGAGTGCTATACATGTTTTATATTTTATTAATATGCATAGGTTATAGAAAATTGTTACTGCCCTTAGTGTTTGATGAAGTATGTGTATTGTGATTCATGTCATGCGACCATTGACCACACAATTCATTTAAATATAATGATGGAAACTTTGTAAATCAACAAAAGTTGCTACAGACACAGAAGCAATGTTTTAATACAGTCAAATCTTCTTGCATACAAAGATATAGCAAGGACACTGTTGTACAAATGCTTTGATACTTTGATAAATAATACTTTCCTGTGCCATAAAGCAACAATCCGAGAGGATACCTGCAAGTCGGCAGCATTTAACGTTTCTTTTCTTGTAAGTTGCACTTGCATACTCGGCTGGACTGTACATACATCTAGGGGACTATAGATGCAATGAACAGTCAACTTTAACATTACATTTTGCCATTCGTTGCCACAGCAGGTTCTTATCTGAATTTCATCTTATTATTTTATTCTTGATGTATCTGAATGATGTTGGATGGTCAATGTACATTCAAGAATGACCATTAGACATGAACATTACCATGCATTTCTAGGACAGTCTACCTCTTGTTTGTCTGCATGGGATATCCTATATATTTTTTTTATATGTACATGTATATGTAACTAGTAACTGGACATATACAAAAGCTAGAAATTTGACGTGTCCAAAGGACACAGATGCCCCCGCTTAACCTGATCAGAAATTCATTCAATATGATTAAACTTAATATCGTGCAGAAACCAATATGCATATATACAATGAACAAATTTAGACCTTTGACCAAAAGACTCGCCCTTTCCATAATCTCTGACAGAAGATATGACAGGTCATTTGATGTGGATAATCCCTCACTTCATTGTGTCATATGGAAATGTGGTCTTGCTGTCTCCTCAATTTTTTCAATACAGCTACTTGCAGCAGTGTCTTGAACTGGGATTTATTACTGTCACTCATATAGATTTAATTTTACTCCTTTTTCCAAGCATCAGCAAAATATGTGAAGTTATTCATCTTGCTTTAGCATGAAACAAAGGTGATATTAACATGTGAGTGATCTGAGAAATTAGGTTGGGAACATACATTCACCAATGGGTTATCATGCATGTGAATGGGTGTCATATACCCAGACACCAAACATTTTTAATATCTGGTGAATATTTCCAAAGTTATCATGTGGAAACAAACTCGCATATATAATGAGCTGTGACCTTTGACCTGTGGACTCCGAATTTGAACTTAGCCTGTATTTTGGTCTCTACCTACACACCCAAATTTTTAAAAATCTGTTGATTATTTCAGAAGTTATCATGCGGAAACCAACTTGCATATTTAATGAGCTTTGACCTTTTCCCTATGGACTCCGAATTCGAACTTGGCCTGTATTTTGGTGTCATCTACCCAGACACCAAACATTTTGAATATCTGGTGGATATTTCCAAAGTTATCATGCGGAAACCAACTCGCATATAATGAGCTTTGACCTGCGGACTCTGAATTCGAACTTAGCCTGTATTTTGGTGTCATCTACCTACACACCCAATTTTTTTTTTCAATCTGTTGAATATTTCATAAGTTACAGACCTTCATTTTTGAGGAGCGCGATCGCGCCGGCGCTCCTTGAAAAAAATAAGGAGAGCAAAAAATCGCGCTCCTTAAAAAAAAAAAAAAAAATATGAAAAAAAAATTGCTAAAATTTCACATTTCACATCTTTAAATCCATGAAATGGTCTTCTTTTTTCCATAATTCCTTGAAATTACTTTGATTTATTTGAAAACTATCAGAAAAATAAAGAATATTCATCTCTTTCCCGACTCTGATTTTAATTCAAACACGGTAAATATTGCAGTCCCATGTAGTCCCATATGTAGATTTTCATGGCAACACCATGGAAGTCTACATGTGGGACTACAATATTTACCGAGGTAAGTTCAAATCAGAGTCGGGAAAGAGGTGAATATTCTTCATTTTTCTGATAGTTTTCAACTAAATCAAAGTAATTTCAAGGAATTATGGAAAAAAGAAGGCCATTTCATGGATTTAAAGATGTAAAATGTGAAATTTTAGCAATTTTTTTTTTCCCATTTTTTTTTCCATTTTTTTTTTTAGCAGTAGCGCATACGACATCTTGTAAACGCATTGACGTGACCCAGGCCTAGTTTCACCACAGATTAATTAATAGCTAACACAGCTATTGCATATATACAATGTTAAGAAAAATCTACAATTTATCATACATGTATTGAATTGATTTGAGCTCCTCACGGAGAGCGATTCTGAGGAGCTCAATTGAGCTCCTCAAAAAAATAAGGAGAGCGATTTATTGAGCTCCACGAAATTATAAACGTGAAGGACTGAAGTTATCCGGAAACCAACTCGCATATTTAATGAGCTTTGACCTGCGGACTCCGAATTCAAACCTAGCCTGTATTTTGGTGTCATCTACCTGCACACCAAAATTTTTTATAATTCATTAAATATTTTTGAGTTATTGCGTGGAAACCAAGTGGGGGGACGGAAGGACAGACAGACCGGGGCAACGCTTAATGCCCCCTCTGGACTTCGTCTGCGGGGGCATAAAAAGGGGGTCTAAATTATTATAGAAGAATTGGAAAGCCAAACATTGTTGTTTTTTGTGGAATTTCTGTTTCAATTGGAAAGATAGCAGGGGGTTTTAAAGAAAGTGTCGCCATCTAGCGGTAGAAAAATCCTAAACCATAGTCTTATATTTCCTATATAATTTTTTTTTTTTGGGGGGGGGGATGTCGAGTCAAGGTTGACCAGTCAGCTCGTGAAATCAGGAAAAATACTACATGTACTTATATCTACAAGCTTTAGTATCGGCTAGTATAACTTTGAACAACTTCACTGGGTTCTCTTGGGGGGGCTCCGTGTCAAATATGCATAAAAAATACAAAAACATTTCAGTTGATTTTCATGTCATAAGTCAATCCATTCAACATGTACATGTAATCAGGAAATGTGTACACATTTTAGATCTCCAAAGTCCAAATATGAAATTAATATGAACACAAAGCACATTACATGACTGAACAAAATCAATAAAAATATGACAAATAGTTTCATCGTGGCACTAGCGTCCTTTGCTTTGGCAAGGCGTCAATTCTCACTTCCAACATCTCCAGTTTCCATCCAGGTATTAAAGCGGTATCAGGTATTTCAAAAAGCTGTTCGTAAAGTTCCGTGCAATTTTTGCGCACTACTGGCAATGATGCAAAGTCAGCTACTTAAAGGTCAAGTCCACCCCAGAAAAATTTTTGTATTTGAATAAATAGAGAAAATCAAACAAGCACAATGTACACTGAAAATTTCATCAATATTGAATGTAAAATAAGAAAGTTATGAGTCACATACAAATGAGCGAGTCGGTGATGTTCCTCACTATTTCTGTTGTTTTTTCATTCTTGGAATTGTGCAATATTTCAATTTTTAAAGATAAGGACCAAATCAACTGAAGTTCACTGAACCACAAAATTTTAGAAACAATGGTAATACCTCATGTTCAGGCGCAGGGGTGTGAGAGTTCAGATTTTTATCTGATTTCAGATTTTTTTGTTTTTATTTTCAGCTTAATTTCAGCTTATTTTTGGCCTTCCTCTGTACAAAAAGTATGGGGCTCTTTCTATTTCAGACTTTTTCAACATTCAGCTTTTTTCTGATCTTTTTATTTGTGACCACTCACACCCCTGGTCCAGGGAGAAATAAAAATTTGTTTCACATGACAACGAGAAGAAAATTTGAATATTTCATATTTCACATGAAATACAACAAAATAGTGAATGGATGGCATCATCAGTCCCGACCAGGATGTGCATATAACTGTTTTGTAAAATTAAGCAAAACTTTAAAATGTCTCAACTTTCTCATTTTACACCCGATTTTAATGAAATTTTCAGTGTTATGCTTGTTGAATTTTTCTCTTTTTATTCAAATCAACTTTTTGTTGGGGTGGACTTGGCACAAGAAATGGTCACCAGTCGTGCATGAAGTCATTTGCGAACAGCTTTATGAAACCCGCGTATGAAACACCCACCGGGAAGTATTTGAATGTCAATGTACATGAAGTTGACTTGGGGTTGAGAGTGTCGTGACAACCTGTTGCTGGATTACTCCCCAACGAGTGGAGATTGTGCATACACTGGACTTCGGCAAGCCAGAATCCATTGATCAGGGTAAAAATAATAAAGTCAACACCATTTTTGATCATGTGTACATATTTCAGCGTTTTGAACCGGGGGTCTTAAGTGTGCATCAATAACCAATTCTAAAATCCATTAATGAATTCATGCATTACATATATTTATTGTAATTAATGCATATAATTGTGTGGTTGAAAAAATTATTACTATAGGCTTAAACAAATATTACCAATCTTTATTTTGAAATAATTCACCAAAGTGTTATGATTTTTAAAGAATTTTGAGAAAGGAAAGTGAGAAAACCAAAGAAAAAGCTTGTAAGTGGGTAAAATGAGGCCAAATAAAATCAACAATAATAGTATCCAAAATACATAGCACTAATTAAAAACAGAAGAATCACATTAAAATTACTGTAAATGTTAATTAGGCAGTCCTTATTTTCTTGTCATAAGTACAATCCATAAAGGTATTGTTTGTTTGATAACTGAAATTAAGGGCTCAATTTCTTTTGAGGAATTGAGTTAACGGTTCAATATAGTGGAAACAATAAATTTTATCCGAAAATGCTGGGTACTTTGAATTGATCTTACTCTTAGTATGATACATCCATATCAGAAAGTCCTTGGTTTCAATATCTGGAATCTAATAACATCACATAGACCTAGGGGTGGCGCCCTGATATCTCCTTTAATACTCTTCTCTTCTTTCTTCTCCCCTCTATTTATCACTACTTGAAAAATCATATAGAGCGGTGCCGCTCTGAATAGGCACACTTGCATTTATCTTTCAAAATAATGTTCATACCCAAATAAAAAAAGAAAATAATAACCTGCATGCTTCCTCGCTTTCTATTCAAATTCAAAACTACCCATCGTAGTTTATACCTTACCCATAGGAGATCAATATCAAATCACAAAATTTACAATTAGCTTGGGGAATGATAGCAGAGTTGCGCATAAAGATCAATAGCCCAAAAATATTAGGAAAGAGAATATGCACATATTTGAATAGTGCACGTATAACCATTCGATAATAACTAGCAAAATGCTATAAAGACATATATTATGTCAATGATTGAGTGTTGCTAAAGTCTAAAACAATGGAGATAAAGTCGTGTGTGAGAAAGAGAGATTGAACAAGATGCAATTTTACAAGTAAAAGAAAAAAATATATACATGTATAAATAAAACAAGAATTAGAAATAACTCCATGATTTATGTTTATATATGGGAACGGATCAGGAAGGAAGGTTAAAAGGCGAAATCGGGGCGAAATGCCATTTCTTAAATGAATTGGCTATTGGTTTCTCTTTTTGGCAGACATGTATTCAATATAGCTGTTTCTTGACAAAACATTTAAATGCAATGAAATTGGGGAGACTGCCTTTAGATATACAAGTAAAAATTGTATTAAAGCACAAACAGATTTGTAAAAAACCTATCACTGCAAATTCCGAACATTTTTTTCTCCAAATTTCCTTTATATTGTTTCCGCATTTAAGGGAGATGAATCCAATACGTCAAGCCATAGTATACCTTGCTACATTCACAAATTAAGTCAACCATTGTTTCATTTTCTTTATCACAACAATTAAAAAAAATAATTTTTTCATGTGTTATCCAAAGGTGTAAACCTGTGTCAAAAGAAGTACCTGTATATAAGAGGATCCCATAGTTAGAAAAACATGCTATATATTGACAGTCTCCTTTCAAGGTCAAGTCCACCAAAGAAAAAAGTTTGATTTGAATAGATAGAGAAATATCAGTCAAGCATAACGCTACCAATTTAATAAAATCGGATGTGAAATAAGACAGATGTGACATTTACTCGGTGACATTCAAATGAGAGTCCATGATGTACCTCACTGTTTTTTTTTTTATTATACAATATTTTTTTTTTACAGATTTGATATTATTGACCATCTTGACTGGATTATAAAATATTAAAACACTGTAATTATACCCCCGCCAAACGAAGTTTGAAGGGGGTATGTAGGAATCGGCGTACGGTCAGGCGGTCCGTTGTAAATCTTGCGCTTCGAACCTCAATTTTTAACCAATTTTCATGAACTTTGGAACTATGGGGTAAATATGTGCAAGACGCATTTTTTTGCATGTGTTGGATATTGTATTTTGGAAATTCTATTGCCATGGTAACAATATATTATGGCAAATATTAAGGTAACAATCTTGCGATCGATCGAACTACTTCCTCAGTTTTAAACCATTTCTCATGACATTTGGCACAAACATTGATCTCTGGGTAAAATACCCCATGCAATTCCCTTTTCCAATTGGTATACCATGGTAAAAGCGTGTTATTCTTCCCCGGTTTTTTATTTATCATTGCTCTTGAAATTTGGCACAAACATTATCTTGGGTGAAGACATACGAGATTAATTTCCAAGAGTGTTGGAAAATACGTTGCCATGGTAACGGCATAGGGGGTATTAAAGGGATGGTCCAGGCTGGAAATATTTATATCTCTTCACAGAGCAAAATGCTGAAAATTTTTATCAGAATCGTATAACGAAGTTATTGAATTTTAAAGATTTGCATTATTCCGGTGAAACAGTTCTAGGCATGTCTTTATGAATATTCATTAGGTTGGGCTGATGTAATATCCCCTCTTGTTCTTTTGTATTTTGTTTTATGACATTAGGTTTATTCAAAAATTTTCTACCAAGAACTAAAACAATTGGATTGACAACTGATTAAGTGCATAAATATTTATTGCCGCAACTTATTTCATCATAATGGAGACACATCATTTACACATGTATGAAAAAATGAAACATTTATGATTTCATGTAATAACATAAAAAAAGGAAAGTGGGTGTGACAATATCAGTCCACCTAATGAATATTCATGACGATGTGCAATTATGCATAACTGTTTTCACAAAATATTCATAAACTTTGAAATTCAAATACTTTGTTATCCGATTTTGATGAAATTTTCAGCATTTTGCTCGGTGAATTTTATCTAAATTTTAATTCAGATATAAATATTTTCAGTCCGGATCATCCCTTTAATCACCTTCAGTGATACTTCTAAGTTTCACATGTTCAGGGAGGAATAAAACTTTGTTTAAAAAAATGAGAATATTTCATATTTCTTAAAATAAAAGAAAAAGTGACAGAATGACGTCATCAGTCCACTTACATGTATTTCATTGCATACCGACCAGGGTGTGCATATAACGATTTTGTAAAATAAAGGGATGCTCCGGGCTGAAAAATAATGATTTAAACAGATAAATCAAACAAAACACTGAAAATTTGATCCGAATCGGACAAGGAATAACAAAGTTATAGCATTTTAAAGATTTGAATTATTCCTGTGAAACAGTTCTAGGCATGTCTTCATGAATATTCAGTGAGCAGATTGATGATGTCATATCCCCACTTGTTCTTTTGTATTTTATTATATGAAATTATATTCATTTTTTTTTCTACCAAGAACTGAAAAAATTGGATTGACAACTGATTAAGTGCATTAGATATTCATTGCTGCAGCTTATTTCATTACAAAGGAGACACATTCACACATGAAAAAATGAAACAATTATGATTTTACGTAATAACATAACAAGAAAGTGGGGGATGTGACGTCATCAGCCCACCTAATGAATATTCATGATGACGTGCAGATGACTATTTTCACAAAATGTTGCTAAACTTTGAAATTCGTTAACTTTGTAAATTGTTATCCGATTTTGATGAAATTATCAGCATTTTCTCTGGTAATTTTACTCATTTATTTAGATATAAACATCTTTAGACCGAAGTAGCCCTTCACGCGAAACTGAGACCCCCTCCCCCCAAATAAAAAAATGTCTTAAGTTTCTTATTTTAAAACCGATTTTGATGAAATTTTCAGTCAGCTTATTTGATTTTTTCTCTTTTTATTCCAATGAACTTTTTGTTGGGGTAGGCTTGGGCTTTCAGGGGAATATAATTAAATGCAATAAAATAAAGAAAAAAATGAACATGTGCGTAAAAAATTTCACTTCAAGATATGTTCGCTAAGTAAAGGCAGTATTTGTTTCGTAATCTGGTTCCAAATCATTTCTGTTCATTCTTATCTCTAATTGAACAAATTAGCGTGATTATCAGGTTACCGTGGTTACTGCCAACCCCCCCCCCCCCACCACAAATTAGGGATGCTATAGGTTATTTGATTTTTAAAAAGCCAGTATCACCGACGATAAATGCAGTTGCAGGCGTCGTAGTCAAAATGATTAACAAGTATTTATAGAAAAAAGGACAAACATGCCTATAGAAATAACCCTCGGGAGAAAAAAGTCTTAATGAACACTAAAAAAAGAAAAATATTGATTTGGATTTAGGGGGAAGAGTGGTTCGTCATTCTGTCCGGAGGCATATCTTGCCTCGGAACACATCCGCAGTCTGCAACATGTTCGCTTGGCCGTACTGGATTTGAAGGTTGTAAATGGCGTCTTAATGGACCCTCTGCTATCAACAACATTTGACTATATTCTTTCATAATTTATAGCCCTAATCTTTGCTGTAAATTAAAAACTAGGTGAATTCTTTACATTTGCTTTTGCCATTGTCATTGCAACTCAATTTGTAAAGTTTTCATAATCCAATTAGATCGTTCTTATTTTTCTGTTGGATCTATAAATTATCATCATAATGAACCATGAATGACCTCTTTGACAAATGCATGGTTCTGTATCGCAAGACAAGCCTTTTATTTATTTATGTATTTTTATTTTAGGGGAAGACTTGGGAGTTATATTTATCCAATTACTTTTGACATCTTGAACCCCAAATCTACTCGTACTCGAATTATATCCGCTTCCATAATGCTAACACGACTGTGCTAAGATTGAAGTTGATGTTATTTCGAGGGCGAAACTTTATGTAGATAATGTCCGACTCCTCGACACTGACCTTGTATGAGACATTGTTGGCCCTTTATAATGCACTGTAAAAACACTAAAATTTTAAGCAAGTTGTTAAAGCTAGTCATTCTAACAAGTTTTAAATCAATTTCTAAACAAAATTAACTAAAGTGTAAACAACTTGTTTTAAATAATGCCCGTGATGTAATAAAATACAAAAGTACAAATGGGGATATGACATCAGTTTGCTCATCGAAATAATGCAAAACTTTAAAATGTAATAACTGAAATTTCTTGTCCAATTTAGATCAAAATTTTAGTGTTTTGTTTGATTTTTCTCTATCTATTCAAATCAAATTATTTTCAGCCTGGAGTACCCCCTTTGAAGGGGAAATCACCATTACGCTGAAAATTTCATTGAATTCCGATGTAAAATAGGAAAGTTACGAGTCGTAAAGACATTTAAAATTTTATTATTTTTAACGAAACAGGTATGCATAACATATTGATATGCAATTTCGAGAGTTAATGTCACTCGGTATTATTTTCTTTATAATACCATAGGGCCTATTTCAATTTTCGCAGAAAATGTAAGGAGACTCTTCATAAAATGAAAATAGGTTTCGGCAATGGAAATTGCACTATCATTCAGGAGGGGGGGGGGGATCACACTTTGTTTCACATTATGATTATATTGAGGAGAAAATTATAACTTTTTTTACATATACACTTCAAAAGGCAAATAACTCTTTTGCAGTGAAATTAAGCGAAACTTCAAATTGCCACATGTCTTTCTGATATGTTTTTGATTTCTCATTGTTAAAATTGTTGATTTTTAACGCTTTCTTACTGTAACTCAACTTTTCGTGAACGTAGACGTATGGACTATTGTGGGGGAAATTATGAGAAACTGTTTTATGCCACAAATTTATGCCACAACTGCAAAATCAATTTTCTATGATTTAAACTTTTTTCCAAAATACCTATTTTGTTTCTGTCCCAGTTCCTTGCATGGCGGTGGAACTCGTGATATTAAACAGAATAAGTTTTCTGTTTCAGACCATTCAACTGGATAAAAGTGTTAAGCTTTATTTTATATTATGTGCGATTCCAAGCAAGAGTTGACATTTCCAACATTTCTATTTTTAATCTAGATCAACGTTTTGGATTAAACCCTTATGGAAGTTCATAAATGCAAAAGGGGATCATAATCAACCTTAAAAAAGGAGAATCCTAACCATACAAAAATGATCCTATGTTTATTTTGAAACTTATTGTCTATACAGAAAACTATTTTGTTTTGTAGAAATTTTCTGTTGGATTATCTGGAGGTCATGATTTTACAGCATTTTAAAAGAAAATATCCAAACATAAGTTGTCGGAGCATTAAATATGTCAAGTTTGTGGTACTGGACAAGGCGTAATGCGATAATTAACCATAATGTATATATATATGTATGTGTGTATATATATATTTATATAAATAATAACATTATTTTATTTGATATATATATATATAAACCCCTAAAAAAAAGTTTGGAAATCTGTGTTTGGCCATTAATTCCTCCCAACTCCCAATTTTACACAAGGCATATTTTACATCATTCAAAAGATCATTTAATTCTCTTTGAAATGATACCATGCTTGTTATGATCATGCCATCACGAAAAGAGCAGGATTCAAAAGTGTTGGATGAGGTCTGAATTGAAAAGCTGCAAAACGAGCAAAAAAAGTTTGGAAATCTGAGTTTGGCCATTAATTTCTCCCAACTCCCAATTTTACGCAATGCATATTTGATATCATTCAAAAGATAATTTAATTCTCTTTGAAATGATACCATGATTGTTATGATCATGCCATTACGAAAAGAGCAGGATTCAAAAGTGTTGGATGAGGTCTGAACTGAAAAGCTGCAAAACGAGCAGAAATAGTCATGAAGGGTCAATACCGAACATGACTCTTTTGTCTGTGTCAGTAGAGATTCAAATCAAGCCCCTGCTTCTGTAGTGACCACGGTGATGGTTCTGTGAGATAACATGGTTTGAGTCGTGGTTTGAAATACCCATGCATATGTGTTTGTTTGTGAAGTGTTTGCTTGTGCAGAGGTGTGTTTGATTCCATGTTAATGCTGATGTAAAGTTGCATGAAAATAATTAAAAGAAACCGCTGAGAAACTCACCCATCACCACTGAAAAAAAAACAGTGACTTTCAATATTGTGTCATTTTGCAACTTTTGAATTTTGACCTTGCCCCACATTTCAAGGCATTGCACCTCCATGTGAACCATAATCATATCATGTAGGGTATCATTTTAAAGAAAATTAAATGATCTATTCATTGATATTAATTACACATTGATATTTACTAATACCGATGAGGAATTATCGATCGAATTCAAAAGAAACCACTGAGAAACCCACTCATCACCACGGAAAAAAGAGTAGTGATGTTCAATATTGTGTCATTTTGCAACTTTTGAATGTTGACCTTGCCCCATATTTCAAGGCACTGCACCTCCATGTGAACCATAATCATATCATGTAGGGTATCATTTTGAAGAAAATTAAATGTTGTATTCGTTGATATTAATTAAACATTGTTATATTTTAAATCCGCGGAGGGATTATCGATCAAAGTCAGATTTCCAAACTTTTTTTGAGGAGTTTATATATATCTTATTTGAGACTTATAATCAACATCAAAAGTAAGTCCCCCCCTTAAGAACCCCAGATATCAAGTCGTCCAATATAAACAAACCTAGGGTTTTTCGAATATAATGGCGCCATCTGTGACTTAACGGCAAAATGAGCATCACATGAACAAAAAAATGATGTTATAATGATTTGTTTTCCGCATCTTAAAGGAGAATCCAACCATACAAAATGATATACCGTTTATGGACAAATACAGAAAACTATTTTGTTTTGCAGAATTTTCATTTGGATTATCTGGAGGTCATCATTTTACAGCATTTTAAAAGAAAATATATATCCAAATATAAGTTGTCCGGAGCGTTAAAAATTTCAAGTTTGTGGTATTGGACAAAGTGTAATGCGATAATTGACCGTAATATGACCCACCACGTTTTATATACACTGTATAAAAATGTCTCATTCGAAAGTTATAAACACAACATCGAAAGTAAGTCCCCCTAAAAAACCCCATCAAAGCTAGGGTTGTTAAAAAGTGGTTTTTCATAGCGCCATCCGTGACTTAACGGCAGAATGAGCATCACAATCATGAAAAAAAAAACGACACCTCTTCAAAAACTGCAATTGTGTTATAATCCCTTATAGATTTCTTTTGTGAAAATTGCAGAAATGCTGCTCGCCTTATACGGGTTATGAATCAATGGAGAACTTCATTACATTCCGTAACCCTCCCCCAACTAAAAGAAGAAAAACACCTCAAACATGAAGGAATGACTGCTTTTATCGAAAATTATTATTTAGTATCCATATTCATGTAATATATTTTGCAGATGTTAATTGAAAAATTGAGCTCGTTCAATTTGAATGTTTCAATAATTAGTATGGCTTCTTATAGTCTTTGTTACAATTTACGTAAATGAAACAAGCTCAAATTACCTATAGGCTATTTCTTTACTGCAGGCCTATAGAAGCAAATTTAAAAGATAACATACTGGTAAAACACGGAAGTATAAAAAAAAAAGATTTGGTTTAATGGGTGAAGGGGAATAAAAGTCAAGGGGTACACACGAGCAGATTTATTTTACAATATGTATAAACATGATAAAAATACTGAAAAATGGAAACCTGGCAGTCTCGCCTGCATTACGTAATTCAATAGGGATTTTCGCAGTCTTTTTTGCAACGGGGATGGATTCTGCATAGTGGTAAATCTATTGAAAATTCATGTTGAATCACAATGGACAGCTGAGAGGTTTTTGTAGAAAGTTGGTGGACCGGGAATGCATATCGTCCTAAAATTCTGATCAGACGAAATATTGCAAATAAAAAATTATGTCGTTTGTCCAGGGACCAGGGTGACACTGCTGTTTTGATTCACTAGTTTTCGACAAAGACTATACTTTGTCATGAGCAGATGAAGGGCTTTTGACAATATATTTTCTACGTTCCAGAAAGCGTCTGCGTCGTGATTGCGAAAATTGTCTAATATAGTAGCAGTGCTCACTTTGAAAACAACTTCATAAAAACGAAATTCGTCTGATAATACATTTATAATCGTTACATTTTATTAGATATTTTCAATATTGAATAAATTATCAATTATCCAAGATTGGTCTGAAATGACTTTTGACCTTGACCCGTAACCTGAAAGTATAGCAGTCATCTGAATTATTCTTTTAATATGATTTACAAATTTATAATACATGTAGAATTATTATTTCAAAATTATCTTAAAAGTTCAAAGGGCTTACGTTTGCCCCTGCGTTTGCTTAACTTTTTAAAAGTTGTTTATTGACCCCAATTTAGCTTTGACATTAGCCTATAGAATTGAAGTTACGTTCATCCATTTGACGATACTTAAAGGACAAGTCCACCCCAACAAAAAGTTTATTTGAATAAGAAGAGAAAAATCCAACAGGCAAAACACTGAAAATTTCATCAAAATCGGATTTGAAATAAGAAAGTTATGGCATTTTTAAGTTTCGCGGCACAAAACAGTTATATTCACATCCTGGTCGGTATGCAAATGAGGAGACTCTTGACGTCATCCACTCACTATTTCTTTTGTATTTTATTATATGAAATATTATGATTTTCTCCTCATTGTCAAGTGAAACAACGGATATTTCCTCCATGAACATGTGGAATTAGCATTGTTAAATACTATATGGTTAAGTCAAGTTGGTCCTTATTGTCAAATCTGTAAAAAATGAAATATTGTATAATTCAAACAATAGAAAACAAAATAAATAGTGAGTGAAGGACATCATCAACCGTCTCATTTGCATGTCACTAAGTTGTGCATATCACTGTTTTGTGAAAATAAGCGAAACTTTAAAATGTCATAACTTTCTTATTTTACATTCAATTTTGATGAAATTTTCAGTGTTATGCTAGTTTGATTTTTCTCTATTTATTCAAATCAACATTTTACTGGGGTGGACTTGACCTTTAATAGCCATTATGGACATACACTTATCTTAACCTAGGTTTTTTTTCTCTAAATTGATACCCTCAACATTCCTTAGTCAATTTGACCCTAAATGACATTTAACCTCGATCATGCAAGGTCAATGATGATTAGTGATACTGATTGCCCTTTTATGTCCAAGTAGCGACAATGATGTACGTAACCCTGGTTTAGATTTCAATGTTTCCGACGCCATAGCCGTCGGAAAAGTGGGGCCTATAGTTTCGCTCTGCTATGCATGGTGAGACGAAAACTGGGGACGAAAATAACATTTTACGATATTATTTCTATTACATCATCTTCAGTCCTCTGAATATGAATTATTTACTCATCCATTGATGTGTGAATTATTTACTCATCCATTGATGTGTGAATGTGGTTTCATTGTTCCATTCTTATTTTATGCATGACTGCTGCGCGGTATCCAGATTTTACACCGGGGTTTTACATATGGATGAGTTCTTGATTTGTTTCTTAATGTGACACTTTTTTTTTTTTTTTTTTACTGCAGTGCAGTCTATTGAATTATCTGATTATTTTGAAAAATAGCTGTGAACTTGCTGAACTGAGGACGGTTTTAATCCCGGATTTTTAGATATTTATGTAATATGTACCACTGATGCCGATAGTGCCATTGAGTTGAAAGTGTTTGGGTAGTGCCTTTCGCCCCAATCGCGGCTCTTTCGGCGGGAAGTTACTTACGATCCTCATGCACTCACCTGTGCCGATGCACGACTCGTCCATTGCCTTCTAATATCGAATCCCTCTTCAACTACTCAAGGATGTCACATATTCGGATAAAGAAAAAGAGGAAAACAAAATAAAGAAGAGGTATATAGAGCCATATGAGTTCTAATTGCTTTACTTATCGAGGACAAGTACAGTACATCCCAACAAAAAATTGATTTGATTAAAAAGAGAAAAATCCATTAAGTAGCTTACAACAATGTCCATTCCATTTTTTTCAGGGTGGTATATCAAACTTCCAGATTATAATGAGCAGGAAATTTGAAATACGTGTAATTCAAAATTGGACATTGTCATATGGATGAATCATTCCCCATTTTGCTTACCGACCGAGATGTCATCATTTATTCAAAATGTCATAACTTTTTTAAATTTTTTTTTTTACTTCCGATTTTGATGAAATTCATCGTCAAGCTTATTTAATTTCACCTTTCATTCAAACCTTACTTTTTGTTGGAACGGACTTGAATTATGGCCGAAAATACAATTTTGCGCGTGCAGGATATCACACATTCTGACAAGTGGCATTTTTCACTATAAAAAAATCCACATTTTCTGATTATTTATAACGAAAAAGAGCAAATAGAGCAAAGTATAGTTAACCCATTCCTGTAATGAGATTGGTCCTCGAAGTCATAAAATGCATTGGTTGTAACTGTCTCTATCATTGTCACGAATCATTTCACTAAAAAGGTAAACAACCATGTTTACTATGCGCTCAATCAATCAAGGCAATATTGATAATGATAATAACATGGTTATTATTTTATAGTGCGCTTATAATTATAATGTATTTTTATACGTTATGTATCAGAATTATACATGTACATGCAAAATGTTGATGAATCCCTCTTTTTTTTACAATATAAATTAAGGAGGTCTATATATGAATTTCAGATTTGGTTCTCTGAAGCGTATAAAAAAGTGTCAGGAAATGAATGGTAGGGGTCAAACGATTGGTAAATTGCTAATTCGTCTACTGCCAACTCGTCCACTCACCACATTGTCTACTTTCATTTAGTCTTATGCCATTCCGTCCATCAACATTTCATAACCAGTTGGGGTGTCTGGAAAACGAAGACCGAAGACCGGGGACTCATATCACACTCGTGTGAAAGCGTTTGTAGTTCACGCCCGAAGTGTGTACAAAGCTGTGCAAAGTGTGTACAAAACACGTGCGCGGGTTAGAATGGACTTTGGACCTTGCCCCGACACAATGTTCTCCCATTGACAATGCACGGGTCCCCGGTCTTCGATCTTCGTTTTCCAAACCCGTTGTTGGGTGTCTGGAAAACGAAGACCGAAGACCGGGGATCGCATTCGTTTAGCTAAGATACCACTTATAAATGTCATTATGAAGGCCTCTATTATTCAGCTCAAATTCAAGAATATTCTGATCTAGAATACATTAATGTCATTAATTGGCTGATAATGAAGTCATGTTAATTGCTTGTGTCAATAATTAGTATAGTTAGACCAGTTGAAGCGGGATAGGTCTCCCAGTTTACACCACTATTCCACTGAGACAAGTAACAAACTCCAGTAATCAATCAGACCAGTTTCAAATTTCCAGTTAAAGGTTAACTCTAGACCAGTAATTTCAGACCAGTTTAATTCTTAACTGGTCCAGTAAAGTGAACTCGACCAGTTAGACCAGTATGCTGTTTTTCCATTTTCCAGAATTACATTCTGTGAACTGGTTTTTCCTTCTTAATTGGCTGACATTAATTTGCAATTTTACTATACCATTGACATTACGCATGTCCCCGGTCTTCGGTCTTCGTTTTCCAAACCTGTTGTTGGGTGTCTGGAAAACGAAGACAGAAGACCGGGGATCGCGTCAATTCGTCTAGCTAAGATAGGCCTATAATATTCAGCACCAGTTCAAGAATATTCTGATCTTGGATACGTCATCAGCTATGATTGGCTGTGGATAAGTTATGGTTATTTGTGTGAATATCGTTATCAGCTAGGGCATGATTAATAAGGATAGATAACAATTATAATGTACATATTTCACCCACGGAATTCAGCCATTGCAATTCTGAAAACTGTCATGAAACTGAAAACTTGCATACAATACACCCCATACTGCGCAATCACGTACAAGCAGACTCAACTCAACTGGCGTTTGCAACTATTTTACTACCATTGACATTACGCGTGTCCCCGGTCTTCGGTCTTCGTTTTCCAAACCTGTTGTTGGGTGTCTGGAAAACGAAGACAGAAGACCGGGGATTGCGTATTCGTCTAGCTAAGATAGGCCTATAATATTCAGCTCCAGTTTAAGAATATTCTGATCTTGGATACGTCATCAGCTATGATTGGCTGCGGATAAGTTATGGTTATTTCTGTGAATATCGTTATCAGCTAGGGCATGATTAATAAGGATAGATAACAATTATAATGTACATATTTCACCCACGGAATTCAGCCATTGCAATTCTGAAAACTGTCATGAAACTGAAAACTTGCATACAATACACCCCATACTGCGCAATCACGTACAAGCAGACTCATCTCAACTGGCGTTTGCAACTATTTTACTACCATTGACATTACGCATGTCCCCGGTCTTCGGTCTTCGTTTTCCAAACCTGTTGTTGGGTGTCTGGAAAACGAAGACAGAAGACCGGGGATTGCGTATTCGTCTAGCTAAGATAGGCCTATAATATTCAGCTCCAGTTTAAGAATATTTCTGATCTTGGATACGTCATCAGCTATGATTGGCTGCGGATAAGTTATGGTTATTTGTGTGAATATCGTTATCAGCTAGGGCATGATTAATAAGGATAGACAGTTATAATGTACATATTTCACCCACGGAATTCAGCCATTGCAACTCTGAAAACTGTCATAAAACTGAAAACTTGCATACAATACACCCCATACTGCGCAATCACGTACAAGCAGACTCAACTCAACTGGCGTTTGCAACTATTTTACTACCATTGACATTACGCATGTCCCCGGTCTTCGGTCTTCGTTTTCCAAACCTGTTGTTGGGTGTCTGGAAAACGAAGACAGAAGACCGGGGATTGCGTATTCGTGTAGCTAAGATAGGCCTATAATATTCAGCACCAGTTCAAGAATATTCTGATCTTGGATACGTCATCAGCTATGATTGGCTGCCGAAAAGTTATGGTTATTTGTGTGAATTTCGTTCACATCCAAGATGACGAGATACGATATCTCGCCAAGTCGACTTATAAAAGGTCATATAATTATGTCGACATGGCGAGATAACGTATGTCGACATTATGTCGACATGTCATAATTAAGTTTCTCGCCAAGTCGATGGCAATTAAAACATGTAAAAGGGATGGTCCTGGCTGAAAATATTTATATCTTAATACATAGAGTAGAATTCACTAAGCAATGTGCCGAAAATTTCATCAATCGGATAACAAGTAAACAGTTATTGAAGTTTAAAGTTTAGCAATATATTGTTAAAACAGTCGTCGTGAATATTCATTAGGTGAGCTGATGATGTCACATCTCCACTCTCCGTTTCCCTATGTTAATTATATATAATCATAATTTTTACATTATTTCATATTTGTGCTAATAATATGTCTCCCTTATAATGAAATAAGTTGCAGCAATAAATATTTAATGCACTAAATCAGTTGCCAATCCAATTTTTCTACTTTTTTGTTCTTGGATGAAAACATTTGAATAAACCTAATTTCATATAATAAAATACAAAAGAACAAGTGGAGATGTGACATCATCAGCCAACCTAATGAATATTCATGACGACTGTATTCACAAAATATTGCTAAATTTTAAAATTCAATAACTTTGTTATCCGATTTTGATGAAATTTTCGGTATTTTGCTCAGTGAATTTTACTCTATTCATTAAGCTATACATGCTTTCAGCCCGGACCATCCCTTTAAAGGCTCCGTATAAAATAAACCTAATTGTAATAGAAAGCAATGTCATCGACCTAAGACAGGTGGCAAGCGCGCCTTTGTAGAATGCTGTTGCCGGTATGCGATGTTTTCTATACGGTCGGCGCACATGAAACACAAGTGCGTTGCTTGTATACTACTTTGCGGTTAAACCCGAGACGTTCCCACGCGTACATTTCGAGAGCAACAATTCAGTACGCGTTTGGAAGAAAATTACCCTGTTTACACGTGCATCGGCTTTTGGTTCAGAACCAAAAGCCGATGCAGAATTGGCTTTTGGTCTATCTTGCACCGCAGAATCGGCTTACCCTCTTTGGGAATCGACGGGCGGACGACATTTGGATCTCTTAGTCTCGCCTTCACCTCTTGCGGGCGAGACAAACAATGAGAAAGAGAAGGAAGAAAGGAGAAAGGAAAAGGGCCAATAATTGGAATGATCAAACAAATCTAATCATCCTGAAATAGGGCCTACTAATAAACAAGTGAGAAAGGGGTTAGAAATAAAGAGATGGCAAAGTGGAACGGAAATTTTAGGCGGGAAAGGGAAGGAAGAGAGGCCAAAATAAACGGGATGCGAAAATGCTAACATGAAATCGGAATAGAAAACAGAAAAAACAAGAGGGGGAAAGAAAGAAATTAAGAACACAACAGCTAGTGGCGTAGCTAAGGGGGGGGGGGGGCTGGGAGCCCCCCCCCCCTGAGATTTGGTGTGCCCCCATCAGGTGCCCCGCCTGGAAAAAAATTGGTAGAGCAAAAAAAAAAGGGAGAAAGAAGAAAAGAAAAAGAAGAAGAAAGACAGAAGAAAAAAGAAGAGGAAAATAAGAGGAGGGAGACGAATGAATGAAATAATGTGAGGGGAAGACTTGCCAAAAAAGAAACAATTCTTTCATGTTACTATAAAAAATCTTTGCTTGCGCTTCGCGCCAGAATTGACTGTTCGATGAGATTCATATCTTGCTCAATAGGCTGATATGGAGCAAGTTTTGAAGTCATTATACAAAACATAATTAGCTCGGACATCGAGCTTTCAATGTTTTTTTCATTTACAAATTTAAGTGCTCTGTAAAATGTCCGTTTTATTGTCTACATATCACCATTTTTTTTAAAGCTCACGCTGCGTGGTCACATTGTTTGATTTGCCAAGTTCCTATTGTCTACATGTATTCCATAATGTTCCATTAAAGAAATATATTCAGAATGCCCAGATTCTAGGTCTAAATCTAAAACATGCGCGATAGCATGCATGTTCTTTATTTAAAATCTACTTGAATTATCCAGTTTCACATCAGAATATAAATAATTGTCTGCTCGCGCTTTACGATAGCATAATTAATGATACCCAATTAACTATATCCTATTTATGATTTACAAAATATGAATAGTGTCCCGCTTTTAGGTCTAAAATCTCAATTTTTTTCCTCTCGCGCTTCGCGCTCGCATCCAGTGTTTCGTTACATACCTATCCCATTTATTGATACAAAAAGTGCTTAGAATTACCATTCTTTTAGGTCGGAATGTCAAAAAAATGCATTATTAAAATATATACCATCTTCGTGGGTACCTATATAAGTGCACTTAACAGGTCCCTTTTCGATAATGCTAGAACAGTTAATAAAAATTTCTGCTCGCGCTTGGCGTTCGCAGTAACCATCTAGTTACATACGAATCTTGATCGGGATCACAGATAACATTGCCCAGAATATTACATGAAAGTAACAAATAAAAAAAATCGCTCGCGCTTCGCGCTCGCACTTTTTATAATGCTTATGAGATTATTTCATGTTTATGCTGTTTTATAAGAATATAACGAAGAAGTGACTGATCGGGAAAAATATAAGTGAAGATAATTTCGGGCCCTTGTGACAAGTACACACCGGATAAAAATGGTGCCCCCCTGACTCAAAGCAAGGACCCCCAGTGCCCCCCAGGAAAAAAATCCTAGCTACGCCACTGGAACACAACCGGGATACCGAGGTTGAAAATAAAGAACGGTAAGAAAGACTCGGCTGGTGTGTGGGTATGACGTGTATATAATAGCCTATTTTGATTTCACGTACGCAACTAGCCGCAATCATAAGGGGACACAAATTAGTGAACTTCAAGATATCGCCCAACCACTGCCGATGTTCCTATCCAGGGGACAGACCGCTCTTCACACCATGATATGCAGCGGCGTAACAGGGGTCGGTGGCCAGGGGCGGGGGGGGGGGCGGGCAAGAGCCAAATATTTCCTGGTCACATTATATAGTATAAACAGGCGTAATGAGCCGACACTATTTTGAGAAGGCCAGATATTGTGCATCGGACAGAATTTATCTTTAAAAAAATGCGAGCGAGCAAAAATGTTGACCTTTTTAATACAAAAATCCAATTTTGTGATAGATTTTGACATGATGTCCAGAGAATGATATTTCACTCTTCTCTCTTTGGATTCCTTTTTTGTCGTCTGTACGCGCACTGTGAACAGGATTCTTTGCGGCTGTAACGTGAAGAGTAAAAAAAAAAAAAAAAAAAAAAAAAAACAGGGGTGGAGTATACCACATGTGCTAAAGAAAGCTGTTTTATATAAGTCCCGAGCGAAGCGAGCGAGAAAAAAATCACCTTTTCATGAGAATCTAACTTTGAGCTATTTTTTGACATTATATTCAGTAAATAAAATCATATCCTACACTTTTCCTCTGCTTTTTTTGTGTTTTTGTTTGTACAACTTTTTGGGCCCATGGCCCAACACTTCCATACGCAGTGATGTGCGGTTGGGGTCCGGGGCGGAGCCCCCTGAAAACTTCTTGATATCAAAGCCATTTAAACCTCGCAGATTGCCGCTATTTTAATCAAATCGCATTCTACATAGACTATAGCTTTTACACAACACATTTATTCAACCCAGTTGCGTAATGAACCAAATATTTATAGGGCAAAGCATACCAACGTGGGAAAAAAATTGTAAAAAGTCGCTAGCGTGCAAAGCGAGCTGGAAAAAAATTGCCTATTGAAATTAAATTCTAATTATGTGATATATTTTCCATTATATTCAGCAAATAACACATTTCATTGTCCATTCATTTCATTATACTTTGTCTCCTATAATTTCTTTCCCCCCCCCCCCCCCGCCTGTATGCCAATGATTGAGCATTGTTGAACGGGGGTAGGTATATAGCCATTTGGAGGTTATAAATGCTGAAGAGCCCATACTGCGTGGGGTCTGGGACAAAGGCCCGGTAGCTTATTTGCATAAAATCTAGCAAGCTTATAACACAATGTTGTATGCAGACCATCTTTCTTCCCGCTCTTTTCAATCATCGGCAGCCCGGTCGTGTTATTATTTTTTTCTTGTCCCTTTTTCCCTTGTATTTTTTTCCAATTTAGCTTTTGATTAATTACGTTCTACCTTCGTTTCCCGCTCTTCATACCATTTTGTTATCTTTTAAATTATTTCCCACCGTGCTATTGCATTACATAGGCCTATTTCGGAATGATGTGTTCTTTCTCAAATGTTCTTCTTTCGTATATTTTCCCGCTTTCCTTTCTTTTCCATTCCAAAAAAAGTTTTTTTCTTCGTTTTCTTTTCAATTTTCCCTTTCCTTTTCCTCCTTTCCTTTTCCCATTTCCTTCCCCATTTCCCTTTCTTTCTTTCTCCCTCCCTTTTATCTTTTTCCCGTTTTTCTTAATTACGCCACTGATGATAATGACCGGGAATTTTCTGGCTCTCGTCCCCCCCCCCCCTCCCCTGGCCACCGAACGCTGCTACGCCCCTGATTCTATGTAAGCATCTATTAATTGCATGCATTTTTTCAGTTTGAAAATTTGTTTTCTTTAAAAACGATATGACAATTTCATGGAATATTGTATCCACGTATATCGGTTGTTTTAAGGTCTGTTTATCAGCCAGCATGAAGAAAACGAAGTACAATTGCACGGAAACGTGTCCATAGCACGCTATATGTGGAAATAAGCTTGACGAATGAAATCCCCGGTCTTCTGTCTTCGTTTTCCAGACACCCAACAACAGGTTTGGAAAACGAAGACCGAAGACCGGGGACATGCGTAATGTCAATGGTAGTAAAATAGTTGCAAACGCCAGTTGAGTCGAGTCTGCTTGAACGTGATTGCGCAGTATGGGGTGTATTATGCAAATTTTCAGTTTTATGACAGTTTTCAGAATTGCAATGGCTGAATTCCGTGGGTGAAATATGTACGTTATAATTGTTATCTATCCTTATTAATCATGCCCTAGCTGATAACGATATTCACACAAATAACCATAACTTGTCCGCAGCCAATCATAGCTGATGACGGATCCAAGATCAGAATATTCTTGAACTGGTGCTGAATATTATAGGCCTATCTTAGCTAGACGAATTGACGCGATCCCCGGTCTTCTGTCTTCGGTTTCCAGACACCCAACAACAGGTTTGGAAAACGAAGACCGGGGACATGCGTTATGTCAATGGTATAGTAAAATTGCAAATTAATGTCAGCCAATTAAGAAGGAAAAACCAGTTCACAGAATGTAATTCTGGAAAATGGAAAAACGGCATACTGGTCTAACTGGTCGAGTTCACTTTACTGGACCAGTTAAGAATTAAACTGGTCTGAAATTACTGGTCTAGAGTTAACCTTTAACTGGAAATTTGAAACTGGTCTGATTGATTACTGGAGTTTGTTACTTGTCTCAGTGGAATAGTGGTGTAAACTGGGAGACCTATCCCGCTTCAACTGGTCTAACTATACTAATTATTGACACAAGCAATTAACATGACTTCATTATCAGCCAATTAATGACATTAATGTATTCTAGATCAGAATATTCTTGAATTTGAGCTGAATAATAGAGGCCTTCATAATGACATTTATAAGTGGTATCTTAGCTAAACGAATGCGATCCCCGGTCTTCGGTCTTCGTTTTCCAGACACCCAACAACGGGTTTGGAAAACGAAGATCGAAGACCGGGGACCCGTGCATTGTCAATGGGAGAACATGTGTCGGGGCAAGGTCCAAAGTCCATTCTAACCCGCGCACGTGTTTTGTACACACTTTGCACTGCTTTGTACACACTTCGGGCGTGAACTACAAACGCTTTCACACGAGTGTGATATGAGTCCCCGGTCTTCGGTCTTCGGTCTTCGTTTTCCAGACACCCTAACCAGTTGGTCTAATATCCATTTCATTTTCATTCATTTTGCACAATTTAACACTTAGTCCATGGACTAAATGGCTATTGGACCAAGTGGTTATTATGGTATTAGACTAAATGAAAGTAGACCATGTGATGAGTGGACGAACTGATGGTAGACGAGTTGGCGATTGGACGAATTGGCATGACACGAATTGGAAAAAAAACAAACGATTGGCGGGATGATTCAATATTTAAAACAAAATGAAAAGTTAGCCTTTGTATTGAATTGATCATCACCTTACATCTCTTTCCATACTCACTTATTTTCTTATTTTTGGTTCATTATTATTTTAACATCATAAAGGGGAAGTCCTTCTTGCAGTAGGCCTACTGTTGCGGCGTGGTAAATTACCAAAATATTTCGTACCTATTAATTTTGTGTGAGATCTACATGGTCTAAGACCCACTTGGTCGGTTAATGTCAACACCCTCAAACGCCTTTTCGCCCTATATGACCATGTCGTCTAATTAATGCCGTTTGGTCAATACAATTCCGTCCAATAATAGCCAGTTAGTGTAAGAGCCATCGTTCGTCTAAGTGCCATTTCGTCCAATAGCCAGGTGGACCAAAAGCCACTTCGTCTGACGGCCTAATACACATTTGGTAGAACTGACCATTGTTCCAATGCCCACTCGGTCCAATACCCATTTGGTCCAATTCCCACTTGGTCCAATGCCCATTTGGTCTAATGTGAATAAATCTTTGCAATCGGGTGGTAATAACATGAGTACATGCCCCTCGCCTTCATAACAGGCCTACATCCCCACACACATTTATCCCTTTTGTGAACACTATTGACTTTCCCGTGAAATGTACAATAATTTTCTCTTCAGATCTCAAAATTGAGAATTTAATTTCCATAAAATTATTTCTCGCTTGTCTTGTTTTAAATGCATAAACAAAAACAGAACACAAAACAAAGCAAGAACAAACAAGATGTCCAAATTAAGCGACTGATTCAATTTTTTTCCTCCAAGAGCTAAAAAGTGGATTGACAGTTGATTAAATGCATTAGATATTCATTGCTGCAAATGATTTTACTATAAGGGAGACATAAAATTCACACTTGCATTAAAAAAATGAAATGATTATGTTTTCATGTAATAACATAAGAAAAAAAAAAGGAAAGTGGGGATGTGACATCTTCAGCCCACCTATGAATATTCATGACAATGTGCATATTACTGTTTTGAAAAATATTACTAAACTTGAATATTCAATAACTTCGTTATTTGTTATCAGATTTTGATTATATTTTCAGCATTTTACTCTATTTAATTAGGTATAATTAGTTTCAGCCCAGAGCACCCCTTTAAATTTGAGAAAACTGGGCATAAGCTAATTAAATGCTTCGTAGAGACGGTTATCAAAATCAGGCTATAATAAATCGCTATATGTGTCTGAATTATAGTTATTCATCCTATATTGAGGTGTGTTTCGTTTTCTCCCCTTTTTTTTAAACCGGGTCTGGGGGGACCCATTTAGCCCCTGGATCCGCGCCTGCCCCCAGTATTATGACTGTACATTTTGGTTACAAATTTCTTTTACCAAAATGTTCCCTAATAACATAATTTGCCGTAACACCCACCGCCCTGAAAAACACGCCGGTTACTTTTTCACACAACTGGCAATGTTTTTAGGTACTGTATATACCTCCATAGTGAAAAAATATCGACAAGAAGATGCGAATAGAAAATACATCAGACTGATAATTTTACATCTAGAGTCATTAACAATAAATGATCAAAGTAAAATTGTGAGAGTAAAAAAACAGTTATAAAACAACGAAATATACAAGTGGCAAACGATGAAATTTAAAAGATATTTACAAGAGAGCCTACAATGATTCAGTTCGACCTTTTTTCCGAGATTATTATTGATTATCATTGAAGGGTCAATTAAGGTGGGTGTATAGTGGATACAACTATGCTGTGAAAGAGAAGTTAAAAAAATTGCATTAATTTGAAGGGAATTATAACAAAAATATAATTTTGATATATCATTAATATTAGTATTATTATTAATATAATTATTATTATCATCATCATTTTTGTTTGGCATATGTGGCGTCACCTGTGCTTTGGAGATGAAAAGGGAACTGAATCACCATGAACCGCAGGTCTCTCCCGATATATAAGCGGATTGGCATGAATGGGGAGTGCAAGTGGACCACTACACCGTTGTTTCCCCCTACTCTTACGAATAGTGCAGTGGGTTCTTAAAGGGATGGTCCGGGCTGAAAGTATTTAGAGTTTAATAAATAGAGTAGAATTCACTGAGCAAAATTCCGAAAATTTCATCAAAATCGGATAAAAAATAACAAAGTTATTGAATTTTAAAGTTTAGCAATATTTTGTGAAAACAGTCGTCATGAATATTCATTAGGTGGGCTGATGATGTCACATCCCCCACTTGTTCTTTTGTATTTTATTATATGAAATGAGGTTTATTCAAATTTTTTCCTCAAAGAACTAGAAAAATTGTATTGACAACTGATTTAGTGCATTAAATAATTATTGCTGCAACTTGGTTCATTATAAGGGAGACATATTATTCACACAAGTATGAAATAATGAAAAAAATATGATTTTATGTAATAACATAAAAAAACGGAAAGTGGGGATGTGACATCATCAGCCCACCTGTTGAATATACATGACAACTGTTTTCACAAAATATTGCTAAACTTTAAACTGCAATAACTTTATTATTTGTTATCCGATTTTTATGAAATTTTCGGCATTTTGCTCAGTGAATTCTACTCTATGTAGTAAGATATAAATATTTTCAGCCCGGACCATCCCTTTAACGTGCAAAGGTGGTGACTTGGGGAATGACTGACACTAATATTTATTTATTTATTTTTATTTATTATTATTATTTTTTTTTTGGGGGGGGGGGGGGGTCAGTGGGGTCATGTAGTAGGTCCATGGTGGAGTAAAGAGGCTAGAATTTTCAGGGGCCAGATATAAAAAGCTGCGAGCGAGTAAATTTTGTTACCTTTTTTATTACAAAAAATGAAACATATCCCACTCTTTTCCTTTTCCATTTCTTTCTTTTCTCCCTCTTTCTTGGCTGTGAAACCTTTTAAGGGTCCATTGCCCCCACGCTCCACACCTGTACGCACCCCAGGCGGACTCCTTAAATGTATGTTATCTTTATTTCTATAACAATACTATAGGAGATTTGAACATGTAAGGTCTAGATCCACAATGCGAACGCGAAGCGCGAGTTAAAACTTTTGTATGAATTGACCCGAAAATGAGCCATTTTGAGGACTCTTGTCGGTTTTTACAGTTATTTCCTTTTCTTACACTCTTTTAATTTTGAAATCTTATATCTTTTGTATGTTCTCCATTATTTTAGTTTTCATCAAAAAACCTGGATCAATAAGAATAATACTAACAAAAATGAAATGATAGAAAAATAAACGTTGCAAAATCCATGCGCTTGAGGGGTTCATTTTAAACAGAAAATGTCCTTAAAATACAAACGTGGACTTTTTATTCTATTTCATCCTGGATTTTTTTTGTAACTATTTCTGAATAGAATTATTGCATTCATTTCTTCAATAAACAAGAAATTTCCGAAAAAAGGGCCATCTTGACATAGAAATCAATACTACCATCGTTATGATCGTGATTATCTTGTACTCCCTCCTTATCATACTTGTCAAATGATTCATTATAAATATTATGATGTCTGACCGTAAACTATTGGAGAATGATAACACAGGACATCCCCAACCTGGAATATTGGGGGATTCCCTTCCCCCACCATCGTGATCCCGTACTAGTACCCGACAGCCATATATATCTTGACTATTTACAGAGCACCTTCCCTGACCGGTTTTGGGGTGGCCGGTAACATATAGCTTGATCGCCATATCATGGTAATAGCAATTTTAGAAATGGTTTCTCATTAAAGGGGCCTCTTTGTAATATTTCATAACATATTTTTCGTATTTTTGTCAGTGCTTCCAGGTGCTGCCCCTAGCTCCTCCGCCCCGAACAGTTATTCGCGAGGAGGCAAATGTCGATCCATTCTATATCCTTTGTCGACCGTTTTTTGTCGATGAGAACATTTATTTAAAATGAAGTCCCTTCAAAAAAGCTTGTACGGGCTTGATTAATATTATGAAAGGCCTATCTTCATGCAGTATATATGTATCTCCGAATATTCGTCTCTTTCATATTATCATTCTCTCGCGGCACTTCATTCCGATTGAACTTGAGCAGTAGCCTAATGGTTTGGGTTCTATGAAATAAATGTGGATTAGTCTCATCAAAGTTTCACTGGCATTGGGTGCTATTACATGTTTAGGACAAATAGTCGACAAATATTATCGAAAAACGAGGGTGCGATATTCGCGAGCCTCAGGTCATCTCAAAATTATGAAAAAGAATTGATAAGTATATCTGTCGTTCACATGGTGTGAGCATACTATGGAATTGTTTGGAAGATACATTTTTAGCGAATGTCGAGGACTGGCATGACTTGTGTAGACAATATAGAGATAGAACTAAATGCAATAATAAACCCCATGGCCGCACGCAGACATTTTTTCTTGGGTGGGGGAGCAGGACATGAAAAAAATGAAGTAACTCAGAAGCGAGGGAGCGAATTTGGGCAATTGCAATTACTAAAGTGAAATTGAAGGATTTCCTGCATTTTGGTTAATTTTTTGAAAATTTTCAGTGAAAAAAATGGGGGGGGGGACCGCCCCCGAAGAACCGTATTTATTTATGTCAAAGGCCACAGTTGATTTCTACAGTGCGTATCAATAAAAAGTTTACACTTTAAAAAAGTCCTGGGAATTGAAAAAATATAAAACATGGTGATGAATTTTTCACATATATTTTTGGGTCTGAGTCTCATCTATCAAATGAAAGTAAACATTTTGACAGACTGTTACACTTGAGTGCATGAGCATTGTCCGTTTTCGTAAAGCTCTCAGAAATTTCACGCTGTGTCAAGGAAAAAAGGCGAAAACAAACTGACCGAGTAGAACATTTCTCTTGCATGTCAGCCAATTGAAATAAAACAGATACATTTAAACATTTTGTCACAAATTTGCCACCCAAATTAACATTTCAACCCGAGGTAAGCACAACCTTTTTTTGTGACAGCTGGATCTGAGGACACAAATGAATGTAAACAAACGACATAACTGAATGTAAAGTTTTTATCATATAAAGTAGGTTTACATTTCGTATTTTATTTAATACTTGTTTCCACACTTTTCCCAAGCATGACAATGATTAACAAAACGAAAATCGAGTCTAAGCCAATTCATGTGAATCACAGCTCCGTGTAAAGCAGATAAACATCACGATGGCCTCGGTGTGTGTGTGGGGGGGGGGGGGCGCAATGGCGCTGTAGTGTCTTGGGCCCGGAGGGGCCACTTCCATTGACGAGTGGATACCATGCGCGACCACGGGGTCTTGAAAAGCACCCTAAACACGTATTTTCCATATTCTGAAAATGCACCCCTTAACAATTAGTGTTGTACAACGCCTACTTAGCTTGTTGTACGCGAGCAAATGGGAGGCTGAATGTCAAACATTCGTACCGTTGCACAAAAGACGTACCATCCAAAATGTACCGTCCAAAATGTACCGTTGCACGGCTTTAGGAGGTGACGTCACAATACGATTCAATTCATTGCGCTCAGTAAAAATGCAGGTGCAATACGCGTATAGCCTGCTGGCTAAATGCGCAATGCTGCCCGAGGTGTTCGTTCGCTTGTGGGATTTTGCTTTTCGCTTTCCATATTTTTGCTCCCTTTTCATAGATTACTGCAGGAAAAACTCTTTGTTTTTTCATAAATTCGCTAAACTCCGAGGCGTTGTACAACACAAATAGCGAATATTCTTATTCGTGCAATGGTGCGAAATTTCGCATTCGGTGAAAGAAAGAAACACTCTATTCAACTCGGCTAACGCCTCGTTGAATAGAGCATCTTTCTTTCACCTCATGCGAAATCTCGCACCATCGCACTCATGCCTATTCGCTATTTGTATATTGTACAACGCCTACTTAGCTTGTTGTACGCGAGCAAATGGGAGGCTGAATGTCAAACATTCGTACCGTTGCACAAAAGACGTACCATCCAAAATGTACCGTCCAAAATGTACCGTTGCACGGCTTAGGAGGTGACGTCACAATACGATTCAATTCATTGCGCTCAGTAAAAATGCAGGTGCAATACGCGTATAGCCTGCTGGCTAAATGCGCAATGCTGCCCGAGGTGTTCGCTTGTGGGATTTTGCTTTTCGCTTTCCATATTTTCGCTCCCTTTTCATAGATTACTGCAGGAAAAACTCTTTGTTTTTACATATTTTCGCTAACTTCCGAGGCGTTGTACAACACAAATAGCGAATATTCTTATTCGTGCAATGGTGCGAGATTTCGCATTCGGTGAAAGAAAAAAACACTCTATTCAACTCGGCTAACGCCTCGTTGAATAGAGCATCTTTATTTCACCTCATGCGAAATCTCGCACCATCGCACTCATGCCTATTCGCTATTTGTATATTGGCGTGTGAAACCCTACCCTTAACAAGTATTGGCAAGTATTCCCAGAATTGAGCCCCTAAACAAGTACAGCAATGTATTTTCCATATTCTGAAAATGCACCCCAAAACAAGTATTGGAAACAAAACGATAATTGGCAAGTATTCCCTGAAATGAAGCTCTAAACAAGTACAGCGATATCACGGGTCTGTCGATCGTCGGTTTTTCTTTACACACCATTATTTTGGTTTAGTACGGCCCGACCTTCCACACCTCGCGCAAATCGGACTCTAAACACGTAGTGTTGGGGCAAAAAGGACATCCTTTATAAAACATTTTGATTTTGTTTTATCATCCCCGCATATTTGACCCTAAACACGTATATTTTCCGAGCGAAATAGATACCCTTTTTTCAATATTTTTGTGTTATTGACACCCTTATCACGTTACGTACGTAACGTGCCCTATCTTGAAAAAGACATCCTTTTTACGTGTTTTTTTGGTCGCGCATGGTATCCACTCGTCAATGTAAGTGGCCCCCCCCGGGGTCTTGGGCAAGAAAATGAATTAAACAGGTAAAAGATATCTGAATATCAACCTTCCGAGCTAAAGTCCATGTATTCTTCATGATTAAAGTCTACTTTTATTCACATAAATATTTCCAAGTCCTGCGCAAATTCTTTTTCACGAACTTTTGAAAAGTAAGTGGTGCTCACTCAAGCGGAAAGATTATTCGACAATTATATCGTCATTTAGAGATCTGTTGCAACGTATAAATGTGGAAAAGGTTTCAGGAAATAAATATATGAAAATCTTCCTTTTACCAGATTAAGATCACTTATTACACTTGATTCTAAATGTTCCGAGGGACTGAATTACAAAGCTTTTGAGAACAATTTGGAATTGAACATACTAGGTTAGTTCGCACGGAGTTAGTCACCTCGTAATTTTGCTTCAGATTAAAAGAAAATTAAAGGTAATTAATAGGTGGTCTGGAAGAGAGATCGAGGGATCATGGTTAAAGCGTCTCTGTACCTCACTTCCTTATTTTTTTTATATTTAATACCTCTGAATTTCATTTTGATAAAATATGCTTTATTATACCACTTTTCCTTGACTTTTGCTGGGTTTTTTTCATATACAAAAACATCAACCCTATTTCCAGTTGATTCTTGATTTCTCTTCGGAACCGGTGAACGTTTATGAACATTTTTCGTCTTGTGTTTGACATTCGAAATAAAACTATCCTTCATTTTTATTTACTGTTGAGAAAGAAATAGTTGCCTGACCGGTACACTGGATGAGGTCTACTATACACTTCATCATTTTATTTTTTTGTCTGGGTCCTATGCCAATATTATTTGCGGCATCGCATTATATAGAACCTCTGTTCGTGAATATTTTTATTAAAAAAAAACAAATAATAAAATTCTTATGTGCATGGGAAGGTGGGAAGCGCTTTGTACATTATATAATGAAATATTAATGTCTTCTTCTTGTTCTTCTACTTCTTCCTTTCTTTCACCTTTTTTCGCTCTTCCTCTTCACTTTGTCCTGTCCACCATAACAGTATTACGTATGAATGATAATTTTATGTATGATATCCCGGGTATGACCATGGACCTACTATAGAGGTCCATGATCAAGGAGGTTTCAAATGAGATGGAGTAACAGCATATAAAATCTCTTTGAACAAGGTTAAAAGCCGCCAGCAGAAAGTATGTCAGGCATGCACTTTGCTCAACATCTCTTGCAATTGTGTAGACAAATGATTCCCGCATGACTCGCAGCTATAGGTCATACATAAAGGGAAATATGCTTTTGTGATGATAATTACTTTTTCGCGGCATCTTCATGATCTTGGTCTGGTTATATGAGTAGTACATAATTCGGGGCATGCGAAAATAAACTATGCAATATGTCCTGAAATATTACTCAAATTTGCTCGACTGGGCATGTGCGGGCACTCATCTGGCATATACAGTAATGAACAACAATATTCCACCGACCACATTTGAATTTTTTATTCGCTGCAAACGATCGGAAAAGTGTTAAAATCTGGTTTCAGTAAAGGTCAAATTCTTTCTTTTTTCACCAATTAAAGGTTAATTGATATACCAGTAGTCTGCATGGGCAAATATCTTGTCGTAATATTGCTTGGTTATTGATGTCATGCATTCAAATTTCAGTTTTTTTATTAATGTGAAAGATGAAAAATTGATACAAATGGATATTCGTAAAAATTCACGCCTCGGATTTCTTCACCGAAACTGGCGGCTTCGAAGGCGGACATCAAAATGTCCTTATTGCCGTTCTTTCTTTTGTGCTTCTTTAGAAATGAACATCTGCTTGAATAAATTTGTTGCCTGTTGGAATTCCAGTCATAGAATCTTCTTGGTATGATATACGAGTGAATATTCTACCATCAACTGATTGTCGATATGCATGTGAAATGAACAGGAGGGGGGGGGGGCTAGCAAGAGCACCAACCTCCCCCCCCCCAAAAAAAAAAAAAGATAATAAATAAATAAATGAAAAATAAATAAGAAACATAGATGAATTATATTTGTGTTTTATTTGTTCTGCTTGCGTGCTAGTCAGGTTTTTTTTTTTTTTTTGGTGTTGACAACGTGAATCCACTTCGTAGGGATAAGATCGGTGAGAACATTCCAGACGGGAAAACGAAGGCCTATCCATGAAGCATACGGCTATTTCCATGTGTCGCGTCGGGGACTCGGGGAACTCCCGGCGCGAATTTGTTATTTTCTCACTTTTAAAAAAGGGACTAGAAAAGCGCATGCGTGGACAGAAAACTGTGTGATTGGACATGATAGAAAGAAAGATGCGATTCGTTTGAGGCGCGGTCCGGATTTGTGGCGTCAAATCTGAGGCGCCAATGTGCTCAAATAGAGTGTTGCAAATGACTTAGAAGGCAACTAGTGAAGTCTAAATTAAGTGATCTCCTGTCTGCTTTGTTTGTCAAACTCATCGCATGGGCCTACCATTCCGGGGGGTTCAATGTATAGGTAGATTATATTAGTAACCTCCACCCCCCCCCCCCAAAAAAAAAAAAATGAATAAATAAAAAAAAAAAAAAAAAAGAATGTTAAGCATTGGGTTTTAATCTAATTTTCATGAAAACGAATAACAGTAATTGTGTATTACCTTTATTGACTAAATATTCTTTTAATGACATTAAGACAAATAGGCCCAGCAACTATGTTAATAAATACCCCCCCCCCCCCACTTCATTTTCTAATCTTCCTCTAAATTATTAACAATTTTCCAATTTTCATTATTCTCTTCTTACTCAGGTTTCACTGTGTTGTCACTGTGTTCTGCTATCAGAATTGACTTTCTTTTGAGAACGTTAAGAATCAATCTGTCAGGTAGGATTATAATAATTTTTATGTAAAATATGTTATTCATTTTATGGAAAAAAAAACGTGATGATTAATTCACCATTTGAGACAGGTATTTTACATGGCTACCCCGGCCATCCCCATATTTGTGGTTGCTTAAATTGTAATTCTTGAAGAGACCGGTGTATTTGATCATAAATTAAAAAAATATTAATCTGCTTTATTGTATTTGTATTAAGATCTTGTTAGGCCCAACATCTATATTGATCAATTTACACCCCCAAAAAACAAACAAAAACAAAACTAATAATAAATAAATGCAGTAATTTGAAATATAATAAATGAATTAAGATGTCTGAAGTCATTCATCCATTTATTCCTCTTCCACTACAATATTCCTGTTTTCTGTTTAAAAATTTTTTTCTGATTGAATATTAACTATTTTCCCCATTTTTATTTTCATCTTATCAGGTTGATTATTTTCCTACCATCAAAATCCTTCTTCTTTGGACTCTTTTATTTTGTGACCAAGAACAATCATTCTACCAGGTAAGATTGTAAATCTGCATATTCGTATATACTCGTCAAAGTTCACTGGCATACAGATGTGAAGGGGGGGGGGCTTGGGGGCCATGCCACCCCCCCCCCCCAAAAAAAAAGGGACCCAAAGATAGGAAAAGTGTGAAATATACCAAATTCTGAATATGATGTGAATAGCTATTAAAAAATGAGATTTTTGTTTTGAAACACTCAAAATTTTTTGCTCGCTCTCTTGCACCCCTTTAGAAGTTGCACCATCCGCCATATCTGGCCCCTCAAATTTCTCGCTCATTATGTCACTGATAATGTTTGTATAATATATTGTTTGTTCGTTAGATATTGAAATAAAACTGCTAATGATTTTATTGAAATCTGAATATAGGCAGCAGAATAGGCCTACATGATTATGACTATTCATCAAGATTTGTTTGAACACATTCAGACCTGGCCCTCTCCAATATTTGTGGTTGCTTATTGCAATTTTTGTATGTGTTTGTTATTGATTGAAAGTGTTTAATCTTTTATTTCAGGGTGCTCTTATCACAAAGCTTGATCTTTTCATACTTTCATTCATACTAATTAAAATGTAGAGATTTGTATTACCCACTTGCACCCTTAATTTTGATCATATATAGGGATTATTGTTGTTTTGTTTTTTGCATAATTAGAGTTATTTTTACGACTCCGGGATCATATTATCTTCTATCTTTTTATTGTTTGTATATATATAATATGTAAACTATTTGCCATTTTTCATATAAAATTTTTAATAAATGAACTTGAACTGTTGAGAAATTAAAGATGTTGTAAAAACAAAACAAAATTTTTCTTCTCAATGTCAATATAAGTTTAGAAACCTTGTTTTCAGACATATTTTTTGTTTTATATTATTTGGAGTCAGAAGCATCCTTCATTTTTCAAACAGCATATTAATTGTTCTCTATGTAAATCTTTTTTCCCCTTTTCCACCTTTTCCAGATTATCCTTTATTGTTGATCAGGATCAGGACTGTTAATATGTTAATATCCTAGGACCATTTCAGATAATTTTGAATGAAAAAGTGAGTTAAGTATTATTTTTATTTAAGAAACTTATGTAACATTGAAATACTTTGCTGCATTTATATATTATATATTGTTGTTATATATTGTTGCACGTTTCCTTTATTCCTTATTTGTATAAAAGTAAAATTTCAGAATGTTTTGCTTAAATGCTTGTAAAATATTCAAATTTTGAGATACAAGATTTTATCAGCCCAGCCACGATATACAAAACAGTGATGCATGCATTGCATTGTACAGTGCATAGACAAAACTTTTATTTACAATAAACCAGTCAAAGTTTATTGTGAATTAAATGTTAGCATAGTCCCTGCAAAATCCCTCTGAAGGGTGCACCATAATATTAATGTTGCACTGGAGATTTTTTTAAAGTCCATGGTGGGCAAAGAGTTAAACATGCAAAAAGAGCGATCAAATTAAAAAAGTGCAAAAAGTGACAAAGCAGTAACTATAACACTTTGAATGTTTTTTTTCCAGGTACTTCTTCAGGAATACCACCAATCATGATCATCTTACGACTTCAAGGACTTCCTTGGTCAGCTACAGCCAAAGATGTCCGTCAACATTTCGAGGGTCTATCCATTCCAGATGGTGGTGTACATATCATTGGAGGAGAGGAAGGCGATGTTTTTATCGCTTTCAGCTCTGATGATGATGCTCGCAAGGCAATGCAACTTCAGAAACAACCACTCAATGGAAGTCGCATCATGCTCTTACTAAGCAGCAAATCAGAGATGCAGGAGGTGATTGCAGAAAGCAGAGCTGCAACACAGAAACCAGATCCCTTTGGGACGTCTGAGATAGTCACCCCACCTGTGGCTCAGACCAATCAACGTGGTTTACTATCCAGAGAGGGTTCTGTAACGAGTTCCCACAGCCAGGGATACCAAGGGTTTCCCCAGAGTGATGATCAGCAAAGACAACCTTCAGGGTATGGTGATGGTTATCGAGGTAGTAATGTAAATGTATCTAATCAGTCACTTCCTCCCCAAGGTTATGGTACCTCGTATCCTCCATCACAGAGTAATGAAAGATTGAATTTTGGCCATTCCCAGAATAAAATGTATGGTAATGACCGTTTCAATGAGGATTCCTTGGGTAGAGGAGATGCTGGTCAACGTCCAATGTATCAGGAATTCAACACCCAAGAGAGAAATCAAGGGATTCAGAGACGAGATGATTTTGATGCAGGAAGGCAAGGTCGCACAGACAGAGATTCAGGATATCCACAGGAGTCTGCTCAGTTTGATAGGTTCTCAGAATATGACAGACAAGAGGAGAGATTCCCTTCTGGAAATGTCCAAGATCAACAATATAGATCAGGTTCATATGGCATGAGATCAGACATGCAATCTTTGGATCGTGACATGTCCTACATGCAGGGGGGTGACAAATCCCGTAGCCTCCTCCCTTCCGAGGGAATGAGGAATACAGATGAAAGAGGCTATCAAGAAGAGGTCGATGATCCAATGGAAGGAATATCTACATCATATCCTCCTGCTGGTCCTACTGACAAGTTTGACTACCAGCAAACATCGGACGCAGATCAAAGAGGGAGCAGCGATCAGGTAAAATCGAGGGACTCTCATTCCGAAATCACGCAACCTATGTATGGAAGGCAGAATTTAGATAGGGAACAAGAAAAGGGTAAATTCATCAGAACACCATACGAGGATGCTTACTGGGCAACAAGCACTTCATCCAGAGACTTACCTTCTGAAGCAATGCAAGGAAGAAGGACTGATAGCTTCAAGTCCTTTCAAGATAATCAAGGCAAGCCTATGACAGAGAAGAGAGATCACTACCAGAGTGAAGGGTCCAATGAGAATGAGATGGGAGGAAGTTTTTTCGACAACAAACAATATGGAAACACCCATCTTAATCAAGGATCTATGTACAATCAGCAAGATAAACGAGAGGAATCATTCAACATGGATCAATCTCAGTCTGCTGTTTATCCAATGTATCAAGATTACAGATCTCAATCTTCTGACTTTGACAATCGCATGGGAGATGTGTCTAATCGTGCTCCATTATCAAATCAAGAACCGCCAATTCCTTCACTCAAAGCTGATATTCCTTCCAGAGTTGATTCTGATTCTCAAATGTATGGCTCAAGAGTAAATCAACAACTACCAACATCTACTGCCTCATCTCTATTAGATCATCCTGCTCCTGCATCTCTTTATGGAACCAAATTGCAAATGTTGGAACCTTCAGGTGATGAGTTTTATGCAGTGCGCCTCTCTGGATTACCTTATGGATCCTCAGAGAGGGATATCAGACTATTCTTGCGTGATATCAATATTGCACCTGATGGTATCCAGATTCACAATGACCCACGTGGAAATATGACTGGTACTGCCAATGTAAAACTTCGAGGACCAAGTGATATCGACCAAGCGCTTAAAAGACATCAGCAGTATATGGGAAAACGTTACATTGATGTACGTCCATGCCTTCAATCTGAGTGGGAAAAAGAAAAGGAAGACATATCCAGGAGTGAACCATCTAGAAGACGTAGTAGATCACCTGTTAGAAGCAGAAAGTCACCCCTTCGAAGCTCCAATACTGCTATCGAAATGAGGGGAGTGGCTCCTTTCACAAAAAATTCTGATATTGTTGACTTCTTTGAAGGATTAGCAATGAGGCAGGATACCATTCATTTTGACCCACATAAAGATGGCCCTGGGTCAGGTACAGCTTATGTTGAGTTTGTTGATTCAGATATGGCAAGGAGAGCTTGCCAGAAGAATGGGAAACTTTTCAACAAAAGAAGTGTTTCAATCAGAATTATTTCAAAAGAAATTATGGAGGCAAAGATTTCAGATATGAAAAGAAGAGCTGATGAAAAACGCTCACCTGGAAGAAGAAGTCCAGACAGGCGAAGAGGCAGTAGCCCATACAACAGGAGAGGACGTAGTCCAGGTAGAAGAGCAAGGAGTCCTGTCCGAAGCAGTAGTCGTAGCTCCCCAGGAAGAAATGGACCAGGGAGAAGACAAACAAGTCCTTCAAGAGATAGAAGGGATAGAGATCGAGACAGAGACAGAGACAGGGAATCATCACGCCAGAGCAGGAGAAATCAAAGCCCTGTTCGCCATGGCTCTCAAGACAGAAAAAGTACATCAGAAAAGAAAGACAGGAGGGATCAAGAACCAAGAGAAGTAAGGTCATCAAGTAAAGGTAATGAAGATAAAAGTCGTGGCTCACCAAAAACTGAAGAAAAAGATCGCTCACAGAAAGCAGCTAGGCAAGATGGTCCTTCAAAATCATTGTTGCCATCCCCAAGTTTGCAAAAGGAAAAGGGCAAAGAACAGGGATTGCTGAAAACACCTGAGCTTTCAGCAAACGATAAACCTCCCTTCGGGCTCACACAAAAGAATTTTGGGTCTGTCAATATTCCACAAGCTGTTTCTACTTCCAAAGCAAGACCAGATGAAACAAAGGAAGCACCCTCCATAGATTTTCATGCAATTCGGGATGCAGTGTCCAGATTCAGTAAAGATTCAGTAGATAAGCAACAAGGAGAGGACAGACAAAATCCAATGAGCAGCAAACTTGGTGTACCAGAGCAAAAGCAAGGTCCCATTGACAGCAGGCTTGGTGTATCCGAGCATAGAAAAGGTCCCATGGAAGGTCGGCAAGATCCGATTGGCAGCAGGCATGGAGGACCAGATCACGAGCGAGGTCTGTTAGAGAGCAGGCATGGTGTACCAGAGCTCATGCAAGATCCAATGGACAACAGGTATGATGTACCAGAGCAGATGGGAATGTCTGGAGGAATGTTAGGGAACAATAGAACTGCTCCAAAGGAAACCTTTCCATTCACTGATGAAAGGCAAAATAAAGGAGGTCTACTGGATTTCCAACATGGTCAGTTTGGAGGTCCACGGAGAGGATTTGATGATAACAGGAGAGACGGTCCTATAACTATGCAGAGTGGCCCTGCAAGCAATCCATTTGTTGGGCCTAGAGATAGCATGCAAGGTAGTGATTTACAGCATCGTTCCTTAGACAACATGCCTAGCGGCCCTATGGATATGGATCGTGGACCATTTAATGGCCCAAGAGGAAACAGGCAGGATAATCCTATGCATCATGGCCAAATGAGCAATACATTTACTGGGGCTAGGAATGAAATACGAGATGAGCCAATGAATATGCAGTCAGGTCCTATGGGTAACATACGTGATGGACCTGTAGACAGGAGAAGGGATCAATCTATGGATATGAATCGTCCATTTAGCAACCCTGAAGATATGAGGGCAAATCATCCCTCAGACATGCATCATGGTTCATTTGGGGGCCCTGGAGACAACAGACAAGGTGGTCCAATGGGCTCTAGATGGGAAGGCGGCATATCTGATAGACAAGGAAGAATGCAAGAGTCTTGGCAAGGTGGACCCAGACCTAACAGACAGGATGAAGGTAGAGGTGAAACTACTGTGCATAGTTCTCGAGGAAGATCTTTGGAAGAATGGCGACAGGATCAAAGGAATAGAAATAATGAATCCATGGATATACAAGAAGGACAACCAGGACAAAGTGGAGAAAGAAGACGACCCCTCATTGAGAGTATTGGACCTCAAAGTCATGGTAGTAGTGAAAAAAAACCACTTCTTGACTTCCCTGAAGGTGAACTAAAAGGATATGATAAGGACAGAGATATTGATAGAAGACAGCAAGGATTTTTTGATCACCAAGATAAAGACCGCATAAACGAGAGGGGACCACAAGGAATGAACATAAGGGATCCAAGCCCACGAAGGTGGACTGACAACCAATCAGAGGAAAGGATACCACGTGGAGGCATTGGTTTTCCTAATCAAGGGCCAGGTGACAATTCACAAGGAAGAAATGGACCTGGTTTCAGGCCCAATGCTAGAGATTCCTTTCCTAGAGATGGAAGGAATGTACCTTCCCAACAGGACGGTCCTCCTTTTCCACAAAGAAATAATTTACCTGGTTTGCTTGATGAAATTGAAGGAGATAGGAGAGAACCAGATAATCAAGGACCAAGAGATATACATGGTCATATGGACAGACAACATGGGCCTGAAGATCGCCGATCAATGGAAAGAGATATGCGTATGCCAGGGGAGAGAGAACCACATCATAACACGGGCCCACCATCAGGATCATTTGATGGACCTCCAGGAGATGGTGCCAGTGAATATGTATGTGCACACATTAGAAATGTCCCCTACACAGCACGATGGCCAGACATTGCTCACTTTTTCAGTGGCATCCAGATTGTTCCTGGTGGTATTCATATTATGATTAACTCAAGTGGAAAACCATCTGGCCACTGTTTCGTTGAATTCACTGATGCCCACCAAGCTCGTTTAACGGAAGAGCGTAGACTGCAAAAGCTGAAAGATCGACCGCTTCAGATCAACGCTTGTTCAAAGTCAATGATGATTCGTGCTTTGCAGGAAACTGGAGAGTTGCAACAAAATAGACCTAATCATGGATTTGGAGGACGTGGTCGTGGACAACCTTTTGGTGCCAGGGGACCACATTTCCAAGGTAACAGAGGCCCTGTTCCACATCAAGATTCTCCTCATGGCTTTCATCCCCGTGGACCACATCCACATGGCTCATTCAGGCCACCATTTAGAGATATGATGGATGATGGACGCCCTCAACATCTGGATGATGGCCGACCTAGACATCCTGACGATGGACTGCTTCCAAGACAACCTGATGATGGCCATCTTCTTCCACATCCCAATGATGGCCGTCCTCATCGACATCCTGATGATGGGCACCCTCCTGGTCGTCCTGATGATGGCGGCCCTCGCCATCCCGATGATAGGCATCCTCCTCGACATCCCCATGATGGCCGTCCTCGACATCACGATGATGGACGTCCTCCTCGTTATCCCGATGATGGCCGTCCTCCTCGACATCTCGATGATAGCCGTCCTCCTCGACATCTAAATGATGGTCGTCCTCGGCACCCGGATGATGGTCATCCACCTCGACATCCGGATGATGGTCGTCCTCTGCATCTTGATGAGGGTCGTCCCCCTCGACGTCCGGATGATGGTCATCCTCAACATCCTAGTGGTGGTCGTCCTCGGCATCTGGATGATAGACCTTCTCAAAACCCACGTGACCACAGACCACCTGAAAGGCCTCAAGAGAAGCATGAGCAAAAGAAACCAGAACCTTCAAAGGAATCTAAACAATCTGAACCTAATAAAAAGGTCCTTACTCCAGCTCCCAAGACTGCTGCTCCTGAACCATCCCCTAAGAAACCACAACCAGAAAAACCTAAAGAAACTGTTCCAGAGACGAAAGAGACAAATACATCTCCTGTATCAACTAAATCTTCCCCCATCCAGTCTGATCAACACAAAGGGTGTGTTGTTACTGCAACAAATCTCCCATTGACAATCACTGTTGATGCTATTGGGGATTTCTTTAAAGGTTTTAGTACTATTAAGGGTGCTATCAAATTGGACACAAATGAAGCAACAGGCAAAGCAACAGGACAAGCAAAGATTGTATTCACCAACCCGACAGAGGCTAATCGTGCCATCAAGGAGCGTAATAATCGACCTCTAAATGGGCGGATTGTCAGACTCCATGTCATGTGATTATAAAGTCTAGACCTTCTATTGGAAAAGTGATGTTAACTCCCAGATATCAGGCAGATGGAGTTGATGACATTTGATTGTTTCTTTCCTGGTACTCAATGTATTGTGAGTTTTGCCCGTTGGATTTTCTTTTCTTTTTATTAACAATAGGGCCTATGTCAAAAAGCCCTAGTCAAAATCATTTGAATATTTTTTTCATTATGGCCTTTTGTTCCTATTTTTTTAATCCGAAAAATATCATTATATGAAATTTGCTGTTCTGACTTTCAAACCTCTGTTCATGACCCTCTTCAAAAGTTTAATGAAAGTTATGTTTAATGATTGTAGACCATCTTTGTTCAGCAAACTTACGTAGAATTTGACTGAATTCCTACCAGATAATATTTGCATGTATATTCACTGTAATTGTTGTTGGGATTTTGTGTTGAGAAAAAAAATAATTTCATGATTATTACAATTGTTTATTCCCTAATCATTGCATAAATTCATTTTTCCCAGCTTGTATTGTTATCTAGGATTTTTTTGTCAGTCTTTTTTTTGGACAGATTATACAATATTAAATTTTATTACTTTCTTTTCAAGTAGTTTGTGCATGTTCGAACTATTATGCCATAGTAGAAGCTGATCTCATTGAGGCTGCTTAGACTAGTAATGTACAATGTACCTGTTCTTTATGATGCACTTTGTAAAGTTAAAAGATCATCTCACAAAATAAATAATTGTTTCCTTTTTAAATGTGTGTTTTTGTAAAAAAATATGATTCCAAGTACTAGTATGAAACCTTCCAGTATGTAAAGTTTGGTATGAGATTCTGATTACTTTTTTAAGAAGCACAATTTTTGCTTTGATAATTGTTTTCTGCATGTTGGACCTACAATCCAAATAGAAGGGAATTATAGTAATTTATGCATGTAAATTTGTGTTTCATTCTTAAAGTGTGCAAGAAAAGAGCACATCATTTCAAACCATCAATTTTTTTTATAGATTTCTCATGTTACTCTTTAAACTGTTGAAAAATATCTGGTTTGGCCACAGCTGTATATATCTTAGAAATGGAGTTGAAATCACAATAAAGATGTATTTTCTCTTTTAGCATTTCACATTAGTTTCACAAAACTAAAGCATATAAAATGAGCATATATATGCAGTAAATAGTTAAGAAAATATGTTATCAGCTATCTTTATAAATGTTACATTTTATCTGTTTCATTTATACACTACTAATCTAAATTGAAACCTTTGTATGTAAATGCAGTTGTATGCTTGAAAAATAATTTTGATTGTTTGCCGTATGAAATATTGTCTCATTTTGAAAAGCATGCCCCCCCCCCCAACAAAAAAAGAAGGATACTCATAACAGGAGAGATTTGGGAGTATCTAGGGAAAAAAATTGTATGCTCAACATTATTTTTTTCATTTCATAGAAATTATGATCTGTCTTTGATAAATTACAAATATTACTACTGCTAAGTTCGTATCGTTTGTTGCTTTTCGAAATGTATCCTCAATTTTTTTTAATTTGGGGATACCCACTATGATGTGCTCTTTGTGTGTTTTACTCATGTATTTTATTTTCAAATTTGTACATACAATTTTCTGCCATTCTGTTGCGCATAGAAAAATGTGAATGCATTTTTTCTCCATATGCATTATTTTTAGTTCATCATTCTTTTTTTTGTTACAAAAAAGAACACCGTGAAAGCTGGTGATAGCGATTTTGAAAACAAAGCCTATTTTGGACATCTTTTGGTTGAAAATTATGTGTAATATTGTGTATATAATGCTTTAGGTAATTCAGTTGGTGTATGATACTCTATCTGGCTCTCCCCATTAAACATGATCTGTAAAATAGTCCCAATTATTTCAATGATTGTGATGTACCAAGATTACACTACACATACAATATAAAAAGTAAATGAATGAGATAAAGAAGATGAAAGTGTCATATTGATTATGTTCATGCTGAATTTGGTATGTTTCTGTTGAGATTTTTTTATGACTAGGATGTGAACCCCTGAATAACTTTGTCCTCTAAAAATGCCTACTAGTTATTGCTTATTTATTCCCAGTATATAGCAAATGCTTTGTCGAAAAAAAAATGATGGTATGCAGGTATGCTCTAGCCTCAAGTCATACAAAGGTGTATTTGTTTGGTTATTATTTCTGATATTACCCAAGTATGCTCTGTACAAGTGTCTCGCTTATTTTATATAATCTCGATGGTCCAATTAATTTGTTTCTATATTGGTTGTTGGTGGTTTTGTCAAGTAATTATGAGCTTTGTGTGAGATATACTTGTAAAATTTAATCTTATAACAAAAAATACAATGCTTTTCATATTTGACTTGTTATAACTGATAGACCATACTTACTCTATGTAAAGGATGACCTAGCTGTATAGTGTACCCCCCCCCCATGCATCTCGTGTAAATATTATCATACCATTGATTTATTTGATTATTTTGTTTTGCTACAACACGTAAATCACAAATGATGATTGTTTAAGGTTGACTGTTGATTGTCTAATTTTGTATGTCTTGGCCAAAATAAGGATTCCTGTAAGACTCTAGTTTGATTGTACGTATTCACCACTTTATATGGTGTCTGTGTCTGTAAATACATGTACAAAGTGTATAGAGCGGTTCGTTTACCTTTCTTAGTGTTTTAATAGTTGATTTTTCATGCACTGTACTTGACATTAAAAACCAACTGATATAAGATGAAAGCATTATACGAAACGGTGATATGGAATGATGTTAGCAAAGTACACTTTAATTTCATTTTTTTAAATAAATGTGAAAATGGGTTAATAGTTTAATGTATTCATTATTTGGAAAGCTGAAGAAAGAAAAGGCAAAGACCACATTGTAATCTGATTAAGATAAAGATGTGTCCCATCATTATATATCATAACCAAAAACCTTGAATTTCTTTAATGGGACAAATTAAAAATTTAGACTTTGCAGACGTTACACTTTCCTCTTTTTTCAATTTTCTGTATGTTCATTTCATTTATGCTGTGTATTGTCTTAATGCATGAAGGTTCCCTGTTTTGTTATTCGGCTTTCATTGAAAGACGCCCATTCTAGCATCAAAATACACCACTGTTGTTTTCATGATTGACATTCCTGCAAATATCATGTTTCCATGTATCAATCAAGTCAGTAATTTTGTAAATTGATAAACTGATAAAAACATCAAACATTGATCTGTTCTTGTGAAATTTGAAATGACCCTTAAACACAAGCATGATTCATGGTACATGTATATTCTTGTTTTAGTGGAGATGTTTTGCCTTTGAATTTGCACCTCTTGGTAATCATTTTGATGCGAGGAATCCCCTGACCATGTTGCAAAGTGTATCATTCTGTATAATATTCATGCTTAATTGTTTGCTTGTCATTTTTGTTAGTTCAGAAGATGTATTAAAGCCTGATCATTGAGACTTAAAACCATGGCTTTTTATTTCATTATTTGGGGTTGAATTTAGATTTATTGTTATATCCGAAGAATTAAAGGAGAATCCAATAACCTTGGTAGTGAAAAAGATTTGGAAGGAAAAATGTAAGAAAACTACAATGGTGAAAGTTTAAAAGAAACCAAACAAACACTCATGGCAGGTTTAAAGTGAGATCACGAAGACCATGTACATGTAAATGCCAAATTGGCAATTAGGTGAGTACATCATAATGGCGGGGGGGACCAACTTTCTGATTTGCCATGTTCTCAATTATCAGGAATTTGTGGTTTTCTCGCAAGCACCGTTTAGCAAGTACTTTTTCTAACAAAAAAGATTGTGAGAATAACTTTGGGAAAATATGACATTTTAGGCATTTTGTGTATACCTCCATCAAAATGATATTTCCTTTGTGGCTTTTTTAAAATCGCCATTGTAAAGTGATAGATTTTATCATTTGTCTAATTTTGATTTATTTTTTTACTTAAAAAATATTTGATTTGGGTTGGATTCTCCTTAAAGGGTACTTCGCAAATTAAAGGGGATGTAATGACATGAAAAGTTGGCAGACAGGAAGAAGGCCGGAGCAAAAAGGGAAGGAAAGGGAGGCAGAAAGCAAGGGAGAGAGAGGAGAGAAATAGGGTGAGGGAGTGGAGAAGAGCAAGGTGAAGAGGGTATGAGGAGAGCTAGGGAAGTGATAATTAGAAGGTTGGTGGAAACAGAGCGAGAAGATAGTAAAGGAGAAAGCACGAGAGAAAGATGAGACAAGGATAAAGAGACAAGAGTATTTAGTAAGGGATAGAGCAGAGAGGGGCAGGACCAGGCAGAAAGGGAAGTGGAATGACAGAAGATCAGTGTGTGGTGATGGGGGAGGGAGGTTTCCAGAGAAAAGTGAAGAGATTTGAAATTTACTAGGTATGGTCGATATCCCTGTTCTTTATGTTACATATACAGACCTGCCAACCAGTACCTTTTAGCCGTATTTAGTACGTTTTTTCTTTGAAAAATACGTTTTTTGTATTTAAAAAAAAAAAAATAAATAAAACGTGCACAAATATGGTTATTAGATCAATGTAATTTCAGGTAACTTGTTTTTTTTTTCAATCATTTTGTTCAAATCAGGGTGAAGATATACACATATGTTTTAATGTTTTTTTTTTTCATCTGCAAGAGCAGTGCGCATTTTAGCTTGCATGCAGCTTGAGCGCCGCGATGAGCGAGTGCGCCAAGCATTTTATTATGAAATACACTTTTTTGGGGAAAAATACAGTTTTTTTATCACAGAATACAGTTTTTCATTCCCAGAGGTTGGCAGGTCTGCATATAACACTTGTAACATTACAATGGAACTTGTGAAAATTCTAAGTATTCCACCAAACTCCTTAAATCTACCAATTTCTCTAATCTGTCCCCCCCCCCCCTGTAGTTTTATAAATTTTCTTTTTAAAATTCGTTTTATTTCTCTCCCTCTTTGCTCTTGCACCTCTACAATAAATCATCTCTGTCTCTCTCCTGTGTTTTTCTCCATTTCTTTCTAATTCATTTTTTCTCTTGACCGTTTCCCTCTCTTGCCCCTCCCCCCTTCTCTCTCTCTCTCCGTTTCAACCTAAAACCCCTTTCTCACATCGATCCATGAAAGCTTCGTTCCTTACCCTCCCCTGCTCGCTACTTGGTTGGTAACCATTCTTTAACAGAAAACTGTTACAAGCTACTGAAATCTGTACACCTGGTTGGCTCTGAACAGATCTGTCAAAGAAAACCCATCCATCTCTATCCAATCATCAGAGCTTCCACCATTTTCCATGGCCCAGTTCAAACTCAATCAAAAATTGAGTTGAACTATTCAAACTGCAACAGCAAAAAATAACTACATCTGACAGCAGAATATCACATTAATAAATATAACTTTATTCTGGAACATGTCATATTTTTCCTCCCCTATCTCAAATACTAATGTTCAGAAGAAAAACACAGACGGATACCCTTGACATTCATTAAACTCAGAGTATAGAAAACAAACATATCAACAAAAGTATGGACGGTTGGAAGGCAAGGTGACCCTAATTCTCAAAGATGAGAAAACATACCCACATGTTAACCCACTGAATATAAACTAAATACAATGTATATATATTTCATTTACCTTCAATTTAAGTTGTAAAGTGCTTAGAAACTGTATATATAAAAGCTATATATTGGTTGTTTTCTTCTTATAATCCAAGGTCATCTATTGGCTAAATATGGATCATATTGCCCTCAATTCTTCAAAATAACCCAATCAAATAATAAATTCCAGACTTATACCTCAAATTTCCAACACTATGGAGAGACAAGGATATTGATATATAATTTCTATTGAATAAATTTAGAAATGTCAGTAAGTACCAGTACCTTCATATTATATTGACCTCCCTGATATGACATACATTACGTATCAAAAAAGGGTTAAGTAAATGAAATATCGTCGCTGGGCTAGTGAAACCCCTAAAAAACTTTGGGTAGCTCAGAAAAGGCTGTATCTTAGAAAAATGGCAGCAATATCATATTGTCTGAAACAGTTTCCTAATTCCTGTAGAGCTCTATATATTTCTGGGTTGCTACCCATGTCATTGCTTTAATTTTTTTTCTGATCTGTTCTTCATTTTGAGATTCAAGGTTTTAACAACCAAGTGATGATATTGTCAATGCCTTAATTTTCACATAAGTACATCATGAGTATATAACATTCATGAATAGCATAACCTTTCAAAAACACTTCCACAAAATACTAAAATACAAAGACAAAAAGTATTCCTGCAGCTAAACAAAATACGAAATGAAAATAAGTTGGTATTGATTATTGTACATAGCACAACAGAGTTATAGTTTAGTCGACCTTAGACAGACTTCACTTCTATAAAAAAAAACTCTTGGCAAGTAACGTATTTTATAATATAATTTTGTTAGTTCTCTTTCAAGATACAGTTCTGTTCTATTTGGTCTAAAGAAAAATAGTACAAATATCAAACTGAATAGAATACAATGGCACATTATCATGCAGTATTATGTAAAATATACACAAATTTGTTAAATATTTTTTAGCAAATAGCCTAGAGATATATCAACAGTTATAAAGGATGTTAGACAAAAAGCAAAACAGTTTATTTTAATTTCTTCATCTTCTAATTTACAAATTCAATGATTAATGTACTATTCTCCCAATTAGAAAAAATGTGTGAACCAAAACAAGTGGAGTGCTTCTGGCAGTCTCACCTGCATTACGCGATTCCATATAGCAGCAGTGCATGCTGACCTTGAAAATGACTATAAAAAAATTATTCACAAAAAACACCATTCATATGATAACAAAATACTGTTCATCGACCCTGAATGACATTTGACCTTGATCATGTGACCTAAGAATTGTGCAAGACGATCAGTGATACTTGATTACCCCAATGTCCACATTTTATGAACTATATCCATGAACTTTCAAAGTTATGATGGCATATCAACAAATACCCCCAACATGGTCAAAGTTCATTGACCCTAAATGTCCTTTGACATTAGTCATGTGACCTAAAACTCGGGCAGGATGTTTAGTAATACTTGATTACTGTTATTTTAAGTTTCATCAACTAATTCAATATATTTTTTAAGTTATGACATTTCAAAAACTTAACCATAGGTAAAGATTTCAATGTTGATTCCCCCAACATTGTCTAAGTTCATTGAACCTAAATGACCTTTGACCTCGGTCATGTGATCTGAAACTCAGGCAGGATATTCAGTAATAATTGATTACTCCTAATTCCAAGTTTTAGGAACTAGGCCCATATACCTTTTAAGTTATGATGACATTTCAAAAACTCAACCTTAGGTTAAGATTTCAATGTTGACGCCGCCACCACTGTCGGGGAAAGCGGCGCTTATAGTCTTGCTCTGCTATGCAAGTGAGACAAAAATTCAATTTCAAGGCAAACATTTTCTAATCCACTATTTATTTTTTCTGGGAAACTGAATGAAATAGACTATTGAAAGTTGAATAGGATTCTCAATATATTTGCCAGATATTGAAAAAAAATATTTAAGCAAAATAGCATTTACTTTTAGAATGTTTTGTAAATAACAATGACACTGATCCTCTTCATTTCACACAAGCCTGAGAGATTGCAAAATTTTTATTCTAACATTTCTAGCTGTTATTAAAGCTAGTAGATTTAGGGATCACCCAAGCACTATAACTATATGTATATATTTTTTTAATGTTGGCATTTACATATGGATAAATATGATAAAAAGATATTAAATATATTTGTTTACACAAATCAATTTAAAGATTTTAAATTCAATTCAGACTTGAACATTCTGTGCATGTATAAAACTAGAAAGTTGCTGACATGTGTGTCTGAGCTAACTCACAAGACGAATGCAATCCTTATACACTCAGCTCGGTGTGATGATGGAACAAGTGAAACATATAGGGGAGCTTTTCATGAGACACCGTGTCAGTGATTTGAACAAATATGACTGGATACATGGATTGATTTTGTATTAAATTACAACTGACAGTGAAAAATCACTTACAACCTGATTCACAAAGCACTCTATTGGTGCAAATTATACTGTCTGTATTTTTTTCTAATTAAATTCTCGATCAAAACAATGGTAGATCATACATAAAACTGTTCATAAGTTAAAGAGCGACTTTAAAACGGCTGGTGAACCTTTCTTGCACGCTAATTAATCACCAATGAACATTTCAAGATGAATATCATTTACCTCAAAAAATTATCACCAGTCGTTCTTAAAGTCGCTCTTAAATTACAAACAGCTTATGAAACACCCACCCGGAGAGCAATTCATCAATACTTGCGTCTCCAGTTGTCAGCTCTGACAAAGCTGTCTGACTCTTCCTACCAGCGTAGGAAATACATGAGGGCGACGGGCGATTTCACCCTCATGTAAGCCAAAATCGCCCCTACAGTTGCCCCAAGATCTGTTCCAAACAATGTTCAAGATTATTTAGAAAATCAATAAAATAACTGGCAGAAGAATATTTGCTTTTACTGCGCAATTGCTTTTTACCCCCATTAAAAGTAGCCCTTCAAATGAAAGAAAAAGCTCCCAAAATTCTGTAATCCCCTCAATCTGGATAAAAAAAATAGCCCCTAAAAGTTAAAGTTATTTCCTACCCTGAGCTAACTTTTGGACGAATCTTTGTCTCCTTAGAAATGGATTATTATTAGACCATGTACTCCGGGAATTTGTCCAATAAACAACACTAAAACATACCAGAAGACATATAAATCAATAAAACAAATATAAATCAATACTGATGAGTGTATCCCTTGTATTTCTAAACAGCATAATTAAAAACATATCTTAACAGTGGCAGATAGTACACTAAGGCAAACAAAAAAATCAAGGTGTAATATCATTCTCATTTAGTTCATGCACATACATCACAGCAAAATTCAACACTTAATAGCATGCCTGGCCTATTTTCACTCAATGCTTCAAAAGTTTTGTCTTTATTTTATAGTTTGATACTGTTATTACAAAGTTCATTAATTAACCTCCAGAATACATTTATACAGGTAAATTGATTAAACCTGTTTTATCATGCACCAAATTAATCATCTTTTGTAGTAGTCTTCTGCAACATCTTCATCACTATATTCCTCATCATCATCGTCATCATCCTCCTCATCGTCGTCATCTTCTTCTGAGTACTGGAGCTGTTGCTTAATAGGTCTCCTGCGATCTACGGTGGAGGGTCGTGAACTACCAGATGTTGAGTTGAGAGATTGTTTGGAGTCTCCTCTGAATAGACTCTGCCTTGAGCTGCTGTCAGCAGTGTTGAATGGTCGAAGTGAATTCCGGAATTCCTGTTTCATACAAAATGACCGAGAAATGGAAAACACAAGATTGAAATAAAAACCGCTGACTATGATACAAATATGCATGTACAAAATTTCAAAGAGAAACAGAAAACACAAGAGTGAAATAACTTTAAACATTCAACAATGACAAAACTGAAAATACAATCTATACATGTATGCTACATATAGTTTTTTGTTTCATTATCTTACATGTACCATTTGGTCCTGGCTTTCAATGCACACCCTTCACATTCAACAAATTAAGTCATGTAAATGAAAGACAGAGATGATAAGACAGACAATTATTTGAGTAATATTCCATGCTCACTTGTTTATACTAAAGCCATCTAAGGGAATCAAATTAGAAAGGACTACCACAAGGCCTGGGGTGTCTAATAAAGCTAATAGTGACCACAATAGAAGAGCTTAAGTGTAGGTCAAAGTTTTGGCAGTATTTGTACAAAGAAATATCAATTTGCACAAAAATGTATATCAATAAGTAAATGCTTATCAATCATTTCATTTTATGTGATTGAAAATGATTGAAAGACAGCATTGCATGCCGTATTCAAGTCATCTGTAAATTAAGCCTAACCATAAGAACAGTTTTATTAACCATCCCAATGATGTGTTTACCTTGGGCATAGCAGGGAAAATGACATTAGAGTATTAGTAATCATATCAAGACTATATCCTTCCAGACAGTGTCACTAACCCATGCTTATTGTGAGATTTTCAACATCATACAATCCAAAGTTATCTTCAGTTCCAATGGTGATTTAGAGCTTTGGACAGCAAAATTTTGTCATGAAACTAAAATATGTTCATCTTTCTTATATATTGAACTTCAAGTTTCTTTCATGAATTCATATCTTTTTCAAAAAAAAAAAAAAAAATAGGTAATGGGATCGAAAACAAACTTCTATCTCAAAATACTTTCTTGCTGCATGTACCTTTGGGATTGGTGTAGAAATGCAAGTTGAGCGGAACTTCTCACACCATTCAAATGTATATACATGTACATGAAAGTTTTTATTACAAACATATTGAATGTCATATGGAACAAAAAGTAGTTCAACAAACTTAATGAGATAGGACCAGTTTTCACAGGGTCTGCAGTCTGTTGCTTTTTGGTCATGAGAGGATTACCCAACCTTACCTCAAGATCATCCTCATCACTTATTGACTGGAGAGACTGGAAAGCATCTGTGTAAGACTCTAAACATTTGGCATGAAATAACATCTCTATCTTCACAAACTCAGACAAGATACTCTGTGAAATATATAAAGAGAGAAAAGGAATGCAAGATTATGATGGTGGTGTGAAGGTAGCTTACTATAAAGAAGGACTTAAATCAACAGGTAAACAAATAGCTGATAGGCATTAATGGGATGGTACAAGATTTTTTTATAAGGTAAAACAAATAATTAAACTCAAGCAAGGCAAGCCATAGCCAAGTTGGATAGAGCACCCTCTTTCACAAAAAAATTCTCAATATGAAATAGAGAATTTTCTTTTCATCTAAAATCACAAATTGATATGTATATATTGTCATTGAAATAATTCTTGATCACTGATTTTTACAATTCTACAATGCAAAGCAAATTTACAGTTCAATAATTTCCACAGGATGACAATATGCATCAGACCTAAAAGGGAAAGTTCACCCTGAGGATAAAGATGTTTTATTAAAAGCAGTAAAAATAAAGAAAAAAATTGGGTGAAGGTTTTACACAGATCAATCAAAGAATACGAGAGTGAAGAGACCATTTTTTTCTAATCTGAATTTGTGACATTGTATACCAGCAGCTGTCCAGTAGCATAAGGTATTTATTAATGGTTCATGATCACTGAAGCTGGTAAAAACGAGGTATCTGATGATGTAATGAATGCACAAGTAAATTAATTTTCAATTTTCCTGAGAAAATGGCATTTAATGGAATTTGTAACACATGACACATGGGGAACTGCTCACATGTGACTTCACATATTCAACTTAAGAATCCATAAAGTTCTGTATCTTTGACGGATTTTCGCCCTATCTTCACCTATGACATTTCTTTTAGATTTCTGCTTTCACTAAAACCAATTTACATGTGCCATCAGGGTGAACTTCTCCTTTAATGATACTTCACTTAAAAATAAAACTATAAGTATGAAATTCACTACATGAATGTATGATCTCAACTTCAATATCCTTCATCATTATTACAATTATTATTATTATATCTACATTTGACATTCTTGCTGTTATTTGAAGAAGAAACCTTACCTTTATATCCTGTAACCTCTTCCTCTCAAAGGCATCCATCTGATCTTCCAGAGCCTTGTTACTTCTGGTTGCATCTACTGTGGCTTTCTGAAGCTTAGACTCTGCCTGAGACTGATATCAAAGAACACCATATTGCTGATTATTACTGTGAGAAAAGTTCCTGTGGATTCAATGTTCCTTACTGGTTGCCACTTTTCCAAAAACAGAAACATTCGTGTAGCGATACAAATTCATGATGTCCCTTCTACACTCAAATCTATTTTATTTGCCAATAATTTCTTTTTATTTTCAAGATTATCGATTAGCCCTTACTATAAATCATGAAATGAAAAAGAAATCACAACATTTAAAGTCTATTATTTATCATTGTACCATGAAATGTATTGATTTCTTTCAAACAGACTTTGAATCATGCAAATCCACATAATGGCTCTTTTGCGTATGACCTTATACATGTATGTATACCAATACACATGTACCTATTTTCAGCAGATTAACTATGTTACACTCTCTATTTCTCTCTCTCTCTCTCTATCCTCCTCATGCAAAGTCAAGCAAATGTAAATTCAGGATAAATGACAAATCACCCAATGTTTAAAACAAGTGGAACGCCATTGGCAGTCTTGCCTGCATTATGCAACTCATGATTATTCACAAATAGAAAAATTCACATGAATAATGAAATAAGACCTAAAGCTCATGTAAAATGATCAGTAATCAAAGGTATGATGACATTTAAAAAACTTAACTTAAATATTTCACAACTAAGTCAAAGTTCATTGGCCCTAAATAACCTTTAACCTTGATCATGTGACCCTAAATTCGTGCAAAATGATCAGTGATACTTGATTACCTGATGTCCAAGTTTCACGAAATAGATCCATAAAAAAGTCATGAATGACATTGAAAAAAAAAACCCAAATATATTCAAAGTTCATTGATCCTAAATGACCTTTGACCTTAATCATGTGACCTAAAACTCATACAAGGTGATCAGTGATACTTCAAGTTTCATGAACTGGATCCATATACTTTCAAAGTCATGATGGCATTTCAATGTTGACGGCACTTCTACTGTCAGAAAAGCGGTGCCTGTAATCTCGCTCTGCTATGCAGGCGAGACAAAATAACATGTATATGAAAATCCTGAATAGTATACTTTTTTCCAGAACATGTTGCACAAAGTCTAGCACAAATATACTTGTTATCTGTATTGTGGGAGGGATGAATTGAAAGTGAGGTTTCAAGAGTTTTTTCATCCACAATGTATTTTATCGTTTTCTAATTATATTTCTTTGTTTATCAAACTTTTGTTTTTTATTGTTTTTTTCAATGAACTTAAACTCAAAAGATTTGCAAGGACTGAGAGTAAAAAGTCTGTGAGTGGTGACGTGGCAACAAAAAAATTTCATGAGGCGTGGGAGCAAAATTTATCGAGGGAGGGTCAAATTGACGCCCCCACCCGTTAAGTATTGGGTTAATGATATTCATTTCCCACAAATCATAGTACTGAAAAATAGACCTGGAAAAACAATCTAAGACTGTATCTTGCAGATTTGATTCTTAATCTTAAATTTATACCCTTTGAATGTGAGACACATCTGTTATAATTAATGAGTCAAATTAACACAACATGCATGAACATAAAACCAAGAAGCTTTCAAGTTTAGCTGGAGTCACATCAAACCATAGAGTCTTACAAAGAGTTACGATTGATCCAATCAGTCGTAACTCTATGGAAATCCATCAGTGTCATAATTTTTTCTACAGGAAATTTGCAAAATATTCTTTGTAAACCAAGAGAACACACCAAATTGTCAAGAAATCAATGAATTTTACATTCATATCTAGAATTTTTTTAAACAAACTTGCATAATGGATGTTGACGGCCGTCCATAATTGAGATTGATCAGGGGAGCGTTTCATGAAAGGACTTGTCGGACGTTTTATCCGACAGTTACCATAGGAACAGTGCCTCTCTGCCAATCAAAATCATGGAAAGATGTCAGATCTGACAACTTGTCGGATGAAAATATTGATGAAATGCTCCCCAGATCAATCGCAACTCTTTGTAAGACGGGCCCCAGTTCCCTGTAAAGCATGTTTCATGCTTCCAGGATTATGGTTGCAGATTTGTAAGATTCCTGACTGAGGACAGACTATATAACAAACTGAAATTGCTATCATATAATTCAACCAGATTTCTGGACACAAGGCTTTGACAACCATATTGTTGTATGCTTAAACTTCATGTTGTAACTTATCTAGACAAAAAAGAAATATAGTTTTCCCCATGAGACCGGCAGCATCAAACATCACCATCAATGACCACTGTGCACTGATACCTGAAGACTCCTTTGTGCTTCTTTTGAAATGGGTAGCTGCTTGAAAAATTTTGTTGCTCCAGCCTTGAAAACTTCTTGATAGAACATGCAAACTTCTCATTAACTGAAAACACATTTTAAATTAAATGAATGAACATATTAGTTTCCATATATACATGTACAAATCATGCAGACCTCTGAACATCAGTATGGCATTGATGGATCTATTGACAATCTGTGATTTATTTTAGTAAGCAATGCAAGGCCAACTGAAAACATTCCATAGATATCATACCTGGCCTTTAACCTTGCGCTGTAGAAACACATTAAAAGTACATTTATCAAAAGACATCAGTTTGATAGTTTATGGGTGTGTCTTTTTTATTCATTTCAACTTACAATATGCATGTACTGTCTAAAGTCCTTAAAAAATGTCTGCAACTTTTGCCTTCAACATACACAAGTTGTATACCCACATGAATAAGCATAAGGCAGTATTATCATAAACATCTCATTTAAATATGTTGTAAACGTAAACTTGAATAAATAGGTTTTTGACAAAATGTGTAAACAACATTTCAAATACGGTACATATCACACTTCTCAAATCAGAGGAAACATTCAAGATGGTAGGATCATAGGAATATTGCGCTCTAATCTACATTATAGGGGGTCGAAATTGAAATCATAAGAAATCATAACACATTAAGAATAAATCAGAAAAATATCTATTGCTTGATTGGGGTTTACACAAATCAGGCTTAGATAAGATGTGTTTATAAACAGCAACTCTATAAAGGAAAGGGAAACCAGGGTTGAATTCACAAAACCATTCAATGTCTACAATTATGGGTTTCCAATAGAAATGTGTTTCAAATTCTATACACATCTCTACGCATCGTGCAAGTCTGCAAGAAACTAAGGTCAAGAGAAACCGTCACTTAGACATTATTTGTTCATAGAAAAGGGTTCACAATCACATCACTTCACCAATAGAGTTCTGTTCCCATTTTAACCATAAAATGGAAGAAAGTCATTGAAGTATCTTCAACTACCCCATTAGAGTGAAGTTCTCCTGGCCTTATCCACATCTCTCCTTTGCGGAGTAACAACGATTAGCATTTGTTTGCCTTTGCATTTTTAAGGCCTTAAGGGGAAAGGTCATCTACATCCAGAAGACCAACAATATTGCAGAACTTTATAAAAATACATGTGACGGTTAAGGAATTCTTCTTTGGTTTGATAGTCTGCCTGGAAAGGGGTATTCTACTCACTATTTGTTGTCTGTCTGATGGGGCTTTCTGTCTGACTTTATCAAGTTTCTTTTGTTGGTTTATTTCTTTCTCTCTTGCAGCAAAGCTGCTCTTCAGATCATCCTGAAAAAATAACAAAAAGAATTTGATGTTATTGATTCTTCAATCACAACCAAAAAGTGAATTCCCCCATACAAGGTCTCAGATCGAGATTAGGTTTAGGGAGAGCAAGTCAAATTTCTATATAAGCAAGAAATTGATGCACGGGTATCTCAACAACCATATTGCACAGAAGTTAACATTACCGGTACTGGTAAATCATTTAATGATTTGTTTGGCTGCTAAGAAGTGTCACCATGGTAATTACCAACTACCCCAAAATATGGGAGCTAATAACCTTTCTTATTTATAAATAGAAGTTACTTGAAACTATTACTATCTAAATTTGGGGATATTTCACAAGGTAAATCACATTAAGATATCAAGCTATCAGTATGCTAGGCCAGCTCAACCACTTGATTTTTGCTCAATGTGGGCCTCTGACCAAACATGCAAAATTATATGTACTTATAACACATGTCTGTAATTTACTTTTCCTATGAGTGACCATGACAATGATGGCCGACCATAGTTAATTGTAATCTCCCTTCACTCTCTTGAAATTGATAACAGGGGGTCCATACCCCAAGAATTGCTCATTGAGTAAAGTTGAAAAAAAAATTTAAACATAATGAAGACACAAGATCCAAATGCATGCTTCTGGTGTAAGTTTAAAACTAAGTTGCTTTGAAATGTTGCATTTGAATGCAAAAATAGATTATAATTAGCCCGAGCATTAACATGGACTTACCTTAGCATGTTTACATGCTGTACCATACAGTGTCAATGGCTGTACTACTTTAAATTCCAGTCTTGATACCTACAAGAACAATTAAGGAAATGAACATTATTTCAAGGTACAATTCATTAGTTATTATATCATACAATTATAAATTCAATGGAGCAAAGATCTATAACTCAGCAATAACCACCTCCTAATATCAAAAAAATAAAATGGATTTTAGTGGGTGACAAATATTACAGGAGTAGGACACTTAGTCCAAAGCCAAAGGACTTTCAAAATGGAATGGGGGTACATTGATGAAGGCGGGAGGGGGGGGGGGGAGTTATCACAGATGCATTTCTCAGATGGGCACAAAAAAGGGGGAAATCAAGTTTGACATGATGAAAATTATAAGATATCACAGGGATAAGAACTTAAGGGTATCAACTCATTTTTTAAACTGGGTGCTTTAATACCCAAATAGAAGAAAGCAATGTCAGCTCTGATGGGAACTTTGATACAATTTGAATGCTTATCTCATCATGGGTGGAATACATTTCATGACAAATATTATTTAATATCCTGTATATCCCAGACATATCCTCACACATATACATGCCAAAGCCATTATCTCACTCTCCAGCAATAACTACTAAAGACAGATTAATCATGTTTTCACAGGTACAGTGGGTTAGCTGGCTCAAATGATGTGACATTATTCCATTTGCAAATATTTTCACAATCCTTGGACCAGCATATTACATTCCACTTCCTTTAAAAGCTGACAATGTATGTTTTTTAAATCAAGCCCAGCAAACTACATGTATTGATTTAACCCTCATTAAACTGGGGAGGGGAGTCAATTTGACCCCCCCCCCCTTGACAAATTTCATCACTACGCCGTCGCGCAAAGTTTTTTTATCGCGCCGCTCACTGACTTTTTACTTTCAAGTCTTGCGCATCTTTTGAGACCAAAATTGCGACGCCCGGGGACGCAATTCTGAAATTACGCAACATTTTGTAAGTGCATGTCAGACCCGAAATTGCTCAAAAACGTGATTCTGTGTACAAAGTCAATGCAAATTGTGTTTTTCAACCAATAATCATAGATGTATGATTATTTTTACTTTTGTTGGTTTAAATGGATTTATTTTATTCTATTAATGATCGCAGAAGGGTCCCTGACAAAGTTCATTGGAAAAAACAATAAAAAACAAAGGTTTGAAAAAACAAAGAAATACATAAGAATTTTAAAAACAATAAAATACATAAGAAATTAATTATATTTTGCAATATTTTTGTAGATATTTGTTAGGAATGTAATAATTGATACTCCAACCAAACATTAGCATTCTACTAGCTATATAAATTGAGTTAAAGGCAAAAACATACACAAAACCAAAATTTAGGGCAAATTTCATACGCCTATTTGCATAATTAATTAATTAAAAATATAAAGAATTAATTTTTTAAAAATTTTACCATACAGTCTTGTAGTTTACATCCGGCTCTATGCGCATGCAAATTTTCGCGGCGATCGCGCGATCAGCGGCCGAGATCTAAGGGGGGGGGTCAATTTGACCCCCCCAGTATATACTGGTCTGAAATAGCCCAGTTAAGATAGGGTTAAATGAAAAGAGAAAAATCAAGCAATAACAAATTTGAAAATTTTATCAATATCAGATGTAAAATAAGAATGTCATTTCCTCACTAAATTTTCTCTTAATATCACAAAACAGCAATATGCTCATCCTGGTCAGTAAGCAATTTAGAAAACCAATGACGTCACCAAATCACGAATTATTTTGTAATTTATCATCCACAATGAAGTGTCCTTATGGTCAAACCTGCGAAAATTGAAATATTCTCGAATTAATGTTATTCAAGTCAACTGTTTGCTGGGAAGGACTTGACCTTTAACTTAAGGAATGTGTGTTGACCAACGTACCTGAGCTTGTCTGTAATCTTGAATAGAGGAGATGTGTTCAGCAAAGCCAGTAAGACCAGCCTTGGTAGAAGGGGCCTCTGCCTCAGCATAGGTCAAGAGAGACTTGGAGAGGAGATCACCCCTGTCACGGACACGGGCAAGCTTACGGGTGTAGGCAGAAAAATCCTGGCATAGATCCGCAAAGTGCTTCTCAACAGCATTGATTCGCTGCTGTACAAACTTTGATTGGTTCTCCCTGAATGGCATTTTAAAAAAGACACTTAATCAATTACACAGGCCTAACTTTTGATATGTTTAGGGTAAGGATACTTTTCCATTGGACATATTTCTATATTTGAGCACAAATGGGGAAAATTAAAAGAGGGCACAATAAATCTCAAAGGCCAGTGAGGGACATGAAAGCCAGTCAACATGACATCCGTGACAATGGTCTTTGATGTATTAGATTCATTTAAACCTTGATTATCATGTGTCTAGTAATAAGAAAAGAATCATATTCGCAGTAATATTTTGGAAAGAGGTTGATAGAGAGCTTTAGTTAATACTTCCATAATGCGATTTCCATGATTATGATTATCATAAACCTGTCCACCCCACCCCCCCCTTCCCCCCCAAAAAAGAAACAATATAAAAGATTATAACCCATTCAGGAGAAGGAAATAAATGTAGCCTTAATCTAGCATTATTTATTCTTCAAATCAGCAAGATGGATATTTTTCTTTTGTTGCAGCATTTTTCCTTTTAAATATGTGTATGATAGAAATTAGAAAATGTCTTTACAAGCTAAGAATTTGCAAATTTGTGCATGAAAACAGTGATTTTGTAGTTTTAATTGTATTGCCAATTTTGAGCTTTGTTGATTATTTTTACTTAATTTTTTTCTTTTCTTTTTTTAAAAGTAGTTTTAGTACAGTAATAATTCAATGAAAGATAATCAAATATCATCTCGGATACATATATGTAGGATTGTTTAGACCCGACTGAAGTGATTTTTTTTTAACACAAGGAGCTTGACTAAATTTTGGCATATTAATGAATTTGGCGAAAAGAACCTGAGATTAAAAGACAAAAACCCTCAGAAAGATGAAAACAGATTTTACTCTAATACACACCTTGCCCTAAAATCTGCAGATCTCTGAGTCATTTCTGCTACCAGTTCAACTGCGTACAATGAATGAAAATTGTCTGAGATGTCTGGTGATGAACGAAAACAAGATGTTATAAAAACATTAAGTGTCACATAATTATGACTACTTACAGAGGAAGACAGTATCTCCCCAAATTTATTTCAAGACAGAGATATGTGTGTGAGTGGTCACAAATAAAAAGATCTGAAAAAAGCTGAAGAGTGTTGAAAAAGTCTGAAATAGAAAGAGCTCCCTTATTTTTGTACAGAGGAAGGCCAAAAATAAGCTGAAATTAAGCTGAAAATCAAAACAAAAAAGTCTGAAATCAGATAAAAATCTGAACTCTCACACCCCTGGCTTATTGCACACATCACATGTAATGCCCTTTCAAGGAAAACTCCATTGTTTGTGGCAAACATTCTAAAGATCATTAACCAAGAAGAAAATATCGCAAATTCACAAATCATGCACTTACCTCGATTATGTGGATGAAGGTCTATCGTGACACAGAAATCCTGACATCGAGGCACAAACTGGACCCTCAAAAAGAGGAAAAGTTCTGTCTCGTTCGTTCTCCTTCTGTCAAAATCGAAAACAAAATGGCCGATCGATACCGAGAACGAACGAGACAGAGGTAAAACTATTTCTTTTTTTGAGTGTCCAGTTTGTGCCTCGATGTCAGGATTTCTGTGTCACGATAGTCGGATACTATATAGACCTTCATAAGTTCATCCATATAGTCGTGGTAAGTGCATAATTTATTTTTCCCCTTTTTATTTGGAGTGCTATTGCGACCCCAATCTACCCCATTTTGGAGAATATGGCAAGCTCCCCTAAGTCTGCACAGTCCCCCTTCTCTGCGCATACAACCTTGTACCTGTGCGATTCTAGTAACAGATACGCAACGAACACAAAGTACCGGTACACAGCTAAGCCTAATGCATAGACAGATATTAATTACAAAATCCGACTCACATTCACAATGATGGAAAAATAATTAAATTTGGGCATTTCTTGTGATGGCCTCTAAATGCAGCCTCTTTCATTAAATTTAAAATCCCCGAGTCGCGTGCAAAGTGAATGGGTGTGCAGACACGGGGCACCATTTTTTTGTTTTTAATTAGGGCCTAAATCTGAAATTGAAAATGACTGCCTGAGGTTTTTCCAAGAAAATCATACCTAGTCCTACTAGACCTAGGCCTATAGTAGGCCTAGGCCTATATATACGGTAATTATTATTTATATTTATTATAAATTATAGGCCCTATTTCTTTCAAATTTCCATGAGATATTTGGCACACTAACTCATAATGACGTAAGGAACATTACCAACTGAAAGATTTTGTGAAATAAAAATAAATTCATGTTAAATCTTAACTCAAATCGCTAGGTGCGCAGACTTGGGGACGTGACCATATCATCATGTGACATGTCTGCCTCGTAAGTCGTATTACACGGACTCTGGCCGGGCCTGTGTTGTTAGCAGACAAGCTCGGCCCGGTGCGCGGTGCATGATAAAGACAAAGTTGCGCCTACCACCAGTTAAATTTATCTGATACACAGCCCACAATTTGGTTAGTTTTTCATGAAATTTTGGGCAAACTTAGATTGAAATGAACTTACATAAATTAAAGATACGACTGAGATCCCCAAATGCAAAGCCAAAGTCAAGTGCCAAGCAACCGTCAACAAAAATATTTTGGTTAATGGAATGTGCTCGATAGAGGGCGGCGTAATAAATTACAAAAGTTATATTACGGTACTTCAACTGAATGAACTTGGCAGTGACAGTTGGAAAACAATTTTCATGGGGATATCTGGAAATACTACAAGAGTATCTTTAATAAATTGTATTGTATTTTTAATTAAGTATATTACTTTTTAGTTAAAGAAAACAGGGAACATTACCAACCGTACAGAAAGTGACGCATTTTAATATAAGACAGATACGGATTATCAAATAGCTGGGGATGGGAACAAATCAATGCATATACCTTTCTTAAAGGAGAATGAAACCCTTGAAACCAGCTGAATCCATATCAAAGAGAAAAATCAAAGAAACATATTGTTGAAAGTTTGAGGAAGATTGAATGAATAATAAGAAAGTTATGAGCATATTTGAATATTGAGATCACTAGTGCCATATAGATCCTCCCATCGGCAATGCGACCAAGATCTGTGATATCACACACGTACAACTCCCTCATTACTTTAGTACTTATTTGACTTATATTCTCACTTTTATAGAGTCTATCACAAGGTGAGGTGTTCTCTTTATGAGATGACAAGTAAAGAGGTTTCACAACATTATATCATTGATGAATCGTTTGTCATATGATTAGAATGAGCAAAAAGAGATGTTTTGGGGTATATTTTCAGTGTCCAAATGGGAGAGTTGTACGTGTGTGACATCACAGATCTTGGTCGCATTGCCAATAGGAGGATCTCCATAGCATTAGTGATCTCGACATTCAAATGCTCATAACTATTTTATTGCTAGTCCTATTTTACTCAAAGTTTTGTTGATCATATTCTTTGATTTTTCTGCTTTCACAAAAGCTAACTTGCTCCAAGAGTTTCATTCTCCTTTAATACTATGGATGCATTGATTGCTTCATCTTTGTTTCTGTTTTTTGTTTGTTCAAATACAGATAGTTGTACCAGAGCAGGATGTGGTTGTACGTGTGTAGATGGATGTGTGAATTTTGTGACGGGGAAGGGGAGGGGAGTTGTGGTGAGTTTTTGATCGAGCTTGTGTGAGTTTCTGGGGAGAGAGATGAGGGGTGAGGGGGGTCTTTGGTGAGGGGTATGGGGGTAAGGTATGTGCAAAAGAGATTATTTCTATTCTGTTCAGGGAAAAAAGTCATCTTTGACAATGTCTATTTTTATTTTTGTCGATTGATATGTATTTTTTCTCTGCTTTCACATTGTTATATGGAAGAGCTATAGTTAACTTCATATTTGAAAGAGGAAGAATTAAAATAAAATATTATTCAAAACAAAAAATATGTGGAGGTGCCGTGGCCGAGTGGGCTAAGGGGGTTTAAGCTAGGCACGGTCTAAGGCACCTGGCTATACACGTAAGTCCGGGGTTTGATCCCCGGCCGCGGCATCTATGCCCGTGAGCAATTAATCTGCAATGCTCCTTAATTTATCTTATCCTGCATTCAAATTAATGGAAATGGAAAAGCTATATGCGTTATTGGTAACTACAGGTGTGCACTTGTTTAAAAAATGAAAAATAAAGTAACAAAATTGGCGAGTCCATTCGCAGGTTTCGGTCTAATAAACGTCTTTGATTAGTATATAGACCAAAGGCGACGATTCTGAGGGGGGGGGGGATACAATGCCCCCCACTTTTTGAAGCACCAAAAAAGGTGGCCTTTTACACAAGAAAAGTGCCCTTTTTATGGAAGAAAATTGTCCCACACGAACGTACTGTACCCCTTTCACTGAGAAGGACCCGCGTTCATGTGTCAGCAAGTGCCCCTTGCCTTCTTGTAATTGCCCTTTCTCGAATCAGTGCCCCCTTTACCCAAGAAATGTGCCCCTTACGAATGTGTTCTGTGTCCCTTGGACCCTTGTTATGTGTTAACGAGCGCCCCTTTGAAACAAGAAAACAATATTCTCATTTTATATGTTACTGTACATGTATATGGAAGGAAGTTGTAAGAATAGGCCTAATCCTACGTAGTGCCTTTAGTTTTTGTTGTAAAAATGTCAACATTTTTGCTCGCTCACTTCGCTCGCTTGCAACTTCTTATAAATTTTACTGGATGCGACCAATCTAGCCCCCTCAAAATTTATGGCTTATTACGCCACTGTAGATAAGTCGGCTGATAAGTCTAATTTTTCTTCGTTTTTATAGTTCCGTTTATTTCGAAAGAAAATATGCAATTTTTCCCTGTGACCCCCTTTCAACTTTGCTCCGCCGCCCCTGATATTATTTTTCATACATCCCGTTATAATATTCCCGGGTTTTTTTGCTATATACCTTGAGAAAGGCTTTGACTAGCCATCACATCATTTTAAAAAAAAAGGGTTCTGACAGTTTTTATAGCTTTTGTACATCTTTTCAGAGATGGGTCCAAGTTTTATATTGACACTACTAACACTTTAAGTTGGGTTTAAAGGGAAATCCAGCATTGGTCGAGAAAACTAAATAAAACAGAATGGTGAAAGTTTGAAAGAAATCGGACAAGCAATAAGAAAGTTGTGGCTGCTTTAAAATCGAGATCCCTATATAAGATGATGTAGATTTCAAATTGGCAACTGGGTCAGTAAATTATGACAAGTGGCAATGACAACGTAGACCATGTACTTATTTAGTAATTGACAGGGATTTATGGTTTTCTCAATTTTCCTGGGGCAGTAATCTAAATATAACCCAGGTAGTATATTGTTTTATGCCCTCATGAAAGAAAATTCTAATTTGAAGTAAAAATTTTGAATAATATTGGAGTACATGGAAGAGTAGTCCTTGCCTTACATCACTATCGTATATGCAGCCAACTCCCGGGGCCAACTCAAAGTATCCATGTGTAGGCCTATATAGCGATATACCAATACTTACAACTTTTAAGAATTCATAACTTTCTTACTGTTTGTCCGATATTGTTCAAACTTTCACCTATCAACTTGTCTGATTTTTCTTTCTCTTCTAAAAACAAGTTTTTATTTGGGTTGGATTCCCCTTTAAATGAAGGAAGGTCCACTGACCACTGGTTATTTCAGAATAAAGGGGGGGGGGGGTAAGACAAGGAGACCGGGCCCCTAAGTCCTTACCTTCTTTTATCTTGTGTATGGAAATAATGGCCCATTGATAAAAGGAATTGAATTTGGAGATAAGGAAACTAATTAAGAGCTTTATGCAGAAATGACAGTTTTTGCTCGCAATGTAAAATCAGTTGATAGACTTTAAAGTATGCTATTTGCTTTGGCAAACTTACGGGACTATACCACAAAACTAAAATACTAAAGTTAGGTTCATGTCAGTATTTGGATTATGATTTCTCCTTCGGCGAAGTAGTTGATTTTTTAAAAGATTTTTTTCACCCTTAATTGTTAATATAAGAAAGATCCAAATGACAAAGAAATTTTTATAATATAAGCAAAATCAACCCTTGAAGTTTTGGAAGGCAAGGGGACATGGGTATCGATCACGGGGGGATGGGGGATATATCCCCCCAATATTTCAAGTGGGGGGATGGCCATAGTATTATCATTCCCCCCCAATAATTTAGGGTAGAAAATTGTAATAATAATGATGAAAAAATGAAAAGTTTGATAATGATGATTATAGTGATGATTATAGTATGCCATCAATCAGTTTGTTTCCCTCGCAATTTGTGTATATTGTTATTGAATAAAAACATTCTTTTCCAGGACTTTTAAACAGATGGGTGGAGGTTCAAGATGAAAAAAATGAAATGTTTATGTACCGGTATATGATATTTTTTAACACATGACATAAAAGGACCCCGACGAAAAACAACCTTTGTTGATAGGGTGTTCCATCCCACCAGTGGTGAATAAATTAATTTTAAGAAATCAATTAATTCAAAAGGGTGGAAAAATAAACGGGTGGAAAAGGGTGGCAAGATAAACAGGGAAACCCCCATGGACGTAAATCCTATAGGGGTAGATCTTGAAAAAGTACAAATACCTTTTCTCAGATTTACCCCTCCCCACATCCAAGTGCATGGTGTTTGTCCCATTTAATCTACAACCCTTTTGAATATTAAACATTTTATCATGTGACCCCATCAGATACCTCTCATGAAAATATTGAGGTTCAGTGAGCTCAATATAATATGATAATATTTTTACAATTTTTTAATAAGTGAAATCAATTAATGGTTTCAGAAAGACTAATCATTCATTACTCTCTAACGCGTATCTTCGGATATGAACATCGGAGGTTTTTTTTTTTCCATGTTATTGTTATGGACTTGAATAACTAAACTTGGTTGATTTTTTCTTATTTTGGCAAAAATAAATCTTTTTTGAGTTTGGAAAGGGATGACAGTTTTGCATTCTACATGAGCACACTCATGCGGTATGTTAATTTAATTTTAACACATATATTAGCTGATATTACACACTGATGATTCAAGAAGATGTTGGAGAAATATCATAACATGACAGTTGAGTTTTGATTGTTTTTATGTTTGTTTTTGTTTCATGCACTTATAAAGCATTTAAAACATGTTAAAATCCAGGGTTAAAATCGTCTAAGGAATGACGGTAAGCCCGATGGCGCACGAGAAGCCACACAGTTTGTCATTTGTGCTAGTCTTAATTTGTCCGAATCTGCATTTTATCATCATGCATTAAGAAAAAAACAAGATATTACCAGTCGGGTTAGATTTAAGAGAGAAGTTGTATACATCATGCTCAATAAACAGATCACTTTGTACATGGTCCAGACAATTTTTGTCATTTTTTCTTTCGTATGAGTTTAGAATAGGCTCACTCAGTGGGGTAACTACGGGGGGCATGGGGGGCACATGCCCCCCCCCCCCAATCGGCTGACCAAAAAAAACGAGGAAAAGGAGAAAAAGAGGGAGAGAGGAAGGGAAATGTAATGGGAAAGAAGAAATTATTGTTCATTATGATGTTACATTATACTATAATTCTGTTATATTACATAAGACGCATTTTTCATAACTTTATGAAAAATAATTTGATTAGGGCGCATGTCTTCATTGTTCCTGGTGCTCACATTGTCTGTTTAACTGTAACGAGATAAATAATCCTGTGGTACTAAAGCCTCCTGTTTTCAATATACTTCCTCGCACTTCAAATTATTATTTTATGTGCAATAGTATGCTTCTTTTCATGACTACTTAAAGTGATTGCCACATTTTAAGGTCTTAATATAAAACATTTCCTGTCCGTGCTTATGTTCGCATTAGTGGATTGGTGAGATATGTCTGCTCTCCATGAATTCCTAGAATCAGTCCTTAAAATGTCCCTTTTTCTGATCTCAATATCAAAAAAATGTTCAGGTCGCGCTTCGCGCTCGCATCATTTGGTTAATGAAATACGTATGGTCTTAGTGAATTCCTACAAACAAGCTTTAGAATGCCCCTTTTCAGGTCGGAATTTCCTAGATTTTCAACTCGCGCTTCGCGCTCGCAATATTTGATTATTGAGATGCGTATGTTAATAATCATGATTATAATGACTTCAAGTGCTTCATGTGTAATTCTAACAAAATCAGCAAGCGCTTAGCACTCGCATTAGATGACTGTGGTGGGATATGTAGTGGATTCCTTAAACATAGTCCTTAAAATCTCCCTGTTTGGGGTCAATATATAAAAAAATTTAGCTCGCGCTTCGCGCTCGCATTGTTTAGCGAGACAGATACATATTATGATTACAAAAAGTTGATTATAATGTCCCTTTTTACGTCCGAATATAAAAGATTTTAAGCTCGCGCTTCGCGCATGCATTATTTCATCAGTGAGATACATATCTGTTTAATATATGGCACTGTCCTTAAAGTGTGTCTATTAGGTCAGTATACCTGGCAACTGAGCGCGCTTCGCGCGCTCACTAAATGACTCAAAATTGTTGCTGGTGCCCCCCAATGCCATGACCCACGGTACGCCACTGGGTTTACTTGTAACACAAAATGAATTTAAAAAATATATATATAAATACAGTACACTGCAACAATGAAGGAATTTCCTAGAACACCATGCATATCAACCACTCCCAAATGTCCTAACTTGTGATTTTAGTGGGGGTAATATTGAGAGATCCCCATCCACAAGAATATTTGTGAATACCGATCGACACCCATGCAAGGGGAATACCACTCATGGGAAAGATTCAACTATTTGAAGTGCACATTTTATATACTTTTCTTTATCGAAAATCTCTCCCGTTCTTATGGGTTTATGAATCAATGGATGAATTAACTTTTGATTTCATATGGAAAGGCAAGAAAAACAAAATCAATAGGAATACAATAAACAGGCGGAGGGGGTTAAAGATATTTTCCTGTGCAGGAAAAACGTAGCGAATTATGTGGATGCAAAATCTTTTAAATAAAGATGAAGATATAAAATGGAAACACTTTCTTGAATTTTGTCGCTAAACATTTGGGTGGAGATTTGTGCGATAGGCCTACACTGTAAAAACGGCGTATACATTCGTAATTCCAAAGCTTCGTTATTCCGAAGGTTCGTTAATCCGAAAGCGAAAAAGGGTTCGTTGTTCCGAAGGTTCGATAATCCGAAAACGAAATGTGGTTCGTTGTTCCGAAGGTTCGTTTATCCGAAAACAAAATAAGGTTCGTTGTTCCGATTGTTCGTTAATCCGAAAACGAAATAAGATTCGTTATTCCGAAGGTTCGTTAATCCAAAAACGAAATAAGGTTCCTTATTCCGAAGGTTCGTTAATCCGAAAAATAAAAACAGGGAAAGCAGAGGGAAGGCAAGTGTGGTGGTGGTGGGGGGGAGAAACACCGTTGCTGTTCAATTGTTATGAGGATGGGAATAATTGGGAAGGCAAGGGCGGTCGAACGAATTTTCGTTTATGGGGCAAAGCCAAAAATGAAACTCGTACGTCAAAATGGGCACTTTGGTGATATTTTCATCTGCGTGAAGTCATTTTGTGTTTTATAGTAATTAATTAGAGAAAAGCCTTTTTGAAGTGACTTCTGATTATGGAAAGATGTATATTTAGGCTTTATTTTTCGCGAGAGAGTATAATGAGCGAGCGGTTTGGAAAAATCTTCAAAGCTGAAGTTGTAAAACTCGTTTTGGGGGTCAATTACTCTTAAAATGGCATTGTTTCTTTGAAAGGGTAGTCCTAACAGTCAATAATTAGCTTTATTGTTATGAAATAAAGTAAATATATAATAATATCATAAGCCTTTTTTAAATAATGCGAGCGCGAAGCGCGAGCTATAATTTTTTAAAAAATATGATGGGCAATATGTTAGTGATCTTCAAAACAAGAAGCCTATATGTAACAAGATAACAACTGCGAGCAAGAAGCGTGAGCAGAAATTTTAAATATAAGCTCTGACCTGATCTAAAGGAACATGTTAAGGAATTTTGCAGTTAGCCATGAAGTCGATACATGTTTCAACCAGGGGCGGCGGAACGTATTTTCCTGGGGGGGGGGGGGGGCAAAGCCAAAAAAAGGAGCACTTATATGCCAAAACGGGCATTTTGGTGCAAACGGATATTTTCACCATGAGATTATCATCTGTGTAAAGAAGTTGTGTGTATTGTGGTAATTAAGTTGAGCAAAGTTTTTTTAATTTATTTCTGATTGATAAGATATATATTTAGGTTTTATTTTTCGCTAGCAAATCTGAAATTGTAAAAGTCGCTTTTTTGGTCAATTATGGACCTAATTACTGTTAAAAGGGCATCCTTGTGAGATATTGCGAACGAATCACGAGCTCAAACTTTTGGAAATTTCACGTAGGCCTAATAAGAAATGATAATAACAATAATAATAATATTGGTATTATTTACCAACGGAAGCCACTTCAGTTCTGAAAACTGTTCTCCCAGCGGGCCCTGCTTTTATTATTACCCCGGCTTTAGCTGGGCTGCCTAGGCACCCAAAGGAAGGCATTTAATGAATTTCTTCCTACCGGGTACCCATTCACCTCACCTGAGTTGAGTGCAGCACAGTGTGGATAAATTTCTTGCTGAAGGAAATTTCGCCATGGCTGGGATTCGAATCTACGACCCTCTGTTTCATTGTCAGAAGACTATTCCACTGGGCCACAACGCCTCACATAAAAAAGTCAACATTCCGAGCATTTTTTTGTAATTATGAAAAAAGGATCAACATTTTTAACATTAGGCGTAACGAACAATAAGATTTTATTAAAATATATATTCTTTATTACCATTTTTATTATGATCATCGTTTGGATTATTATGATCATCATTAGTATCATTTTTATTTTTATTACCAGCAGAAGCTCTTATTAAAAATGACATCCCCTCCAATACAAATCCTATTATCTGGAGGTTACTCGCATGCGACCAACACATTTAATCCCCTGCATCCTTAAACCATTTGCTTATATAGGCAGCAATAATTGCTCAAATAAAATCGAAATTAATGTTTGATCCGGGCGCCTATTCTTAATGCAATACATGCTTTGGCCACAACACACTCATGTATCATCGTTCGTTATTACTATTATTGTATAATATCCTGATATCAACACCGTTCTTGTTACCAAAATGAATTAATTTCATTTTCGGATATACGAACCTTATTTAATTTTCGGATTAACGAACCTTATTTTGTTTTCGGACTAACGAACCTTCGAATTACGAACCTCATATTCCGTTTTCAGACTAACGAACCTTCGGAATTGCGAACCTCATTTCGTTTTCGGATTAACGAACCTTCAGAATTAAGAACCTCATTTCGTTTTCGGACTAACGAACCTTCGGAATTACGAATCTCATTTCGTTTTCGGATTAACGAACCTTCGGAATTACGCCGCAAATGTTCGGATTAACGAACCCTTTTTCGTTTTCGGATTAACGATCATCGAGGTATAGGCAATTTACGTGTTTCGGAATTACGAACCTTCGGAATTCCGAACCTTCGGAATTACGAAGTGTAACCTATAAAAACAGTGTTCAAAATTTTAAGCACATTTTAAGACTTCCGCTCTAACAACTATTGCTTGTTTAAACTTTTTAAACATCTTTTCAAATTTTTTAAAACAAGTTGTTTAAAAAGTTTAAATAATTACCAAAAAAAGTCTAAACAACTTCTTGTTAGAATGACAGGCTTAAACAATGTTTTTTTATGTACCAGGCTTATAAATAGAGTACATTCTTACCATCAATATTATTTATCACTGTGTATTGGAAGATAGTGTGGTATAGAGTTTCAATGTAACACTCAATGATAATTATGACACTGTGTTAGTACATACATAGATTTAAAACCACTTGGTTTGTCAAAGAATTAGAATGGATTATGGTCTTTCATATAATATATAAGGTAATTGCATTTTTAGACTGTAAGACAATTGCCTTGTCTCGACCAATAATGCTCATTTTGTGAAAAGGAATAAGAAACATAAAGAGCATAATTTCTTTACTTATGATTTTTTTTTAAATCAATGTGGGAAATGTGTGCGAGATGTTTAAATTTTGAAATAATTTTGTTAAAGGGGAAGGTCACCTTGACAAGGAGTTTATCGTAAAAACAGCAAAAAAAAAAACCAGTGAATATCCGAAGAAAATCCATCAAAGATTTATAAAGTTATAGAATTTTAGTTTATTTTTATTTTAAGGTCATATGCGATCAGCTTCCAATGTATCGTGAATTAAAAATATCAGTGTAATGCCATTTTCTCAAAACCGAAGTTGAAAATTGGATTTATTGTACCTGTAGTAAATATCAACAAACAAATCATTTCACATCCGCTCCTGAAAGAAGAGTCATCACGAACCATTAAAAATGTTAATTTATGAATTTGTATCATTACCATATGGGGCACCTGCTCGTTATGATGGCGAAAACCGAACTTGAATTGAATTCAAATAACTTTCTTAATCTTTTAATGGATTTTCCAGAAACCTTCATCAATATATTTTCAAAATTATTTTTTTCTGGTATTTTTACAACAAACTTTTCGTCAGGGTTAACTTCCCCTTTAATTGGCAAGATATTCTTTCTGGGGAACCAGGATAGAAATAAAGGTAAATATCAATTAATAAAATTTGTCTACAAACACAGAGAACTTAAAAAACATGGACCTAATGATGATATCTGATTTATCTATGTCCGAGGGTGTTTGATGGATGTTTTATTGTTGTATTTTTTTCAAGGATAATGGAATGTTTCATTACACTCGCTTACCCCTTTCTCCCGCGTATTGCATGGGCGCATCCATGCAGGGGGCCGAAGTGACCGCGACCCAGGCTCTCCGATTATGACGGCGCTAAAATGGGGGAGCGGAGGAGAAGAAAAGAGGGAAGAAATGAGAGTAGGAGAAGAAAGATCGAAGCAGGAAGAAAAATTGATAAAATAAGGTGAGGGGAAAAATTGGAAAATATAACTTTGAGGACAATATTATTATCTACAAATGAAAATTCTGCACTGGCTTCACACTCACAATGGATATTTAATGAGGCACTGCATATCGTGTTCAAGAGGATTAAAAAGAGATTGAAATTTCCAGTTTTTATGTCAAAGGGTCTACCAAAATACATTTCTGCTCACGCTTCGAGTTTTTATTATTTTGTTGAACGAAATACGCATGCTGTCTATACTAAACTATCACTTTTCGGGTCAATTTCAGCTGGCTGCATGCATTTGTTCATGATTATAATTAGAATGTTTGGTTTTTACGTCTAAGGCCTATGCGAAGTACTGAAATAGAATAGATCACGCTTTAGACATTATGAGATGTTTGTAAATCAATCTTAAGGCGGCAGCCCCCCCGTAAATCTCATGTTACTGGTATTTTTCTGGACTTCTCCAAGGCCTTTGACACAATCAACCATGAAATACTTAATTTATACAAACTTACTCATTATGGAATTCGTGGAAAGGCCTTGGAGTGGTTCAAAAGTTACCTTATAAACAGAACTCAATTTGTAGCCATTAATAACTCCAATTCTGAAATACAGCACATTGTATATGGCGTGCTACAGGGTTCCCTTTTGGGTCCATCGCTATTTATTTTATACATCAACGATTTCCATAACTCATTCTATTTATTATCATTTCTTCTTTTCGCAGATGACACGAGCTTATTCTTGAAAGACTAAATCTTGAATTATGCTCTGTGTGTGGTTGGAAACAAGCTAATGAATTATCCCTAAATAAAAAAAGACACATTATATGGTTTTTAGCAACTCATTACACACATTGCCAAGTCTTGTTTATATGAATGGTAATGTTTTAGAACAAATTGAATCAACAAAATTTCTTGGTATCTTTATTGATTTTAAATTATAATGGAAAGTTCACATTGATCACTTATGTGAAATCTACTTAGAAATCTTGGAGTCATTAATAAACTTAAACCTCATTTTCCGCATCACATTTTGAAATTATTGTATTCTACTATATATTGTTACCATATCTGAATAATGGAATTTTAGCCGCCTGGGGAAATTAATTCCTCTAAGACAAAACCTGAATCCATACTTAAAATAAAAAAGAGCCGTGAGGATAATGTTTTCTTCTGACTTTCTTGCTCATACTAATCCGCTATTCTATTTAAACAGTTATTGAAAGTAACCGATTTATATTATTATTTTCTTGGTATATTTATGTATCAACCAAATTAACAGGAATTCCCGAGTGTATTCTCTGATTTGCTTGTTAAAAATCAAGAAATCCATTTTTTATTTTTTATTTACTAAAGTGGCTTTATCAAATGTTTCACTCTTGTCGTTTTTCAGACGTGCTGCCTCAAAACTGCATCTTTTAGATGACTTTTCTTTTCACTTACTAGTATTTTTTACTTTAGGGGATTCACCAAGCATGATGTCATCTTCGGGGATTTCCCAAACTTTTCCAGATTTATATTTATAGTTTGAAACTAGATGACATTTTATTGCAAAATATATATTTTAAAATAGTATGAATAATGTTTAAACACTAATGAAATATTTACTAGCATCAATTGTTAATTTCAAATTCACTCGAAGAAATTGAGTGTTACAGAATATCAATTTTACAGATCGGCAACACTGGCTTGCAGGGGATTTCCAATTGTCTCGAAGTACGTCATGTCTAGTACTACTATTTTCGGGGATTTTCAAGAAGTATTTATGTGATGGTGAGTCGTAAGTTTCAGAGGAAGATTTAATTCAAACATAGATACAATTTTTTCACAGATTGATGTTGAATACGCCTTATAATTCAATACAATAATGCTAACTTCCACACGATCAATACATGATAATAGATGAGTGGGACTGTAGTTATATGCGCGTAGCGTAGACCTCAATAGTCAATATGTATTTGCGCACAAAAAATGGGACTACCGACACCGTAACTGAATTTTATTGATATTTCACACACACAAAATCATTTGATAGGGCTCATGGCTCTTATTATTCTGTATTGCTGTTAGGAATAAAAATCCACATGTCATGACTTGAGTAAGATTAGATCATTTACTATTTAGAGTATTTAGACAGCTGGCGGCCGTCTGTTTCAAGGAGTTTTTCAACATTTTTAAATTTTTTTTATTTCTCCTCGTAAACAGACGGCTCGCTAGCATGTCGCCGCCATTAGGGGAGGTACAATGCAAATTCCCCCCGATGGGGCTCATCGATTTTTGTCTTTATTTCATAAATATAGGCCCCCCCCCCCCCTATATGAAAATAAGTCTACCAAAATGCGAATTAATATTTCCTCTTGGCATTAATTGCCAAAAAAGAGGGAAAAAGTAAAGTTAAAAGGAAAAAAAAATGCGACTTACCTCGGCTGTCGTGTAGCTCCTAGTTCACTCGTTCATCCGAAGTCGATATAACACACAAACATATGCCGTTGGCCTTTGGAAGAACTTCCGGGTCAACTGCGTATCAAAACCATTGGCCAATCAGATCATCTCTTTTACGTCGGGTTTTAGACAGCTGGCAGCCGTCTGTTTCGAGGAGTTTTTTAACATTTTTTCATTTTTTTAATTTCTCCTCATACACAGACCGCTCGCTATCGTGCAGCCACCATTAGGGGACTTACAATGCAAAATCCCCCCGTCGGGGCTCTTCAATTTTTGTCTTTAATGAATCAAACTTTTGAAAATTAACGCGACCGAAATGCAAATTAATATTCCCTCTTGGCATTAATTGCCAAAAAACGGGGAAAATCAAGTAAAAAGGAACAAAAAGAGTGACTTACCTCGGCTGTCGCGCAACTTCACTGCCCTGTTTTATCTGAACTTAATACACATAAACATATGGCCATTGAGTCCCCTGTACAGATCGCGCTAGAACTTCGGTCTCTGTATTTGGTGAGTGAAGCCAACGGAGTTCAGCTGAACAACCAACATAACAGAGACCGAAGCTTTTGGTCTAGTCGGGTTTATGAATACTAAAATTCTAGACATTTTTTTCCCTTTTCCTTTATCTCTTTCGTTTTCTCTCTTTTTTGTTTTACTTTTCTTTTTCTTTTTTATTTCCCCTCTTTTGTTTCTTTAACTGCTCTTTTCTTTTCCCCTTCTGTAATGTGTGACGTAAAGGTCATGGGGCGGAGTCTGACTTTCGTCGGCCACTTTTTCATGAATTATTCTTGACCAAAAGCTTCAGTCTTTGTATTTTGTTTGTTCCGCTGAACTGCATTGGCTCACTCACCAATACATAGACTGAAGAGCTTGGAGGCCCGTACGTACAGACAACGTATTAGCAGTAACGTTAGATCTAACTTACTCTAACATTCGGGGGAAACCTGATTTTCCGATCGTTTTTTTGTACATAAAATATCACATTATGAAAAAGAAATCACATCCATATTTACGATAAAATGTTTAAAATTCAGAAATATCGTACCTTAGACCGCAGTTACCGCTCATTCCTTTCAAATGATGATCGAAACATCGTCATCTTCGATCCTTTCGTTGGTCAACGTAAGTTGCCATCTTGGATGACGTCATCATCCTTACAGACGTATTTACCAGTCGCTATATATCGCGATTTGTGCCGCTGCTTTGCGCTTGTAGATGTGCCTTGATCACATTGATTGGCCAGGCTATTGAAAATTTAATCGGAAAGCCTTGATAAAAGCACAACTCGTTGAACGTAAAGGACAACAACGCACGGCTGCCATTTTTTCCTCTCTGGCAGAAAAAAAAAGAATAAGGAATAACGGGGGAATAACTCATCGGTAACGCAGGGTGCGACATAAGCGCTTGCCCGATTGCCCGGGGCAAGTAAAAGTTAGAGTCGGGCAAGTGTTTTGAAGCAAAGACAAAAACTGATTGCCCGAATCGGGCAAGCAAAATTCTCCTATGGAAATTATATTGTAGAAAGATTCCCCATATTTCACCATCAAAATATAGAAAAGAAAGAGACAAAAAAAGCAATATCATTAATTTCTTCTTTAAAAAAAGTCATGATTCGAATTGCAAAATTTGCACCATTTTCTGCAATAAACACACAGCTCAGAGACGTACACACACACACAGAATCAATGGCAGTCTAGCATACCTAGCTAGCTAGCGCCTAGTCCACGCAACCGATGCATGTAGTTCAGTTTCTACGGAGTACGGTGCTGCACGAACGAAGTTTTCTCTGGAAGAAATCTCCCACAGAACTGTCAAAATTCACATTTCTTACCAATGAAAATTCTTGTAATGTCCATATTTCCTAAAAATTGGGGTAGCTTTGTCATTTGCAAGCAGTAAAAGGAGAAATTTTCACTTCTGTTATGCTTCAAAAAGATCGGGTTTCGAATGATCGTCTGTATCGCACACACTGAAATACATTGTTTGACAGTCCCACATATGCATTTGTGTGTATGTTGATAAACATGGTTTCTTTCGTAACAATTTTTTTTTAGCCAAGGAAATTTATAAATTTTCTTTATTTATGACTGGATAGTTTGAGCTTTCTTCCTCTCTATTTTCTTTCTTTCTGCCTATCTTTCCTTCTTTTCTTTTCATTATTTCCTTCTTTTGAATCTCTCTTTATTTCTTTAAATTTCCTTCTTTTGTTCATTTTTTCTGTTACTATAGCCGTCTTTCTTTTTGTCATTCATTTCTTTCTATCTTTTTTTCTTTCTTCCTTCCATCCAACCTTTATTTACCTCTTTCTTTAATCCTTCCTTCTCTTTCCCCTTCCTTTCATTCTTTCTTACTGTCTTCCTTCCGTCCATCCATTCTTTACCTTTTCTTTCTGTCTTTTTTCTTCCTTACTTTCTTCATCACTTTCATTCTTTCTTTTCTTTCTTTATTTCTTTCCTTCATTCCTTCCTTTCTTTTTGTGTTCATTCTTTCTTTCTCCTTCCTTCCTTTCTTTCCTTCTTTCTTTCTGATTTTCTTTATTTCTGTCTTTCGTTCTTTTTTCCCTTTCTTCCATCTATCATAATACCTTTTCTTTCTTCCTTCTTTCCTTTCTCTTGTTTTCTTTCTTTCCCTTTTCCTTCCTTTCATCAATCCTTTACCTTTTCTTTTTCTCTTTTCTTTCTTCCTTTCTTTCATTTAAACTTTTCTTTCTATTTCTTTTTTATTCGTTCCTTTCTTTCCTTCCTTTCTCTTCCCCTCATTTTTTTTTCTATTTTTTCTTTCTTTCTTTCCATCTTTTTCTTCCCCGCAGCCATTCTCTCTCTCTTTATTTCTTTTTTTTCCTTTTCTTTCTTCCTTCCTTTATTTCTTCCTCCTTTCTGTCTTTCTTCTTCTTTTTTTTCTTTCATTCTCTCCTCTCTTAATTTCTTTTTTTTTTCTCTGGTTATTTTCAGTGATTTTCCCTTTTTGTATTGTGTGTCCTAGTCCCCTCCAAAATATATGGAAAATATATGAGATTAGGAAATCAATTAAAGAGCATATTGACCATATATTTTGTCATGATGTTCAAGATAAAAATCATTAAAAAAAAAGAAATACAACTACAAGGTACATCAGTAGTCATGTTGAAAAATATATTTTTAAAGCCGTCAATGGTATGGTATGTAAAGTTGTAAACCATAAGGATAAAACTTGTTTTGAAGCAATAAAACTTTGTTTTGAAGGATTTTTTCGGGCAAGTGAAATCTATATTTGGGCAAGTATTTTCCAACTATTTGAAAATTTACTTGCCCGACTGGGCAAGTGCTTCAAAAAAGTTATGTAGCACCCTGGGTAACGTATATTTTCGATATTTTACATAGTATTTACATAGTATCAAAAGAAAGATTAGAGTCCAACGAAAATAGTGGGCCTTCGTTCAAGATAATATAATGTCATTTAGAATCTACAAAAATTTAAATCTGGATAAAACCCGTCCTCCGAATGGGTGACGTGATTACACATGCAGGCTCACACTACCGTCGCTGAATGGGGATTACAGTAAAATGTCAGAAATTGTTGAATAAATCCCCAGAAACGACGGTTATTCCTGTCTAGAATTATTAATTACCAAGATGGCTGCCCACTAGTCTGACTCGCAAGTGTCAACTTCCAGAGTTAATCCCCTGATTGCCAGTTTCAAAGCGGGAATTTAGGGTAAGAAACTAGTTACTTATACATTTTCACCTATAGGTGCATATGTATGAACTGTTGGTGGAAAATATCGTGGTATCGAGGAGAAAAACAAGAAATTGGCGGTGGCCATTGAGCCCCTGTACAGACGACGGTTTAACTTCGGTCTATGTATTTGGTGAGTGGAGCCAACGTAGTTCAGCGGAACAACCAAAATAACAGAGACCGAAGCTTTGGTCTAGAGTAAGATAAGCTAGTAACAAGTTACTGGTTTGCGTGTCAGATATGTTTTGCCATTCTCTCTCTCCCTTTTTTACCACAGCACATTGATACTTGCTGGGGCTCATTTCTCAACACCTGGACAAGTTAGTCATATCTTTATCCACCAACCACAGAGTTAGTTCCAATCTTACTAAATCCGTTTCACGAAAGGTTTCCTACTCCTAACGTTACTTAGCTAGAATTCCTGAATTGATATTGATGCTATTGGTAGAAAGAGCAGACGAGACGTAGCTTACAAATACAAAATAGCATGATTTTCAAAAAGCAAACTTATGATAAAACTGCAATTATTGTGATGAATTTGGAAATACATCTAATCAAAATGTTAGCATAAGCAAAATATACATCATACTTAAAACATGAAGACTGGAGCATTCAATTGCTTAGAAAATGAAATTATGAATAATTCATTTCATGACTCAAAAATCACATGTGGATGTTGAGATGGGTACCCCCAGGAAAGTGAACTGTAATGGTTTTCTTTGTAGATTGATGATGATTGTATGTTTTTTAAGACTTTAAATCCAAACATCAAAATTATTATTGTAACATAAATTGATTAATTCTTTAGATACCGAAACATCAGGGGACCGTTGCATAAAATTTTTACCATAAAAATCTCTGGCAAATTTTTCCCCAAGAGTTTTTTAATGTGTAATTTTCAATGGCATTTTGTCTGCCAGAGGTTTTTATGGCAAAAGTTTTATGCAATGGGCCCAAGATTTGACAAATTCTATGCATAAATTAGAGATACAATTTTACCAAAATGTTGATAAGGATCTGAAAACAACGAATATGAGTCCAGTTATGGATGGCCTGAAGTGGTAGAATCTTTATCGATTCAATTATTTTACTATTTTAAAATGAATTATTTTGTGGCATTTAAACAACGGTTTTTATAGTTTCTGTGCATCACAACTATTGAATGATCTATTACACTTGTTTTGCAATGTAATTTCAACCTCTATGATTGATTACTTAAGATTATAATTTTCAAATTTTTAGGCACTTTTGCCTGTCTTAGTTATACCTGTCATACCCACGTGATGCCAATACGTCATTAAGAAAGAAGGTATAACAGTCTCGGACTTCGGAGATGTCATAAATATGTAGTCAGGCTGTTGTCCCCAATCTTGGCAAAGAGGGCTTCGTGAAGCAGTCGGCGGACAAGGAGCTCACTATCTCCGATTTAGTCAAGAAATTAGACCTAGTTATGATGGTGTTGAGAAACGAACCTAAGCTATAAAAGGGCTAGAACGGGCAACAAAAATAAAGTGCGGACTATGGAAAGAAAGTGTATGCAAAGTGATTTGCATCATTTGAAATGATATTAAACTTCACAATGGCCAGCCCTTTCATCTATGATTTCTCACCCTTTCCTCTCCGTTTTCTAGCCCTTTTCTCTCCATTCATGCTATTCATATCACACTATCGATTCGCCTTTATGTCTCTGTTTTCTAGCCATTTTATGCAATGCATATCACACTATTGTTCGCCTAACCCAGAGAACGCCTGGGCAAAGCACGGGCGCCCAGAGCCTCACCATACATATTAGATTTTCTCAAGGCAGTGGCACCAAAATAATACCTGAAAACACCCCCAAATAAAAACAAATGCAGTTAATGCACCCACCTCAATTCTATCAATGTTTGTCCACAGGCTCCCTTTTAATAAGATGATTGCAGGAGCTAGGGTTATTGTTCTCCCTTTTCTTTCTGTTTTCTCTTGATTTTATGCTATGCATAATAGTTCGCCAGGCTGTTTTATCTCTGTATTTTTGCTCCTCTTACCGGATCCCTGTCTCTTCCATTCGCCGTTTTCTTGCCGTTTTCATAAGGAAGTAAATAGCCTGATAATGGTACTGAACAGCAGTGGCACAGGTTTATGTAGGAAATTTAATGTAGCCAGGGGACCGTTTCATAAGCCGTTTGTAAGTCAAGAGCGACTTTCAGAACGACTGGTGAACCTTTCTTACGCGCTAGTAAACCATCGCCAATGAGAGTTTTGGTGTATACAATTTACCACACGAAATGATCACATTTCGTGTGGTAAGTCACATTTTTTTGTGCAAAGTATTTCTATTTCTTTTATACTTATATATTTACATATATATTACATTATATACTTACATATTTCCTTTCTCTTAACCGCTTAGAGACAATTTGCGAATTTGCGGTATATAAAATTGTTCTTAAGGTCGCTCTTAACTTACGAACAGCTTTATGAAACACCCACCTGGTTTTTTTGCCATTTGTTCTCAGAAAATTTGCCCTTTTATCGCCCTTGCCTTTTGTAGCCATTTTCATAATGGTGAAAAAACTTCAACTTTTAATTTTTCATTGGATATAACACACGAAACAGCGACAAATGGGCAAAAAAATTTCAGTGGTTCACTGTGATCCATGTCCCTTGAAATTAAAAGTAATCCCGACATTGACAATGTTGCTTTTTGAAGTACTCCCAAATTTCTTCTTTTTTGTCATAAAAATTCTGTAAAATATGATGAATTTGTATAGCGCAGCCACTATATAGATATACTCTACTGCGCTTTGTAATGTTCAGTTCATTTTCAACATAACAAATACAATGTTTACATACGATTTTTTCAATTCATAAATGATTTTTTTTTTAAAGAAAGAGCAAGAGTCGAATCCAGGCATTGCTTCAGAAGTTTGCTTTAACCCAGCACTTTGACTATTACTAGACCACAAGCACTTGATAGCAGAATTTGTTGTTCTTATTAAAAGGCTATAAACTGATGTTCTTCAGAAATTCTTTACCTTTGCTTGATATTTCTATTTAGTCTGTACTTGAACCAAATTAAGAATTTGCATAGTTCAAGAACCTAGAAATAATCTGACTCATTATGGAGGGCCGTACACATAGCACTCATACCATATATTTTTACTTTTTGCATCTAAGAAGGAACCACATTCTCAGATGTCAAAGTATGTAATACACAATCCTTTTAGTATTTTCTGATATCTCTCAATTGGTGAATTGTAAAAGTGCAAATATCTTCTTCTTTTTTTTTTGGGGGGGGGGGGACGGGAGGGAATTGGAGCTCTGTCATCCTTGTTTGTCAATGTTCTGATGAGCTGTCAGTCTACTGGGCCTTATCATGCTAATATATTTTCTCTTCTTTTTAGGCAAGAGTGAAAGCACAGAATCATTTGAAAGGTGGAATCAGAGAAGCAAGATCAGAATCTAGTTGCCTCCTTATTCTAACCCATCGCTGGCAGTACCATAGAAACTGTACTTGAAATGGTATTTTGGCATGATGGCTGTGTCTTCAAAACAGGTTTCCAGAGCTGAGTATGTCATGCTCATTCATGACAAGGAGGTGGCATATAATACCGATTCAAGCACAATATTGAATAGTAGTCGATCAGCATGCCAAAGGCTACTAAGAGGAACGCTTCTTCGTCGTTTGTCACCATCAAAGCAAGCCAGGAAGATACGTGTCTCATCATTGGATGATGACAATATGGACTTTGACTGTCACTACTCTGATATTTCTCCATTGCAGGAACTTGAGAAAGATTTACTCATTGCTGTAACATCAAGAGAGGAGAGATATAACTTGTATGCATTTGAGAGTGACACCTTGGCATTTGGTTTGATCTGCAATTCAGGTGATTGGGTTCTTGTTAAAGTGAGATTAGAGGGAAACCAGGTAAATGTCGCTGGGGTCATTAGATACAAAGGAATACTCCCTAACGAGCGAGGGATTCATTTTGGAGTTGAGCTTGAGGTAATTATTCAAATATATGTTAAAGACCCAGACCGAAGCCAAAAGTATATATAGCTCATAGTACAACAGTGTAAGTTTTATGCGTATTCACTGCTTGACAGCTGAGTATTTTGCTTCATATAGAAAAACTGTAATTAACAGGTTTTGACAATAAGCTATATCCAGCTTCTTAACGGCCTTAATTACGTGATATCACACTGTTTTAGGAGGGTTATGATTCAATTGGTTTGTACGTAGAAAAGACAGATTTCTTTTATTATTTCTAGATTATGAATTAAATTTACAGAGGAAAATGGCATTGAAAATTATTCAGAGCTCAAATGGATGGAAACGTACAACTCTTCACTAGGTTTTTTTGTGATTTATTTGTTTGGTTCTTATTGGGCCTAAATTATTTAGTCAGGAAAAGTTGTGACACATAATCTGAATGCAGATAGAATTGGAAAGCTGCGCAAAATAAGAGGGAAATAAAATATTGCAAACGCTAGCCCAAAGCGGTGGATTTCATCAATTCAAGCTTACCGGAAATTATATTTATGATATCACTATGTGATAGAAGTAAAGAAAATAAAATGCATAATCTGAAAAGCAAAAAAATCACCCAGTTTTTCTGTTTACAAATGTATGCAATCACAATGCTTCTAACACAACATGACATAATGGTCTTGGTGAAAAGCACAAGAAAGCCTATTTTCGAACCCCGATAAGTAAAGCTATTCTTCAGCATAATACTCAGCTGGTAAGCGGTGAAAGTGCATAAAGCTTGCATTGTTGTGTTTAGTAGTTTATATACATGTAAGCTTTTGATCGGTGTTTGATTTCTTAATTTCATTTTTTGGTCCTTCTGGGTCTTGAAACCATGATTAAGAGATATACACCTTAGAAAAAACTTTTCTTTTTGCACAAGTCAAAAGTTCCATTGTAAATATTTGTGTAAAGATTTTATCCATATAACAAATTAAATAATTTAAAAGCTGCTTCTTGGTTAATATAGGAAATACTCCCTGCTATAAGAAGAACAGTAGAATGATAAGAAATAGATTCATTCAAATGGTCGAGGAAGGAGGAGGATGGGACAAAGGGGTCCTTTGTCAGTTTTTACTCTTTTTTTTTACACATTTTAATGCTCTTCAATATTGCAAAAGTCAAATTTTGTGTGGATCAAAGTTGACGAAATTGGGTTTGTTGAAATACACATCTATCTCCCAGTGAAAGGATCTCACAACATTAGAAATTAGAAAGATCTCTCTCTTTTTTTTATAAGGCATGGTTCTGAGCTTCAATATTTCTTAATTTGTTGAAAAAAAATCTTGCAATACCTGGTAATTTCACAAGCGACAAGCCTATAGTGATCCTTGGACATTTCCTCTCATTGTTTGTTATTCTCAGGAATACAGGGGAGCAGGAACCACAGATGGAATGTTCAGGAACCATCGTTTTTTCGCTTGCCAAGAAGACTGTGGTGTGTTTGTCCCCATTACCAAAATCAAGAAACGCTACAAAGACTTTGACAGAACCATCAGACACTACAGAAAGAATGTCTTGGAAGTTGACTCGGCTTTCAGTCCCTGTGACTTACAACACAACCAGAGGGTACATGTATTCACTGATGAAATGAAGGAGGGTCGTGTTATATACTGTGGAAGACCCACTGGTGCCAACATAGACTTTGTGGGAATTGAATTAGTAAGAAGAACAACCCATGCATCAACTTTTATCTGACTTATTTGACTCATTGTTTGCAAAGAATTTTGAATGTATTCTTTAAAATATCCATTTTGGAGTCATCTCGCAGTAGTCATTTGGTTGGAAAGTTCAAATGTATTACCATTATTGAAAGGTTGTATTACTGTTTAAATCACATGACTGACAATTAAAGGTTAAATTTGTGAAAAGTTCACAGATTCATATTTTGAAAATATTGTCATTTTCTTTTTCTCTTTTATACATGAGAAGCACCAGATATAGACCCAATACATTCCGTTCTCTACATGTAGTTCTGTTTTTCCACATTGTTGGTAGTGTTTTGTGAGTACAAAGTACTTATTTATTGTAATACAGATTGAAACTAGAGTTTTTATATTTGATTCCCAGTGATATTTTCACACAGTAGCATGTCGATGTCAAAGGTTACCGACTTAGGAGTTATTGTTGTCAATATTCCATAAAGAACTGATAAAAGGAAGCCAGAAGTATGTGCAGATGTTAGCTTATCTCCACTACACAACGCTATAAAAAGTTGTGTCATGAAAAATTGTAAATTCAAGTTTCTTTGTTCATTTTCTAGGATAATCCTGTGGAAGCATCAATGAGAAGCGATGGGACATACGGAAGCGTGACTCTCTTTCATCCTCAGAAACCTGCACGAACAATCTTATGTCCCAAAGTAAGTGTGTTTCCTGTGGACACTCCAGACCAACCAGGGATTCTCAATCAGTATTCTGCAGGTAGGTAGTTCCTGTAAAAAAAAATAACATTTTTTTCATTATCTTAAATGGGTTACAGTATTTCAAAATTGATGATATAATTAAGTTGCAATCCACTTGGCAAATTCCACACAAAATATCCAATAGCCAGAATTATAAAATGTCTTTGGGCTACAATGATTAATTTGGTATCAAATGAAAGAGATGAACAAAATCTTATGTCTGACTTATACATTATGTCTTATCAAGCCTGAAGCTCAATTATGCGGGTGTGATTTTGCTTTTATGATAAGAAATTTGGGAAAAAAAGGAATTTGAATATTTTTTTTTGCTCAGTTTCTTCGCCGAAAACAATTATTATCTCAAGAGGTGGGGGACATAATGCTTCAAAGTTGGGTACCCATCCAAATTTTGGTGGAATAATTACCGAAATCCATTGAAGTATAATTTTGTTGCAAACACCTTTGGGCAAAATTTGTGGAAAATACAATTCTAACCTTCGCAGGAATTAATGTTTTTGTTCATCATTCCTTTAAGAAAATTGTTATCACCTGGTTTGTTCCATTGAACTAAACATTCATCCTCAAATTAAATCTGAAATGCTCTTGGTGAAAATGATGTATGTAAAATACACAACTGTGTTGGGTAACAATTGATATAAATTTTTGCCAAATATCAGATTTTGAGAAGAAAATCACACTGAGATACGGTTAATTTTTTGTTAAGAGATACACATCACACAACATAGCGTGATATCCTCTTATGTGTTACCCCAACTGTGATGCGGTGAAACAAGTATTTCTGGAGACATGGCAGATTTTAGGAATTCGTCAAATGAACATTTTATTTGGAATTTCCTGGAATTTGTAATATATAATTCAAATATAATTTGTAATTGTTTTCTTGGGTTGCCACGCAGTCAAGCTAAGCTCATAGTGGCAACCTCTGCAACTTTCTTATATCTTTATATTAAAGAAAACACAAATTTGTTCTTTATTTTGATTGTCAGTAATTTTTTTGTTTTCTTTGTTCATTTGTATATGAAAAAGCTGCAGAAATCAATAAAATTAAATAAATATGCCAATATTTGTCACCATGTATCAGTTGTTTGAATTTCATTTCCTTTGTACAGGTTATAGAATGCGTCTTATACATCTTTTGCATTTGAGATGAGGATTGAAGTTCATGATAGTCTAATAATAACGATAATAACAAATTATTAAGCGCTTAGTATGGAAATTCTAAGTACATTGTTTTCTATGTTCAACTTTACACCGAGTATCAAAATTAATAGGCAAAATATAATATGAAATTGTAAACTAAGCCTTAGGTAATTACAAAAAAAAATGAAACAATACTAAAAATCTAAGCTTGTGTGCACTTCCATTGACTACCCACAATTTGGTCATTCCAGAGGAGGTTTGAGCAGGGCCTTGAAACTGACTTACTTAATTGCTGCCTTAAGTCAGAGGCCTTTAGTAAGACTAGTCACTGATGAATTCGCTTCATGACAATTTATGATTTCATTCCACAGAACCAATGGAGATTTCAACAGACCTGTTTGATTTCAATCAATTCACCTGCGGCAGCCGAGTCTATATCGACACACAGCGTGATGGTACCAAAAGTGGTAATGTGATATGGGTCGGCAAGCCTGATCAAGAAGTGGAGGTGCATGTTGGGATAGAATTGGTGAGGACAGAAACGAAAGGAAACAAAAACTCTGGAGAAATCAATTTTTATTTAAAAAAATGAAGAGTGAAAGGCAATTCAGAGAAATAATCATTACGGGAGAGTTATGAATGTTCAAAAAGTCTCAATTGACATTAATTGTGATTTTCATTTTTGCATTATACATTTTCCTGAAATATATCCGGAGATAAGAAGAAGATGAAACATTTTATAATTGCCTTTTTCTACTCCCTATGTCAATTTTGATTGATTTTCTAACTGGGTTTCATTTTATGTTGTTTTATTTCTTGTTTAGTTGATTGTTGTTGTTCATACAATTTTCTTTGATTCTTTTAGATTATATAGGAATTGTAAAGAAATGAGTGGAAATCAGAGAGCTCATTTAATTTTTTTCGAAGATTAATTTTCTTGTATTACTATTTATAATGTAATTTTGTCTTCAATTGTAGATCATTATTTTTTTTTAGACTTGGTAGAAACCATATACTTCTCCTCTGTGCTATTTCATTACAAGTGTTACTATTGCATATATTTTCATTAGGCTTGCAAGCTTTTGTTTGATATTTAGAACTCCTGTTTTTTATGTAAAATGTTAAGGTATTTCAATTTTGATATGTTTATTCTTCAATTGCTCCATTTTATTATAACCATTTAATGTATTTGCATGAATAAATGACTGCTACTTTTTTTGTATTTTGCTAGGACTTTCCATGTTTAAGGAATGATGAATGTAATGATGGGACCTATCGTGGAAAGAGATTGTTTAAACCCAAACATGTTGACAGAACTGTTTTGTTTCCAGCCTCTTGTGTTATGTCGTATGAAAGAAGTCTATCACCAGGTATGTACAATGTGTGCAATATACATTTCTGTTAATCCTTGTACACAAGAGGAAGAGAGGATCACCTTTGATATATTATCTGATTCCTGCCTGACCTGGATGAGTTTATGTTTAGTCCTTTTTAGGCCAAGGCCTTTGGATTCAAAAGGACCCTTTGTATGTGATTAACTGTGTTCCCGCTAGACCCATTTTAGTGATGGTTGCTACTTCACAGCATTATAAAAAAAAATTCAGGCTAAGTAAGTGGTCTTATAGCCAAAAGTGAAGGAACATCAATGTTACGGGCAATTCCAAGCAAAAAGTGGACATTTTCCAAAAATTTATATTGGCTCTAGTTCAAATCTGGATCAATTTTTTCTATCAAAACTCATATGGGATTTCATATATACAAAATTAGCCACAAATTTTATTTCTTACGCATCTCCTTATAGGAGAATCCAAACCATACAAAAAATTCTATACATGGGACTACATATATTGTTTTTTACTAAATTTCAATTTAACAGAAAACTATTGCTTGTTTTGTAAAATTTTCTTTTGGATAATCTGGTCATCATTTTACATCATATCATAAGAAAATTTTAAATCATAAGTTCATTTTACGTTGCCTGTGTGTGAATATTTTAGATGTCACTCCGTAACCGTCACTCCGTAACCAGGTATGGGTTTATGTTTTAAGTTGTAATTGATGAAAAAATACACCAATTTTTGTCTCGCCTGCATAGCAGAGCGAGACTATAGGCGTCGCTTTTCCGACGGCGGTGACGGCGGCGTCGTCAATATTGAAATCTTAACCAAGGTTCAAGTTTTGAAATGTCATCATAACTTCTAAAGTATTTGGACCTAGTTCATGAAACTGACATAATGGTAATCAAGTATTACTGAACATCCTGCCTGAGTTTTAGGTCACATGACCAAGGTCAAAGGTCACTTAGGGTCAACAAACTTTGACCATGTTGGGGGTCTTTGTGGCATTGTCATCATAACTTTGACATTTTATGGATCTAGTTCATGAAACTTAGACGTAAGAGCAATTAAGTATCCCTGAACATCTTGTGCGAATTTCATGTCACATGATCTAGATCATAGGTCATTTAGGGTCAACAAACTTTGATAATGTTGGGGGTTTTGGTGGAATTATCATAACTTAAGTTTATAGAGCTAGTTCATGAAACTTGGGACTTAAGGGTTACCATGTATCCATGAATATCTTGTGCTTGTTTCTGGTCACATGACCAAAATCAAAGGTCATTTAGGGTCAATGAACTTTGGCCATGTTGGGGGTATTTGTTGAATTTGCATCATAACTTAGAAAGTGTATAGATCTACACATGGATTGTATGAAACATAGACATAAGGGTAATCAAGTATGAATGATTGTTATGCACATGTCTTAGGTCACATGATCATGGTTATAGGTCATGTTGGGTCAATGGACATAGTATTCTTTTGTGAATGATTATTTAATAGCTGTTTTCAAAGTCAGCACTGCTACTAATCGAATCGCGTAATGCAGGCGAGACTGCCAGAGGCATTCCACTTGTTTAATGTAATGCAGCATATTAAAGCTAGAACAACATAGAATCCAATCAATAACTCATCATTGTGATAGCCATTTAAAGTTCACAGAGTTTGAGCAATATGTTTTCTCCTCATATACGCCTGTCCATTTTACGTCACTCCGTAACCATGTTTATGAATATTCATATGTCATTAATTCAGTGGATCAAAATTTCAGCAACTACTTTCAGGTACCATTTCTTTGCAAATAACTACTTATGTGTGATATCTTTGTTTGAATGCTAAAAACTTGTTTCTGAATGTCACTCCGTAACCGTGGAACTGCCCTTAAAACAATTTGACATTTTAGCAAATCTTTTAAAATAAACTAATAAAAGAATTTTTAATGTAAATTATTCAACTAAAAGAAGATTATAGATGGAAATGAATGCAAGTCCAATTCCTCTTTGTAAGAAGTTCTTTTTTTTTCATTTGAAAGTAGTGGAAGCAGTGTTTTTCATGATGAGTGGTTATCAGAAATCTTCTTTGGCCCAACCATTGCCGTCCACTGTAGCTATAACACTGGTGATTAATGATAGGACAATCTGGGGCCTGTTTCATAGAACTTGTTAGAATAACAAATTTACAATAACAGTTATAAGCTACTGAAATCCTTCAAACTGATTGGCTGTTAGTAAATTTGTCATAGAAAATCTTGCATTTGTTATTGTAACAAGGCTTTATGAAACGGGACCCAAGTTACTGTTTCACAGAGAGTTCAGTGTGAATCAAAGTCATTATAATAACAACCTGTAATTGTGAATGTATTTTGTAACATAACCTAGGTTTATGTCTGACTTGCACCTTGATTTGTGAACTCTGCATGCTTGTCTTGCTGTATCTCATAATCCTCATTGATTATCTCCTTAATGCAAAACATGAAAGCATCCACGTCTACTTGAATTTTTTTTCTTAAACCTTTTACAGAGACAGTAAAGGATTCTTTTAATGCTACCTCTGCTCCACCGATTGAAAGACTCAACAGGATATGTGACCCTCCCCCATATCAGAGACATCACAGTGATTCCTTTACTGAGGATGTTGCCACTGGCTTTGAACATCTAGCAATGACTGATGTTAGTGATGCCATCATGTCCACTTCACCCAGTAAACCACATTCAGCTCCTCTCGTAGACAAAAGTAATTAAACCACACTCCTTTCATTTCCTTGCAAGGCTCAATAGAATCGTGTTTATATTCTTGAAGATGTTATGTCAGTCTTAAATATATATATATATTTATAGTCCTACTGTTAAATTTAAACAAAACACATTGTTGATACTTCAAAATATCACATACAATTGAATAATGTTTTGTGCTATTTTGCAAATGAAATCAAATTGTGATTACATTACTGATCAATAATACAGTAAAATGGTTGCAGTGAATCAAAACGCTTTTTATTTTTGGCTGAGGTATTTGATATCAAAGAATGAATTTCGTGCTAGTAGAGTGAAATGGATCTCTTCATTGGCATTTCAACAATTTTCATTTATACATTTTTTTATTTTTTTTTCACTTAAGGGGGTGGGGAAGACAGGGTAAAGTTAAGTTCTTTTACACATATTGATAATCAACAATACCTCTATCAAACTTTGGGTTAATTTTTATTGTCACATTTTGTATATAAATTGAATGATGACTTGCTTTGTCATTGCAATCAAATTGATATTGATTTCAGTTAGAAATCCAAGAAAAAGAAGTATACCTGGCTGAATAGTGGATTTGTATGATTTTTGTACAGAACCAATGGTTTTGAAGTTTAAAATGATATCTAGAAGCCTTTTGTTGAATTTTCTTATTAAAACAGATTCCGTGTTTGGCAAACCTATAGATCCTGGAGCAGTACGAGTAAAGATGCATGCAAAGCCCTCCTCCACTGGTAACATACCCACGTCTATTAAGTACGGACAGACATCAGCATTAGAAACTGTTACCAGAGGGACAACTCGTCCCAAAGACTCTGGCTCAAAAACAGTTGCTTTGGCAGAAAGCAAGCGAGAGAAAAGCAATTGGACTACCAATAAATTTCCCCAACGCAACGAGAGTCACTCAAGAAGGAATGATGCATATCACTCATCTTCTTCAGATGTTCCTAGTGTTCATAGAAAGACAGCAAGTGTCAAAAGTAATAGAACAACAGGACAGGACCATGGTAGGATTGTCAGTAAATGTGAGTCGGAGAGTAAGATGGATCATTTTGTGACTTTTAGTATTAAAGAAACATTTCACACACAAAGAATGATAATTTGTGTTTGATGAAAATCAAATGGAATTATAAATTGTAGTTCTGCCCATCAAAAGCTAGGTGGTGGTTTTTTTTTTTTTCATGATTTCACAAATCCAAAAGCTTTATCAATATATTTATCGCATGGATCAAGAACAGTTAGATTGGGAGTAAAATGAAAGTGCCTTGCACAGAAACCTGAATTATAAATGTGCAAATGTGTGGAAAATACACTGAAATACTCTGAAATCATGAGTGCACCATCAGTAATCTTGCAAGTTACATCCAAAGTTCTAACACAATTTCATCAGTTTCAAATCAACATTCATTTGCTACTAAGCATGAGCTTTGATATCTGACAAATTAATAGTGCCTGGTAAATTCTTTTTTTTTTTTGGGGGGGGGGGGAGTCTCAGATCAGGTAATCTATTGAATAAATAATGATAATTAGGGGACCTTTTCAAAAAAGTTCTAAGCAATGGCAATTGTCATTATCTGAAAGTAACCATAGCAACAGACATACAGTTGTGCTTCTCCACCAATCAAAACCAAGGAAATTTGTGAGATCTGACACCTTGTCAGACAACAAATATTGATGAAACACCTCCCTGATCATTTTTCATATTGTAAAGTGATATATCATCCTCTATACTCATACACTGCACTCTTGATAATGACATTGATTCATTTATTACCTGAATTTGCTTTAATATGAATATACCTATATCGTTACCCTGAAAAGAAGTATCATTTACTGATCAGATCCATTTTTCCTCAAAAATCATGTTGTGCAGTCACTCTCCTGGATGATGTCCTAGGCAATGTGGCGTTACATATACATGGACAATGGAAGACGTTAGCCGAGAACTTGGGAATCATGAACAAGGAGATGGCTGATATTGTCGGCACCAACTCGTCTTCCAAGGAATGTGCTATGGATATGCTACGAAGATGGCGTGAACAGATGTCAAGCTCTAGGGATAAACTAGGGCCACTCATTAAGGCCTGTCAGAAGAGTGATTTTAATTATCTTGCTAATGAACTAGAACAAGGTGAGCTGATGATATTGGAATACTCGAAATGTGAGGGAGGGGTATCGAGCAATAGAAAAGTAAGAAATGATATAGGGAGAGAAAGAAAGATGGCTGAAGTAATGGTGATAGAATATACAGACAGGCCAATGAAAATAAAGAGGGAAAAAAAGAGAGAGAAAAAAAAAATTGTATCCAGATTATTTATATTTTTAAAAGTCTGATGAACATAAATTACTAATGTAACAGTTAATGTTAAAAATCATAATGATAGCTGGATTTATAGAGCGCATTTCCTAGAGGAAACAAAGTCCAACCATTGAATACCCTGGTTTTATCTTTAGCCGCTGCTCCCAGAGCTCCGTGCAATTGGGGAAATATTCCTGCCAAATACCCATTTACCTCACTTGGGTGGAGCGCAGCACAGTGTGGATGAATTTCTTGCTGAATAGAAAAACAACCTAAATTGATCATTGAATTGTGTCTTTCAGGACTAGACGAGCAAAGGCTGCATCATATAGCAGGCCTGGTCGATGAGACTGTCTGGAATGTCCTCGGAGACAGCCTTGGCCTGGAGCGTGACCATCTAAGCCGGCTCCAGATGGAGGACCCCCATCCAAGTCAGAGGGTATATAACATGCTCCTTGACTGGAGACTCACTCTGACCTTTGACACTGATAAGCCTCTCATGCTAGCGAAAGGTCTTGGTGACATTGGTATGGATGAACTAGCTATGGAAGTCTGCAGGGGTGAGTTGTAATTCTCCTAACTTAGTCTATTAATTACATGTAATGCTGTGTTTGTATTAGATGAGTTTAGCTTCAATATATTCCAGTGTAAAGTGCATTGAGAATATAGTATTAATTTGATAAATCTACCATTATTTTTTTATGACCATCTACCATGTGAGAAACAACTTTACACCTTACAAATCACCAATTTAAGGAAAAATATGTCATGAACACATCATTATTATGTACATGTATGGCCTGAAAGAGTCTTTTCTCATGAATGATTTTATATTATATTTCTGTAGTATGAGTGTGTGTGTGGATAATCAGTAGGTATACTTTGCTGTTATGTAAAATATTATATTGTGCCAAAGTAAGACATGACTGTAGTTAATGAATCCAGATATCAATGAAGTCATAATCCTACAAGAGTTGCAGTAAAGTCTATGCAAATCACCTTTTTTAGTAATTCGTCAGAGATTGTATGAACTGGCTCAAACCTCGGCTGATCTCCAAAACATGATTTCAAGATAATCGCGTTCAAAGTTTGAATGATTTTTAGATCCTCATAACTTGCGCTTTGAAAGAAACCAGATCAATTATTTATACCAATTTAATTTTAAAGTATACATTCTATTTATATACAAAATTATGTCTGCAATTGAAATGAAGCGTATGTATGCATTTCAGAAGCTGCTATTTTTTACCAAAAACAGGGTTTGAGTCACTTTGTAAAATCTTACGCACCATGCGCACTGATTTTTAGCAGCATAAATTACGGTTTTAGCCAGTTCGTAAAATCATTCATGCCACACACATGATTTTTTAGAGGCACAAGCCCTGCATAAGCCACATACGTGCAGCATCTAGGTTGGGTCTTTGACCTGAGCGTGCCATTCCCGAGACTTTATAGTACATAAAGTATGGTTTGAACCAGTTCGTAAAATCAAAGGAGGTGGTTGAGCTGGTTCTTAAGAAATTTAAATACAAATTTTGATCTGAAATTTGGCAAATCAATAGAGTAAATTACAGGCTTTCAGAATATGCAAAAAAAAATACATTTACAAAATTTGACTGAAAATTAGTTTTGAGCCGGTTCGTAAAATCACTGAGGAATTGACATAATAATTGTTTAATGAACACTTCTTTGTTTTAATTTCTGAATTGATTTCATTTAAGGGGGTCTGCAAGAACGTTTACTGGAACATAATTGGCATCTGGATTCATTTATTGCAGCCATGCCTTATATTGGTGCAAATCAAATTTTACATCACAGTAAAGAGTACCTACTTATTCTTCAATCATAAACATATACCATATAAATATGATATCAAATTATTTAGAAGATTCAAGATTCAAGATAATTTATTGTCATGCATAAAAATACACAAAATTCGCTTTCGGGCATAAAGTTACACACATGAATACAATAAACAATGGCATAAATAATACATTTGACAAACAATCATAACTGTTAAAATATGTATTGCACAACTGTACGAGAAGAAAAGAGAGAGAAGGAAAGGGGGAGAATGAGATCAGAGAGGATAGAAGAAAAAAATAGAAGATAAGATAAGAAGAGAAGTCAGAGAGAAATATGACAATGCAATTGTGCAACCTACTTGTACAGTACCAGTCACATATATCTCTAACACCCGTGTACCCGTCCCTACCAGAGAACGGTACATTATCTATTGCTCTCTGGCCGAAACAGGCAAACAGGTATCAAAGACGTATGACTGGCACTGTGCCTCCACCCCGCAACCCCCACACCAGAGTACCCTTCTGTTGTGACCGCAATCACCATGCAACAACAACCCAGTGTTCAAAAGAACCACACACATTTCCTCACATTCTACACACAAACTCCCCCCCCCCCCATGTACGCTCCACTACATATATGTCAATCATACGCTCAGACAGCTCAGACACAGGCTCACACCTTACATCCAACTCAAACATGAGTCAATAGGAAGGGCACCCTGGTGTGAGGATGCTTAGATGGAGACATGGAGACAATAAATCATCCATTGTTTAGCAATGGATTGTTGTCAAAGAAGATCTCTTTTAGACCATATGTGTTAGTTTAGTGTTCATGACATACCTTTTCATTAAATTGTAAATATGTGTGGTGTAATTTTCTGACTCTTGGTTGAATCAACTTTTTGTAGCAGTAGTTAGTAAAGGATGAATAGTTATCGATGCAAAAATAACCACCCATTGTTTTCTTTATCATGCATGTCATGTATAAAAAAGAGCTATCTTTAAAAATCCATTTGGACTTCTCGTATCACCCTTGTGTAATGAAGGAAATTAGTAAAAATTTTCAATGTCAAGAAAATATATTGAATTGTTATCTAGATTAGATATATTTTAATATTTGAAAGTAATATGTGCACAACAGGTCTAACAGCTGAAGTACTTGAAGACGTCGCCAGGGGCGCTAAAGACTTCTGGAAACGTCTTGCAGTGGTGCTGCGCCTGACAACCAGAGAGCTGAAGAATCTTGATAAAGGAAATGATGACTTTGCTGCTGCATATGGAACCATTTTAAGATGGAAGAGACGTCAGGAGCCTGAAGGGGATCTCCTCAGCCTTCTGTCAGATGCCCTTAGGAAATGTGACAGGGAAAGCCTGGCAAACAAGGTTGTCAAAGGTGAGTACAATGCTACAGGGTGGCTCAGTGGTAGAGCGCCCGTCTCATGAACAGGAGGTCGTGGGTTCGATCCCCGGCCGAGTCATACCAAAGACTTTAAAACTAGGACCTTCTGCCTTCTTATCAGGTGCTCGACGTATGGGAATGGAGAAGGGTAATAATAACATTATGTTATGCATGGCCCGCTGGAAGAACAGCTCACAGCTGAGAGTGGCTACCCTGGATAAATAAGAGTTAGTATTATTATTCTTATTATTATGGTATGAAGAATCTTCTCTATAAAGTCTTTGCTCTCAAATTCAATCTCAACCAATCAGATGTAAGGATATCATTTAGCTTCTAACAGTTGTACTGCATATCATAGACAGAAAGCTCCATGAAAGACTCTCAAGTCTGTCAATCTGATTCACTTTCTTTGCATTATCGGGAACAGTTCTGAGACAATGATTTCATGTTGATGTAGGAGTTTCTAGTATGTATATATGATTCTCATTGTGTTTTGCTGTTATTACATTGATTTTTGTTATAGCTGCCAATATAAAATTGAACAATTCCAGAAAGTATGTATGTTCAACCCCCTATGTGGGACCTTCCTGAAATGATTTTTGTCTCACCTGCATAGCAGAGTGAGGCTATAAGCGCCGCTTTTCCTTCAGCAGCGGCATTGGCGGTGCTGGCGGTGGTGGCAGCGGCAACACCAAACCTTAACTGAAGGTTAAGTTTTTTAAATGACAGCATAACTTAGAAAGTATATGGACCTAGTTCATGAAACTTGGACATAAAGTATTACTGAACATCCTGCCCAAGTTTCAGGTCACATGACCTAGGTCAAAGGTCATTTAGGGTCAATGAACTTAGACCATGTTGGGGGAATCAACATCAAAATCTTAACCTAAGGTTAATTTTTTTATCATTATTTATGGATTTAGTTTATGAAATGTGGACATATGGGTAATCAAATAGCACTGACAAGTCTTAGGTCACATGATTAAGGTCAAATGTCATTTAGGGTCAATGAACGTAGTATTGTACAGGGGCCACGGAACGGTTTTGAAAGTGGGGGGGCTGAGCCAAAAGTGGGGGGGCTGACCATGCTAAAAATCACAATCATATGGTAATTTTTATGTTTTTGTACACGGTTTTGGGAAAAAGTGGGGGGGGCTCAAGCCCCCCAGCCCCCCCCCCCCCCCGGTTCCGCGGCCCCTGTTGTATCATTATATGAATGGTATATTTTGTGAATAATTATTTTATAGTAGTTTTCAAAGTCAGCACTACTGCTATATTGAATCGCGTAATGCAGGTGAGACTGCCAGAGGCACTCCACTTTTTGTCTGTTTTCTAGTTCTTATGAAAGGTTGTAATTGAAAGTGGCTTGAGCAGCTTGTTTGTGAAGTGAGTGAATATGATAATGATAAAAAAAAATGATAAATTAATAATCTATTGTTCGAAATAGACATGAAATGGAATACTCCAAAAATTAGCTTTGCCCAATTGATCGTGGGCCCGGCAGCCGCTGTGCAGCGCCAGATCGACGAGGCTCTATCCCTTTAATCGTTGAACGCCAAACAGGGTAGCAGCAACTCCCATCTTTTAATGTCTTTTGGTCTGATGCGGCCGGGGTTTGAACCCCCGACCTCCTGGTTGTGAGACGGACGCTCTACCAATTGAGCCAACACACTGGTTATATATTGAGGCAATGGGGTTTGGGTGCAGCACAAAAGTTTGATTAATTTCTTGTATTTCCCCTCTTGGAATTCAAGATGTAAATTCTATTCAGGAATCTATTACCGGTAACCTCTCCTGGGTCTTGTTAGTGGGCCAATCTTGGTCATGTGTGTGACCAAAATTATGACAAATCGTGACTTTGATTAGTTATAAATATACAAATATAAAGATTTTGTAATTCGAGGGTTATATAACATTAACATGTTTAGTCAGCTATTAATTGGAAATATTTTTTGCTGTCTTCAATATTCAGGTTGAAGGTCAAAAGTAAAAAAAAAAAAATGTGGGTCACGTGTGTGACTTTACACAGAAGCATGACTTTGAAAGTTTAATTTCATTTTGAAATTCACAGGAATTTCAAAATGAAATTAAATTCTCATAATTATCATAATAAATCTTTTAAATTTTTAGATTTATAACTAATTTAAGTCAAGATTTTTCATAATTTCAGTCACACATGTGAACAAGAATGGTCCTTTTGCAATTTAGATTGGTGTCTTGCCAAAGAGCCTACCGTACTTGCCCAGGCATAATTTATAAACTGTTATTGTGTTTAATAAGAAGACTTGTCAACTAAACAACTCCATGTATATGAGAAGAGGGAAGTAGGAATTTTTTTTTTCTAAATTGGCAAACCCATGTAGATCCATCTTTAATAATACACTTTGCAAGGATACACGGTGTATGCTTTGAGGAAATATCTTTCTCAGAATGACAGTGTTTCAAATTCATATGGGTTTCCCACTGCTAATAATATTCACATTGAAATTCCATAACAAAATTGATACGTTATCATACAGGAAAAAGGACATTTAAGTCGGTTAATGCAAAAATAATAATTGCTGTGCCAAATGATGCCATGTTTAAACTTTTTATCAGAGTGTGGATAATACAAAAAAATGAATTATTTCTTGGTATTGTAAAGGAATTTGATATGCATTTTTTATGCATTAATATTATGAATGCTACACACACAAAATGAAGAAAAATTGTAGCAGGTCATTGTGCAAAGGACTGGGCAGAAACTTGTTGCAATGTATTCTCCCTGTGAACTTACCTGCTGATGTAAGTAAAATGATTACCTGAACCATATTGGGGCATCCATGTGTGCAGATAATGTCCATGGGTGTCTGGTATTTGCTAGCATGTTAGAAACTTGTCATTCAGATATTGTATTGTAGCATTTAGAGATGCTAAAGGAAGAAGAGTTTGAAGGGATAGTCTTTGGATCCATTGGTTGTGTGTAGATCATGCATGTATGATCCTGACCAAATCTTCCATTCTTGGCAGGTATGGATGATACGTTGCTGGAGGTGATAGCCGACATGGTGGACGACAAGCAGCACAGTATCGCCATCGCTCTGAGTATCCCCATGCAGGAGCAGTTTGGCCACAACGATAGCCGCCACGGAACCAAACCAAGCACACTCAGATTGCTCCAGTGGTGGCGTGCAAACAGAGCAATGAATGAAGAGGACGGACAGAGGAAACTCTTTGATGTTCTCATGAAGTATGGCTACAACGATGCTGCTGACATGGTGTTACCGGAGTCCTGCAGACCGCAGGTTCAACCAGAAAGGATTCCTCCACCAAGAGGTAGGTGTACGACAATTACTGAAACTGTTAGACGTATGACATAGCACATCTGATTGATAGGCTTGTACCCACTTGGTCTACTAGCAAATAGTCTTATTCTCATATCATCTAACACCATCATGTGTTAGCCCACTATCGATTTGGTCTAATTACCATTGGTCCAACCATCACTTGGTATAAAAACAAACTTGGTCTAACTGTCATTTAGACCTCTGTTACACTGGATTTCCTAACCGAGACCAGTCTCAGGGCGCCCCAAGACTGGTTTCCAAAAAGTTGACCTAAATTTTTGACCCCCTATTACACCGGAATCGTTACGAGTTTTGGGGTGCCCCGAGACAGCTTTCTTTGCATTTACACTGAATTACCAAAGCTATTCGACATAGGTTTGGTGGGGCGCCAAGCGCGCACTGTATTTGTTTGGATAATCGTTCCACGTTTAGGGCATCAATCGAGCCTGTCCCGGACCAGTCTCGGGCAGGTATGCGTTTACACCGAATCCAAAGCAGTCTCGGGGCACCCCGAGACCGGTCTCGTGTAGGTTTGTGCGTTTAAACCGGATTAGAAACCCGCCTAAGGCTGGTTGCATGGCGCCCCCGAGACTACTTAGGAAATCCGGTGTAAGAGGGGTCTTCGTCTAAATGCCCTGATGGTCTAATTTCCACTTCATTAACTTATTATTTTGCAGTTTATCAAAAAAAATGTTCATAAAATAATGTTCATCTAATCATATAAAGTAGGTGGTCTAATACAAGTGGATATTGTAAAAAATGTGTACAGCATGATTGAAATTTTAACAAAATGGTAAATAGGCTAAATGTCAATGAGACCAATGGTTAGCAGATGAATCAATTTAGATGAATGCAGATTAGACCATTTGGAAGAAGATCAAACAGAAAATTTAGTGATTGATGGTTTGTGAAAATAAAGCAAGATGAGAAAAACAAACTGCATCAAGACAAAGAAGAAAAAGAGGAGATCAGTTATTGTTTAAAATCATACAAAGTCCAACAATTATAAGGTTCATGGCACACACATATTTCATTTTTAAAATCAGGACTTGAAGAAGGAAATGTGCTTGCAATGATTGCAAAGATGCAGTGTTCCACCGGAGAACTTGCACACAAACTGCAAGTACCAGATAGTGATGTTCTCAAGATTCAGAAGCAATGGCATGATGTCTCCAAACAGAAGTTCTTTTTTCTGAGGAATTGGATTAACAGGAATGAAAGTATTTATTTGGGGAATAATCTTGGATGGCAGCTGTGTAAAATATTGTTGGAAATGGGAATGGATCTTCATGCAGAATTCCTTGTTCATGGTGAGTTCATTTTCTCTCTTTTCTCTCCTTCAGAGCATATTTTTATAATGTTGTGATAATAGATTGATATAGAGAAGAAATACTTTACTGTTCATTGTTATTGTAATCCTTTCTTATACTATATTTTGGCTTAACTTGTGTTTGTGTCTGTCTTTATATGCCAATAAAATGTTTATCTGTTTCTTCACATATTTCTACATTTCCAATCCTAGGTTATCCCACAAACCCATAATGGTTATGGGTTTGTTGGATTTTTTTTCTTTAGCCATTCTGCTTTCTATTATTTCATATATCATCATTTATTTTGCATGACTACATGTTAACAAAAAAACATTTTTTTCTTCAAAATAATGGAAAAGTTTATCTTATCCATTGCCCCCACAAATGTTCCCCTTTCCTCATCATCTCATTTGAAATAAACAATGAAAATATCATACATTCCTCTTCTATCTTATTATATATTTTTAGTGTTTTTTATAGGTAAAACCTTTTGATTTTGATGTGAGTGTTTTTTAAAGAATATAGTTACATGTTGCAAATGAGGGTGTAGCAATTCCCTTTGTATGACAAGTGAATGAAGCCTTGTTGACGTGTGATTTAAGTATTTGTGATTGGGGTTTTGAATGCTGTGATTGAAAATCGTATTTTTTTCTCAAATGGCCATTTTAAGTTCTGAAATTTGCTATTCTGAAATGATGAGTTGTTTTGATCGTATTTACTAGAGTCACAGATCTGCTGGCTCAACCAGTGATTCAGTTCCAATCATTTGAAATAAAATTCAGAATGATAATCTTGTCATGACATTGACCTGCATTATTTTAGGATCACATATCATCCTGCTGCATTTGTAGTAAAAAACAAAAATAAAACAACTTGACATGCCATGTAGAACATGGTATAACTTGCAGAGTCTATATTCATGTATTTAAAAAATTCAACCATTCATTTTGAATTGAAAAGACTTTCTTATTATCTTTAGTTTAAATGAATTCACAACCCCTTAGAAAAGAAAGAATAAAAAAAAGATTGATAAAGGAAATTATTAATTTAAATATGTAAATGAATAGTAAGTAGAAAAACAATAATATGTAAACAAAAAGATGAATAGAGAAAAAAATAACGAGAATAAGTAAAGATATGTAAATAAAGAAATAAAGAGATAGAAAAAAGAAGGAATATAAGATTGAAATGTATTAACTGATAATGACTGGTGAGGTGTGAGTTTAGCACCCTGTTGTATTTCCAAAGTATGAATTGTGAAATAGACTTATTACAAAAAAGGATCATTGTGAAATACGATATATTGCGAAATAAGATATACTTTTATATCATCCATTTTTATGTCTAAAGTAATACAAACCTCCTAGCCATATATACAGTTAGATAGCAAAACTTCTGAAATTCTCTTTTTATAGCAATTTGCATAAAATTTATCATTTAAAGTAGAGTGAGACTGCAATAAAAGAAAATTATTTGAACTTTTGTGCACTAGGTGACTTTTGCCCACCTAAGGTTATGTGCCAGTTGTATTATTTTATATTTTGGGGACCTGTCTGTATGTGCACTAGGTGACTTTTGCCCACCTAAGGTTATATGTGCCAGTAATTATATTTTGGAGCCCTGTCTGTATGTCTGTCTTATATTCAATCTTGTGTTCATTCGTAACTTCAAGGTATATTTCCTGTATCAGTGCAATTTAATCGAAAATATATGACATTTTGATATTAAAAGCATTGGAATGAACATTTCATTACTCATGAATTTGATCAAACTACACTGAATATCCACTTGTCCATGCCCATGACTACTTTAATAGGCATTATTCAAAAAGCCAAATTACAAAAAAGCTGTCTATTTTAAACTAATTATAAATAGTAGGTTTAAATGAACATGTATGTTTAAAAAAGAATGAAGCTTCTTGATAATACACAAATGATTACACATTTCATAATTAAACAGTGAAAAATCAAATATAGTAAAAGTTGTAAACCCCTCTTTAAGATTGTCAAATAATGTCAAAAGTGGAGTTATGTATTTGACCATGCCTGCCAAACAACAAACTAAGGTAGTTTCCAAGGGCAATGGGCATAATTAAGAAGATTTCTGCCCATTGCCCCCTGACCCTGTCACCCATCCCATAATAATGGGCATAGTTAAATTTGGCTGAGATCCCCAAAATGTTGCTTTCTGTGGTGATTGCAAGTACCATAACTATCAGTGCAATTTAATCGAAAATTTTAGACAACTCGCGCATTTACGTGCCTATTGCGCATGTGCACACAACATATATGACATTTCAATGAAACAAATACAGATTCTTGACTTCTGCATGTTCTATTCCCAATACTTTATTTTAATAGCATTATTTAATAGCATTTTAATAGCATTATTGAAAATTATTTTAAAAATAAAACACATTATTGGAAATAATCTAAGGGAACATATTATGGACATATGGAAGTATCAATCATCAAACCTTGTTTAAGTTGTTCAATACTAAAGTTTATGCAAAAGGTAAATTCGGCTAGATGTAATGTTAGGACCAACACTAGACCTAAAGTTAGATAATTTAGATCTAATATTAGCTGTTAAGCTTGTTCTTAGATCATACATAGACTATTTTGGAGACTTTTAGACTTATTTATAATGTGGTTCATAAAAGATATATGGACTGCTTTAATATTCGAGACATGGTTGTTTCTTTCGGCCCACAGGCCTGCACCTGCCAGACCATGCCCTCAGGCATAGTCGCGTTGCTATCCCCTTGAGCCTCTAGAAACAACCATGCCTCTCATAGCAGTCCATACTTTTTTCTAAGCTGATTCTATAATGCTTGTGCATTTCCAAACTAAATGCATAACCATTTTATTGTCTTAATAATAGTAATAAAGTGATGGAAAACTAATGATCCATGCTTGTTTTATACTATTTCAGTCAGGTTCAGAATATTATTAACTTGATTCTCTAAAATTGTAGTTGAAATAATAGATGAATGAGCCAACAATAGTTCTTTATCTGAAACGCCATATGAAATTTGCAGTCTGAACATACTTTCTGGACATTCATATTTTTCAGCAACCAACAGATCATTTAAAATGTGAACTCTTTATTCTGTTGAACTGTAACAATGCAGGAGGCCAAATAATACTTAATCCTTCTTGGTTCTTGGAATGAAATTTGTATTATGTTAAGATTAGAGCAATTAAAAAAAGTGTACACTTCCTTTAATCTAAAGAAATAATTTGCATCTTATTCAAACATCCGTTCATTTTTTACATCCTTTTGTCATGATGTGAAAGAAAAAGAAAAAAATTCTTTTGAAAGAACACTAATAATGAATATTGATTATCAACAACAAACTTGAAAGTGTGTTGAAAATCTATGTCTAGAATGTTTCTGATTTTCAAATTTGGATAATGTTAAATAATTAGAATTTACATTTGAACAAAGTGAACAATAATTATCTGCATAAAGATAATTCCAATTCACTTTATAGACCAACTTCTACATCCTTCTCTCTTCTGATTTCAAGATGTATAATGCAAGGCTCTTTAAACAGATTATTTTAAGGGAGAGCCGGAGAGATTTCCTTGCCTTTCTTCTGCTAATCTAACATCCGGCAATGTCCAGTAGATTTCACTGAACTTAAAGGGATGGTCCAGGCTGAAAATATTTAAATCTCAATAAATAGAGTAAAAATTACAGAGCAAACTGCTGAAAATTTCATCAAAATCGGATAACAAATAACCAAGTTATTGAATTTTATAGTTTATCAATATTTTTTTTAAACAGTTATATGCACATCATCATGAATATTCATGATGTTGGCTGATGATGTCATATTCCCAATTTCCCTTTTCTTATTTTATTACATAAAATCATAATTGTTTCACACATGTGTATAAAATGATGTGTCTCCATTATGATGAAATAAGTTGTGGCAATAAGTAACTAATGCACTTTAATCAGTTGTCATTCCAATTGTTTTAGTTCTTGCTAGAAAATTTTTCAATGAACCTACTGTAATTTCATATAATAAAATACAAAAGAACAAGTGGGGATATGACATCATGATCATCAGCCCACCTAATGAATATTCATGAAGACATGCTATTGCTTAGAACCGTTTCAACGAAATAATGCAAATCTTAAAAATTCTAAAACTTTGTTATCCGATTTTGATAAGATTTTCAGCATTTAGCTCTGTGAATTTCACTCTATTTATTAAATATCTCCAGCCTGGACCATCCCTTTAAATATTTGGCTGTCTAATTTATATCATGGACCTACTAGGTCCATGTTTATATATTGCTTTTTATACGCCTGTCCTACGGGACGTTTTGTGGTATCACGCTTGGTGTCCATTCGTCTGTCTATCTGTCTGTTCGTCCGTCCGTCTGTCCGTCCGTTAACTTTTCTTCGTAAACGCGATAACTTCAGTTTAACTTAAGCTAGGCTCATATATTATTTGGTGTGTATGATACTAGCATGGATCCTAGACAGCCTATATATTTTGAGGTCAAAAAGTCAAGGTCAACGTCACAGTGACATGTTTTTATCTTACCCTTCTGAAGTCCTTGTATATGCTATAACTTCAGTTTAACTTAACCTAGGCTCATATAATTTGGTGTGTATGATACTAGCACGAATCCCAGGAAGCCTAGCGATTTTGAGGTCAAAAGGTCAAAGGTCAAGGTCACAGTGACTGAGTGACATGTTTTCATCTTACCCTTCTGAAGTCCTTGCAAACGCGATAACTTCAGTTTAACTTAACCTAGGCTTATATAATTTGATGTGTATGATACTAATATGGATCTCAGGAAGGTCAAAAAGGTCAAAGGTCAAGTCACCACCTTCCACTTTTCTTGCTTGACCAATAACTCAATTTCCATGTTACAGACGGGTGTATTATGTGCTCGCCCTTGCGACACTCTTGTTCCCATTTGTGAATGATGTACATGTACACCAAAGCCAAATGATGTAGGCATTGGCAGTAAAGGTCATGTTCTAGGGAATCAAATGCTTTCTTAGTCTTTTAGCCTACTGAAGTAAAGAACCTTTATTTTAAATATGTCAATTCAATTCAATTTATTTTTTTCATTCTTCAACATAATACAAATAATTACATGATAAATCAATTCAATTTAAATAAAAGCATGAACAAAATTCAACATTGAATAAATAATATACATATTCAATAAGTGTCAAGTGAATTTGGAATAATAACTGCCCCTGTGGACCTCCTAGAGGATTTCTGAAACTATAATATTGGCTTCCCAGAGATATGCAAGATTTCACTACGTTTGATAAAGTGTTAGACAAGTGAGCCTTTGTTTAGAAAAAAAAATACTGGCAGAGCATTATAAAATCTGATAAATGGAAATATTCATATAAAAGAATCAGTCAATGAAAAGTGATATAACTGTCACTACATTTCTTCATATAGAAGTGAGAATATTTCAATAAAGCCTAATTCACTTTAGTATTTATGAAAACATATATGTGTGGTAACCCAACAGACCATAGTAAAACGTGCCATCTTTGATTTTTGTCTCACCTGCGAAGCAGAGTGAGACTATAGGCGCCGCTTTTCTGACGGCGGCGGCGTCAACACCAAATCTTAACCAAAGGTTAAGTTTTTGAAATGACAGCATAACTTAGAAAGTATATGGACCTAGTTTATGAAACTTGGCCATAAGGTTAATCAAATATTACTGAACATCCTGCCTGAGTTTTGAGTCACATGACTATGGTCAAAGGTAATTTAGGGTCAATGAACTTAGACCATGTTGGGGGAATCAAAATCTTAACCTAAGGTTAAGTTTTTGAAATGTCATCATAACTTGGAAAATATATAGACTTAGTTCATGAAACTTGGACATAAGGTTAATCAAGTATTGCTGAACATCCTGCCTGAGTTTTGAGTCACATGACCAAGGTCAAAGGTCATTTAGGGTAATGAACTTTGGCCAAATTGGGGGTATTTGTTGAATTACCATCATAACTTTAAAAGTTTATGGATCTGATTCATGAAACTTAAACATACAAATATATAAACATGTAAGAGTAATCAAGTATCACTACACATCCTGTGCGAGTTTCAGGTTACATGATCAAGGTCAAAGGTCATTTAAGGTCAATGAACTTTGGCCAAGTTGGGGGTATTTGTTGATTTACCATCATGACTTTGATAGTTTATTGGTCTACATGTAGTTCATACAACTTGGACATAAGAGTAATAAAGTATCACTGAACATCTTGTGCATATTTCAGGTCACATGACCAAGGTCAAAGGTCAATGAACTTTGGCCATGTTGGGGTATTTGTTGAATAACCATCATAACTCTGAAAGTATATGGATCTAGTTCATAAAACTTGGACATAGAGTAATCAAGTATCATTGAACATCTCATGTGAGTTTCAGGTCACATGACCAAAGTCAAAGGTCATTTAAGGTCATTGAACTTTGGCCATTTTGGAGGTAATTATTAGATTGCTGTTATAACTTTCAAAGTTTATAGATTTAGTTTATAAAATGTGGATATAGGGGTACCGGTAATCAAGTATCACTGACAAGTCTTAGGTTGCATGATCAAGGTCAAATGTCATTTATTGTCAATGAATGTAGTATTGTATCAATATCTGAATGGTGTTTTTTGTGAATAATTATTTCATAGTAGTTTTCAAAGTCAGCACTGCTGCTATATTGAATCGTGTGATGCAGGTGAGACTGCCAGAGGCACTCCACTTGTTTTAATTCAAATTTTCCACAAAAAGGGGTTAACCAATCCTTATTTTCAGACATTTTTCCACACGTTTTTATATTTTTACAAGTGAAATTGATAAAAATTGGCAAATTGTGGAGTAGAGCATCAAGCTGAAGACACTTGTGACTGAACTACATGTACTCTCGGTCTCAATATGAAAATAGATCTAGGAGCTCTTTCATATAAAAGTTAAACAAGATACATTGACCTATCCTCTCCTCAATTTCTCCCCTATTCCAGTAAACAAGGAACATCTCATTAATTTGTGATATGGTTTGAAGATGCCTTATCCTTCCAAGATATTTTCTTAGAAGAGATAACAAGAAAGGGTATTATCATGGTAGGGTCAATGGTGGTATTATATAGTCATATGTGCATCAACATAATTTAAAGTACTATGTTACTGCTAAAAATCTATTTGGCACAAGACATGCAAGTGCATGTTTTTTATCCTTCTATTTGCAGTTTGCCTTGAATTATCTATTTTTCTTTAAGACTTGTGGCTCAGACTCAGAAATATGTATTAGTTTTGAATTCCAAAGTCCACACCTCTTCTTATTTAGTATTTTTGTTTCCTTTTCAAATTATTATTTTTTCATTATTCCTGGCTTATTTCAAATTGTATATTTCAGCAGGTGGCTGAATCGCACAGTTTACATTGAAAAAAAAATGATGATGGGTAGAGCATTACAATGTTACAGGGGTTTAGCTCGATACTATTCTGATTTGCAATGTTATATATTGGATTTTTGTTTTACACTCCAATAAAGAAAGATCATCAAAAAGTCATGGGAAGTGTAATACTATGTAAAACATAAATGACAATGTATGTTTATTCTGAGGAGGAACTAAGAATAACCATTTGATAATTGAGGAAGAAACCCTCCATTTCAGAACATGTTTATAATAAAAATTCAGAAAATAAGTCCCTTCCCTTGGTAAATAAAACACTGAATCACCATCGAAACTCCCTCTCTACCATATACGTTCCAGCAGTTTCTAGTGATGCCCACTAAGAGCTGAGGAATTGTGCAAACATCACATGGGGATTACCATGAGATGACATCATCACCCATATAAAGAAATGTGAGGCATTTCTGCTCTGTGGACTAGTCTTGTAAATCAGACCTAGGAAATTTACTATCATGGTTTAAGTAACAAAAAAATTGCAATGTGTACTGAAAAAAATTATCTGCTTTACCTTCAGTGATGTATAATTGTTTTTATCAAGTATATGTTTGCTCCTTTTTAAAATTCAATTTCATTCCTTTCAACCCCGTCATGTTGGAATATGGTATAGGGTAAATAAGGTTTGTTTTTACAGACTATGTCTTCAGTTATTTGATACATATTCATAACCTTTGGTTGGCATAGAATTTCAGTCGTAAACAGCTGATGATAAGTCTCCTGGATAACTATCAGCAGGTTTTGACCAGATGTGGACTTTGGAACAGATTTATTTTTATCATGATTCAAGTTTGTTTTGGAATTGAACCTATAAAAGCCTCTGCTGCATGATATCTAGCTAGTCGTGATATTAAGTGGAGATCATTTCCTAGTTACACATTGAATATTCCTAAAGACAAAACTACTTGGATTATATTTCCTTCAAGGATTGTACTTCTTTTGCTCTCATTGTTGCTGTAAGACTAAATGATTTCTTATAGCTGCCTGTGCTGTGGGTCAGTATTAAATCTGGTAGATGTTCTCTACATGTTTCAAACAAATTTTCTCTATCCTGGACAAGTTTTCCTGTGAAACATTCTGATAATCTTGTGGAGTTTGTAAGGATTTTACATAATTCAGGAAAATTTTCAACTTCTAAGAGAATCTGTGGTGCACACCCCTGTTGATGAATTCCTGGTGTATTTATTGAACGATCACAGCATTATGCATGAGGATTTTCCATACAATTGCTCATTCTTATTGCCTATTCCTCCTCATATTCTTCAGCTGTCAAGCTCTATTTCAGGTTTGTAAAATGATGATATAGAAATTGACTAAGTTGATTGCATTTTTAGGAAGTGAATCCCAAATTTCTTAATCACAACAAAACAATATGACCAACTCTCTTTTCTCCATCCAAATAGCATGAATGCATCAGCAAACCACTTGATTCGATTAGATTATAGTATTCATTAGAGGGAGCGTGAGATGGGAGGAGGTCGCCTTTAGGTTGTGAAGGATGTTGTAATAATTTGTGATTATTTGAATTGTTGGGAATTCCCTTGTTTTCTTCATTTATTGTTCACTTGAGTGCACATTTATTGGTTTCAGTTCCATTCTGCTGCAGCAGCTCAATGTGATCACTCAACAAATTATGTTCTTAAATCATCTGCGTTTTATGCAAGTAATTGCATCGGTGCATATCCTTTATGACTTAGTCAGTCGCCACAGAAATTTGAATGTTAATTATTTAAGGTTCTGGCATTTGAACAAAAGTAACTCATAGCTTACACTGTATTATCAATTGCTATTTTCAATCATGTATCAATCTAGTGAAATGTTATTTCATTGTAGTACTGGGCAATTATTCAGTAGATATGGGAGGAAATATCTCAAACTTTTTTTTAAGTATGGAGTCACAAGGGTTACAAGTTAAGGCATGCAGCTTCCCATTTCTATGGAAGAAAAGAAGAATGTATCTACAGATTGGATATTGATGTGTGACAAATATAATGATCATTACAAAAGTATATTTTCTTTTGTGAATATGTATCCATTCAAGAATCTTTTTTTTTCTTCAATCTTCAAAGGGAATTGATTTTATGTTCATTTCATGTTAAAACTCCCTTCCGTGACTTATTATATAAAGACTGACCCTATGATTTATATTAATTTTACTGAATATATAAAATTGTATTGATATTCATGTATTTTGATTAAAAAAAGAAAAAAAGATTGATTTTTTACCTTGAGGGTGCATTCTAGATGTGCCTCCCATTTCATTATCTCAAATAAATATAGTTTGGATCTAAGGATTTAGAATGCTGACTACATTATAGTCCTTCAATGTGTATACCGGTAAAACAAATGTTAATTTCATTCTGTAATTCATTTACAGGATCCCCATCCAACAGAAGATGGTTCGAACAAACAAAATTTGAAACCTACCAGGAAAATCATGAAGAGGAACCAACATACCCTGCTGCATATGATTACACCCAACACCGTCGCATAGGATACGACAAGGATGTCATTGTTGTGGATCGATCGCCAGAAGCTGAGGCACAGAAGTCGGATCTGGATGTGGAATCAGTGGTCGAGGTGAAGATCAGAGGGGAGTCCCATTATGGTGTCATTAAATCTCTCTGTACTCATCTTAATTGGCTTGATGATCACATTGCTGGTATAGAGCTGGTATGTATGTGGTGTAAACTATTTATTTACGGTTTAGGAATTTATTCTCTTCCCCTACAATCTGGGGGCATCAGAGGTCTTAGAATTGTTAGCACTTACTTGTCATTTATCTCTGCGAGAAAGTTGCTGTAAATAAGAATGGATAAACTAGCTGAGACACTAGTGCTTGACGTAATTGATATTGTGTTTTTATCATTTACACTGTAATCGACCAATTTGTGGATCAGATGGAATAGTTCCTGAACTGAGAATCAGTAGGGTATCAAAGAAAAACCAGTCTATGTTGTACATGTGTTGTGGATCCATGGATAAGCTTTGAGTTTGGAAAGTACATTGTCAAGGGTTCAAGGTCTTCTGCAGCAGTAGCATCCCTTAGCAAGGCACTGATTTACCTGTGCCACTCTCCACCCAGGTATTAAATACAGAAATAACTGTATTTGACTTTTGCTTAACAGTATGTGCACCATGTGAATTCCTGGAATGTTCCCAAGAGAGTGTAGAAAACGAATATGTTATTTATGTGCGGGTGAGCCAATTCCATTGACCAGGGTAATTGTAGACATATAGAGGGCGTGCTTGTATGAAAGGAGATGAGTTTTACATTCTTTTCATTTTTAGGAGGAACCAATCATCGGTGGCACTGATGGTAGCTTTGAAGGTACCCAATACTTCACCTGTGGACCGAGGAAAGCAGTCTTTGTCTACCTATCTCAATGTCGACCAGATTCACGATTCCCAACCAATGCTGATACCTACAGGGTCTTTACAAGAGAAACAAGTCTGGGTAGGTTCTCAACTTTGTTGCTTATCATAAGCTTAATGCTTTGAACTGATCAGAGAAGGTTTGTTTCTATTTTTTTTTTAGTTTCATTAGTTATCGCCAGCTTAAACAATTATGACATACAAAGAATTTGGTTCAAAAAGGGATTTCTCAGCTTAAAGGAACAAAATTTCACAGATATAAAATTGGAATTACTTGGGACTGTTCATCTTTGCTGCTCTCAGAATTGGGGTTCATACAACAAGAAAAGAGCTGAATAATATTCAACATCATCCCAGTTTTTATCAGGAGGTTCTGTTTCTGTTTAAGTAACTCCCTTAGGAACTCAGCAAAGCAGCTTTCTGCGTATCAACTCCAAGCTGGTATATGACCAATTACGTAGGAAACACTTTATGTTTGAGTTAATCGGTAAAAGCAGGTGACCGCCATAGACGACAGGCCTTTTGGTTAAAGTGGAAATGATTCTGAGCTGGGATTCAAACCCACAACCTGTTAATCATGAGTCCAATGCACTAACCACTAGACCAAACGACCCCAGTAGTGTACTCAACCACTGCCCCCCCCCCTTTTTTGTTTTTCTAATGATATTACTGTATTTTTTAAGATAGATTGTAATATATTGATGCATGTTTTATCACACTCTTTCATGGTGCTGGTTCAGATTTTGGAAACCAGGAATCACCCATCATTCCAGGCTATGTGCAGCTTCGTAACTTCCAACAAAGTTCAGTAGGGGAGAACAAAGGAATCCAAGGAGACCAGAACTCCTGCTACCTAGATGTGAGCCTCTACAGTATGTTCTCTTTCAATACGACCTTTGATGTCTCCCTAGTAAGACCAAAGGAAGGAAAGGATGTGCAGGACTTTGAAGAAATTCAGACAATACTCAGGGAGAAAATCGTCAACCCACTCAGAGAGTAAGATTCCATTTTTATTTGCCGGTGCTGGTGACAAATTCTTTAGTGGTTGTTGTCATGATGTAGAAGGGATGGTTGAGCTTGTTGTGACAGTGGTGATTGCGGGGTGATTGTTATTAATGGTTGATGGTTGTGTATAAAGTAATTTGGTACCTAGTAGAAATCGAATATGGGGGTAAGAGCTGATATGGTTGCTCAAGCTAATTCCTAAGTAAGTATCCAAGAATCCTTGGAGATTCCTTAAGGCATTACTGTAATTTGTGTGTTAGGGTAAGGAAAATTTGTATACTTTTCTTAGGGAAGAAATGATATAAATAGTCTTAGAGAGAAACATCGCCTTGTTATCGCCTTGTAAGTGTGATTGTTGATTAAGTTTGTAATAGTAAGTTGATAAAGGTTTTCACTACCAGATACTTGTATGATATTACAATTGAGCCAGGGAATGGCAATGGCAACTAGAATGTAGTGTAAACTTGATTCTTGTGTATGATTGTATGATTGTGCTTTCTGCATTTCCTAGGAATGGGTTTGTACGAGCTGATCGTGTGCGAGATCTCCGTCTTCATCTTGATAAACTAGGTCTTTTACCAGGAATGACCAACGAGGAGAAGGACCCGGAAGAATTTCTTCACATGCTGGTCAGAGATGTCTTGAAGGCTCAGCCACTTATCAAAACAAGGTATGGTACTGAAACATGCTTTGTAGTTGACACATCAGGATGAAAAATAAAATGGTGATGATAGAGATGAGGATGATGGTGATGGATGGTGATGGTGCAGTGGTGCTGTTGATGATGCAGAAGAAGATGAAGATGAAGATGAAGATGATGATGATGATGATGATGATGATGATGATGATGATGATGGTGATGATGATGATGATAATGATGATGATGATGATGGTGATGATGATGATGATGGTGATGATGATGATGATGAGTATGATGATGATGGTGATGATGATGATGATGGTGATGATGATGATGGTGATGATGATGGTGATGATGATGATGATGATGATGAGTATGATGATGATGGTGGTGATGATAATGATGATGATGAGTATGATGGTGGTGATGATGATGATGAGTATGATGATGAGTATGATGATGATGGTGGTGATGATAATGATGATGATGAGTATGATGGTGGTGATGATGATGATGATGATGATGATGATGATGATGATGAGTATGATGATGATGATGATGGTGGTGATGATGATGATGATGATGATGAGTATGATGAGGATGATGATGATGAAATACTTAAGTCATGTATATCATTCTATTCAACTGAACCTGATTAGGCATATCACTTCACAATAAATTACTTTAGGTTACTCAGGTTTTTGCTTATAAAGCATTTTCTACTGAATGCATTCATATGCTTGTAATGACAGGATTGAGAGAGGAAGAAATTTAATGGCATGGTATGGTACAAGCCATCATCCTTACAATTCCCAGTGATTGATGTAAACTTTTCCTTTTCTTTGAAATATTTATAAGATGTCTTGACATTGCAAATAAGTTAATATATTTCTTTCGAAGTACGAAATCTATAAATATACATTCCAAAGTTCATGAGTTTAATCAGTTAGATTAGAGCATCAGTATCAATATAATATAAGAGCAATGATATTAATATGAAGTTCATACTTGTATTTATGTTACTCTTAGCAGAGTTATAAATATTTATTTTCTGTATTTTCCACTCCTTGGCTACTCTTGAAAGCATGTTATTGCCAATCAAGGAAATAGACTTCAGGGAAAATCTTAATGGGTATTTGCATCATAGATAATCAGGATGCTTTGATAACACATGGTCATGTTTGAAATGGTTCTCAGAAATTATTCAAGTGCCTAATGAATGCAGATTATCCTTTAGTGATATTTATAGAATCATCATGCATCAGTTTATAGCTCTCTCCAGATCAGTGCATTTATCTGGTTGTGAATTTTGAAATGCGTGAAGGTGCATAGATGTATACATAATGTATATGAATATCTCTGACGTTTTGAAACTATGATTCTATTTTGAGAAGACTCAATATATACATCAATAAGGAAGTTGATCAGTGTGCTTGCATTCATGAGGTTTGCCAATGATTGTAATATTTTGATTTCAAGTATTCGATTTTCCTGTTAACATACATCTACATATAATCTTGATTAATTCTATATTCCCCTGATAAGAATCATATACACCAAGTCACACCCATAATATATAGCGATCTCTATAATCATTGTTGGTATTTTATTATTGGCATTTTTTGTATTTCCATTGCCAGTTTTATTGGTATAAAATTATCATGACTATTGGTAATTGTTTTTATAAATCCCCCATATTAAACATTACAGACTAAATAGATTGTGCTTGGATTGGTAATTAAGTTATATCAGTTTGTAAACAATACAAGTGTAGAGATTTTTGCTTTGACATTGACTTGTCTACATACAAATGATTCTTATTTGACTTGTTAGAGCAAATTATCACTCTGTGAGATAATTATCTATTTTCTACAACACCACTGTACATTAGTATAATAATCCAAAGGGGGCACGGTATGAAGGAAAGGGGGGGGATTTTTTCTACCTTTTTAATGCGTAAAGCTAATTTTGGGATAGATTTTGACAATAAATATATCATATTTATATTTAACATCATATTGCACTTTCCTATTCCTTTTTTTTGGGTAGTGGAATGGGGGGGGGGGGGCATAGACCCCAAAGGCCCTCAGTGCCACTAAATGATTTTTTTTGGTGATTATATCTATTCTAATTACGCATTTTTTCTCTGTCTTCTTTTTTCTCCCCTTCCTTTTTTCTCTCTCTATCTGTCTGTCTCTTTCTTTCTCTTTTTTATATCTGCCTTTCGATAGGCATAGTGATACAAAAGAGATTGACAGCCAGTATTTGTATCAGATCTTCATGGAGAAAAATGATTCATTAGAGCTACCAAAGGTTGAACAACTCCTCCATCAATCCTTCTTAGACAACGAACTAAAGCTGGTCGAGGTAATAATTCTCATATCCCATTATTAAAGGTCCAATGACACACTTTTAAAACGGGTAACAATATGGACTAGTGTTCCAGTAGAACATGAAACGTGTGTATTATTTTGATACAACTGTTAAAAACTTGCCACTGTACCACCCAGAACAGAAATTGGAATGATTTTTCTCTCCTTCCTCTGGGAACAATTTGATACAATGTGGAACACGAGCAGTAGCACGCTATAAACGCTCTGAAGACACAAAGGATTGGAAGGGGAAGGGCAAGGCATTACTCACCCAAACCATCTATCTCATCTGTTACTTTGTGTGATCAGAGCATTCACTAAATATAAGTGACAAAAGACAAATTTTTTTGTGTAGATTTTAGTCTGAATTATAAATGATTATCTTTTTAAATTTCTATTTCAACGTATTATATTACTCTGTATTTTTACTTAACCATGAGACTTGAACCTCATTTCTTAAAGGGGGAAGGGGGGGGGGCTCAACCTTAGACAAGCTTTCTTTATTAGGTTAAATTTTTCAAATAAATCCAATTTTGAATTTCAGTCTCATGGAATACTGGTGCCAGATGTTTCTTATACCATATAACCTACGGTTGTTTGCCTTTTCTTCAGCTTTTTACCAATTGGCATCAGTTAATGTGCTGAAGGTTTTAACATTAATCATTTGTCTGTTAGTACCTTATCATTTTAAGCTTTCACTTCCCAATCATTTGTATATTAATCATTTCAAATTTGTTTATCGTTTGTAGATTCCAGAGTGTCTTGTAGTTCAGATGCCAAGATTTGGGAAGGATTATAAGATGTATAGGAGGATTTTACCCAGTCTAACCATTGACATCACTGATCTACTGGAAAACTGTAAGTTATATGACATGCTTAATGAATCTAAAAAAATATATAATTTGAATTTTATTTCAATATTACTGAGGGGAATGTGGTAGTCTTTGACAAAGAAATATTCTGTAATCATTTACAAGGAATTTATACATTTAGTTTTTGAGGCAACATTTTTCCCAACTGTATACTAACTTATATATTATGATATGTGTATGGGACAATGCATTTTGACTTGGTGTACATGTTGTGAGGTTGCAGCCCGCAACGAGAGTTTAAGTTGATGGAAGAAGTAGAAATGAAACTGTATGAATGAACGATTTTCAAGAAAATATTTTTTAGGGTATTCTTGCGGGGACAAAATCCAGATACGGAGGATTTAAAGACTATTGCTGTTGCAAATTTTCGTTAGGTATGAAGTTATTTTGGAACTCTCCTGCATTATTTCTTGGTGGATTACCATGAGAATATACTCAAAGAAATGTCAACCATTTTATTCTACTTTCCCCTGAGTTATTTGTAATGATTATGACTGTGTATTGAAAACTTGTGTGACCTTATGGTGTATTGATAGCATGTTTATGGCATGATATGTGTACATTATAGATCCAAGATCATGTACTATCTGTGGGGAGCTGGCCAAGGTGGAATGCAGAGACTGCAGACCGGATGAAGAAATCTCAGAAGAATTCATCAAGTCTTACTGCTTTAGTTGTTGTGATATGGTGCGTAGTGGGTAAAGAAAAAAACAACACAGAGATTTAGAGAAAATGTTAGAGAGTTGGCATTTACAAGGAAATATTTGAGAAGGGAGTGGGATTATGGGAGGATTTTTTAAAAAAAGATAGAGGAAGAGACAGGCAGACAGACAGACAGACAGAGCACAGTGTTGGGGGTGAGACTGAAAATGGCATGTGATAAAGACACTTAAACAGGAACGCAGGAAAATTGGAGGTTGCAGAAAGTAAAATAGGAACAAAATAAAGACGGACAAAGCCTGCGAGAGGAGATTGGGATCAATCAAGAATTAAACAGTAAGCCTTCAGTAATACAAGATTAGGATCTGGTTAATTCTATTGGAGAGAGGAACTGCGAAAAGAAATGTAGATCATAGATCATACACGTAGATCAGGAGAGACGTGCAATAAAAAGAATTCAGAAATACGTAAAACTTTCACCTTGTATTTACGCAATACAAATATAATGTGAGATTTTTTTTTTTTTTTGCATCGTCTTATCGAACCAATCAGAGCCATAGCAGTCTCCCATCACACAGGATAAAACAGCTCACCCTGAATCCAGAGGTTGAGAAAGGATTTGAACTGATGACCAGAACTGGACAGCAGCTTCATTTTCAGAGACAAACGATGGAGCTGTTTGCTGTAGTGTGCATCCAGACAAGTCATTATGTGGCCTTTGTGAAGACTGAGAGGAAACCCACACATTGGGTGTTCTTTGACAGCATGGCAGATAGAGATGGTAGGTTGAATAATGAAATCGTAGTTATCATCAGGAGCAGCAGTAGAAGTAGAGCCATTTTATCATTACCCTTATCCTCATCACCACCATCATTATTATTATTATTATTATCATTATAAACGTGGTCATCATTATCACCACAATCATCATCTTCATCATCTTCATCATCGTCACCGTCATCACCATCATCATCACCTTCATCACAATTATCATCATTTGCATTTTCATTATCATCATCATCATCTTCATCATCATCACCGTCATCACCATCAACACCATCACCACCATCATCACCATCATCATCACCTCCATCACCATTATCATTTTCACCACCATCATCACAATCATCATCACCTTCATCAGTCTTATCTTATCATCATCATCATCATCATCATCACCATCATCGCCACCATCATCATCACCTTCATCACTCTTATATCATTCTCATTATCATTATCTTCATCATCATCATCATCATACCCACTATTAGAATAATTCTCATCTTTTTATTTTCATCGTCATCATCATCATTGTCAATCTCACTATCATCATCATCACTATAAACCACAATCATCATCTTTTTATTTTTTATCATAGTTATTTTATTGACCAGTGTCATATTTTTTTCATTATTGATCTGCCTCTTTAACTTAATTTCTTATTTACTGAAATAATAATCATAGCTATTTATTGATTAGATAGATAGATAGATAAAATGGTTTATTAAAAGATCATCGCAGCCAAAGGCCGAATTGTGATCAATTTTACAAACATGCAAGTTACATATAAAGTTCTCATACAAAGTATCGTAACATTTTCTTAAATGATACACAAACCTATTATGTAAACTATGTGATCTTAGAAAAAAAAGTGTCAGTGGAGAAAAAGAAGAATGCAGTGGTAGGTGAGCGGAAAGAAAGAAGGAAACTAGACAAATGAAAATGGAAGTCGTGAAGGTGTAAGGATATAAATTGAGAGAATAGAAAGGAGAGGAGAGAAAGGGAGGAGAAACCAGAAGGAGATAAAGAGGAGAAGAGAACAGATCACGTTCATCACATCTTGACATGTACTCACCATATCATATCACTTAAAGAGTAAAGATTATGATATTACGAGTCACCTACATTTTGTCCTCCTTCTGATAGCATCCACTGTTCCTGGTTTCAACATCCCCAAGGTTACCCACCTAAAGAACTTTGAAGAATGGTTGAAAGATCCTCAGAGGATCATCAATACGCCCGATGACAAGAAACTTCCAGAACACCTCAGGAGACTCTTAGGAGACGCTTACATCTGTTTCTACCGGAAGATAGGAACGGAACAGGCCGAAAGAACTCCTAGGGAATGGGCCTCAGGGGCAACAAACTATTGAATGAATGAATGGATGGAGAATCAGGAAAGAGAAGCTGTGGAAGAAACGGAAGGAATCCAGCATGTCAGATTGATGTGGATGTAGAGAGACGAGGATGATCCTCGTCTTTGGCTGGTGATCTGGTAGGAGAGTGAGACAATGGTCTGGAAGCCAAGACCCACGAAAGATGGAGAATGCTGGGAAACACTCAGTGAAGGATTGAGAGAAAACAAGTGAAGGGTAGAATGGCATTCTGCTTGTTTGCCTTTCTTTAGATTACATGAAAATACATGTGATTTCGGTTCTATAGGATGAATGTCTAGTTTTATACCCAGATATAGAGTCATTCTACTAGCATTGATATAGAGGAAGGAATTATAGGATTATTCAAAACTAAAAGATTACTCTTAGTTGAGAAAGAGTGGAATGGGAAAAGAGGACGTAGATGATGTGTATGGAAAATGGCGAAGGTATTAGATAAGGTAGATTAAGTGGACGTAAAACTGTTCATTAACTATACATATTATCACCACATAATGTTGAATCTATCAGAAATTAAGAATGAGCCAATATACATGTATCTGCGACAGTATAAAATGTTGCACAGTGCAATTATTGCGAAAAAATCAGAAATGTTTTTGAGGTATAATTTGTACACATAATTCTTTGTGTGCAGTAGTAGTTCTAGTATCACTAATGCAATCAATGAATACAAGGTCCTGTTACATAAGAGGAGTAATAATTATAATTGATAATTACAATCAATTTATTGGAGATGGTGTTCGCCTCTACTTAAAATTAAAATAAATTACAATTCTATGATAAAGGGACTATGCTTTTTATTCATGAGATTTTGAAATGGTGGGGTATTGTCTGAGATATCTCTCACATTGTACCAGCTTGATGGCAGTTTTTCACTATTAGGGCACTGGATCTTTGAAATATGTATGTGAACGTTATTCAGGAATGGTGCTTTTTGGCTTGAATTCACAATGGCAGTTTTGAAAACCATCGGTTGAACCTATGGTTTATGTAGATTTCCTGTATAAATTACGCTTCATTTACCGCATATATAAAAAAAATGTCCTTGCTGATGTGCGCTTTTGTCACAGCGTGCCAAATGGACGCCTGTTGCCATGGTTAAGCAAGCTATTTTATTCATGAGTCCACTGTTTTGAATTGATGAGTCCACCCTTCAAAACAGTGGACTCATGAATAAATTAGCGTGCACAACCATGGCAACAGGCGTCCATTTGGCGCACTGTGAAAAAAGCGTGCATCAGCATTGGCCATTGTTTATTGCACACGGTAAATAAGCGTAATTTATTCAGGAAATTGCATAAATTGTAGGTTCAATTGATGGTTTCAAAACCACCTTTGTGAATTCGGGCCTTTTAACATTGCTTGACGACAGACAGGGTGCTGATGCCTTGGACTCATGGCTATATGTGAGGGGTAAAATGATGTTCCTTGTCATTCATGTGTTACTGGAACTATTAGGGCTATTGTGTACCTTTCATCAAACGTGAGATAAAAGGAAACAACATTCTTAATACAATGTGAACACAGGAACTCGGCAGTAAAACATGCCTCGGAAAAGTGTTAATTTTGGTGATTATGTTGTGGACACAGTGACAAATAATCCCTTTTAGACAAATGTAAACATCGTAATTTAGAGTGAATTACTGCATAAGCGCTGTGCAGTTTGAGTTTTATCTGATGAGAACTGACACAGCACAGTACTATGTAGAGTTTGATAAAACCAGCATGAAAATGACCATGGATCAAGGTATGAACAGAACCATATGAAGAATGTTTGTCTGTATTGTAATAATATTTCATGTGCAATTACAAACAAGTGCAGAAAGTTGGTAAGTTTTGTAGCATTAAAATTCATTGCTTCATTTGTTTCAGCCAATTTTGCACTAAAAAGCATGAATTGATAAATTAGTATTGTTTATTTTCTTTCTCTTTAAGTTTTAGAAAATTATTTCAGTTGAAATTGCCAATGTTTTTAGAATAGGTGCTGTTTTCATCAGTTCATAACCCCCACCCCTCCTTTATTTCTATGATGTAGATACAACCATTTGGGGAAACACCCGTAGTTTTTCATCTGAAGCAACTGTAAAATAGTGTACAAACTGTGCAGTATGCCAAAGTTATGATATGCTGATACTGGGAGCAGTATTAGCAAGTGATCATAAAGTTAAGCTAATCATGGAATGTATAAATCTGATGTATATATTCATTCTTCTTCATGATTTGCCCAGCTTACACTTATGTTACTGTGTGCCTACATTTATCTTGTTTAGAAGAGCCAACTTTTTCCTGAATTTCATTTTGATATGATAAATTTGATTTTTATTTAAAGATTGCCCAGCTTACACTTATGTTACTGTGTGCCTACATATATTTTGTTTAGAAGAGCCAACTTTTTCCTGAATTTCATTTTGATATGATAAATTTGATTTTTATTTAAAGATTGCCCAGCTTACACTTATGTTACTGTGTGCCTACATATATTTTGTTTAGAAGAGCCAACGTTTTTCTGAATTTCATTTTGATATGATAAATTTGATTTTTATTTAAAGATTGAGGTAGAATATTATTTATCCCCATTGAATTATAAACTGGGTTCCAAAAGAAACTTATTAAACTTTACATAAGCACTGCACAAATTCCACTCAGTCAAAATGAACAATATTTTTACACAGGCTAGCTTCAATAATGTTACAAATACATGTCAATGATTAAGAGATTGGTTAAATCATGGAGAGGCTATAGCCCCTCCTAGCAATTGGTTTCACAAAATGACAAAAGAAAGACCAATGAAAATGACATGGCATTAAACAAACTTCCCATTTTTTCACAAATGTCCTTCATAGCGACTGGCTTGTTCACAAAGAAGCTACAGGAAGTTAGAATCAAAGTTTTAAATGACTGGAGCAATCACACAGCCACACACAGATTCCTGGATGGTAACTAGGTAAGCGAGGGATAATCTGAACACAGTGTTATCTGTGTGTGACTGATTGAGACACACACAGGCACATACCGTGTTCAGATTATCCCCCGTTTGCCGGGACATCCCCAGGAGGTTTGTGTGTGGCTGCATGACTGGTTCAGTCATCTCAAATTTTGATGTTAATTTACTGTAGCTTCTTGGTGATTGAGCCAATCATTACACATGCCCGTGAAGGACATGTGTACAAATCTGGGAATCCTGTTTAATCCCTTCACATTTTCATTGATCTTTCTTTTGCCATTTTGCGACTTTGGATTCTGACATCAGTTGATGCGGGGGGCTATAACCTCTCTGTCATTGAACCAAACTCGTAATTAGTGACATGTGCCTAGTAAAGATTATTGAAGCTAGCCTGTGTAAAAATATTGATCATTTTGACTGAGTGGAATTTTTGCAGTGCCCTTGTAAAGTTTGGTAAGTTTCTTTTAGACCCAGTTTAGTTTGATTACGAACATGTTTTTTTCTTTTCCATACTGTACAATTTTTTTTTCAATCTTCAGCATTTTTGGTGCCAGAAATATAAGCCCATTGTCCATGGAAATAAAACATTATAAAAATTTGATATGATTTTCAGAGAAATATCCTTATGTCTTATCTCAGTACATGTAGTTTGGAGGCAATTCTTTTTCATAATAGAAATTCAAAATATGTTTTATATATTTAAATATTTCCATAGCTTGTACAAATGTATTATTTAATATAAAAGATATCATCCTGAAAATTTATCGCAGTAATGATGTTTTCTTACTTCCAAAACAAATTAGACTTGGGTATTCTTTTTGCAATATATTTGATATGTTGATTATATC